>NC_060146.1:27217892-27565392 GCF_021461385.2 Schistocerca piceifrons | reverse complement strand
ATAGACGTGGCTTGGGTAGTTGAAACCCCTACTCAACGTTGACGTCCTGGGTCGGTGAGCCACGAAGCTCGTAGCGATCGGACAGCTCCACACACGCTCCGACACTGCTCAGGGACCGCCAGCGGACCCAGCTGACTGCACCGCGTGGAGATATCCTCCCTGGTCCACAGCAACTGACCGACTCACTGCCAGTATGCCGACAACATTTCAAACAAGTTATCGGCTGCTCCAACCCGACTGCACCAGTGCCCCATTACAGCTCCCCGACTGGCAGGACCGGACTGCGCTCCATACGCGTCGCAACTGACTGGCAGACCCTGGCTCCCGACCCCAACTCGCAACCCGAACTGCCCTGCTGGCACCTTCCAGCTGACTGGACGACGGCCGACAACCGGTAAGTAATAGCAGTCGAGCAAAGATACTACGAGAGGGAAGACATCGATACGCGCTGCTAGCGCCCCTCACGGTCAGGCAAATCAGCAACTCAGTGACAGTAGTAATTTAAATTAACGTAGTGAGGTGGAAAAACAGGGTGTAAATACGTGATGGCGGGAACACGAGCCACACAGGGATCAACCCTACTGTGCTTAACTACACTCCTGGAAATTGAAATAAGAACACCGTGAATTCATTGTCTCAGGAAGGGGAAACTTTATTGACACATTCCTGGGGTCAGATACATCACATGATCACACTGACAGAACCACAGGCACATAGACACAGGCAACAGAGCATGCACAATGTCGGCACTAGTACAGTGTATATCCACCTTTCGCAGCAATGCAGGCTGCTATTCTCCCATGGAGACGATCGTAGAGATGCTGGATGTAGTCCTGTGGAACGGCTTGCCATGCCATTTCCACCTGGCGCCTCAGTTGGACCAGCGTTCGTGCTGGACGTGCAGACCGCATGAGACGACGCTTCATCCAGTCCCAAACATGCTCAATGGGGGACAGATCCGGAGATCTTGCTGGTCAGGGTAGTTGACTTACACCTTCTAGAGCACGTTGGGTGGCACGGGATACATGCGGATGTGCATTGTCCTGTTGGAACAGCAAGTTCCCTTGCCAGTCTAGGAATGGTAGAACGATGGGTTCGATGACGGTTTGGATGTACCGTGCACTATTCAGTGTCCCCTCGACGATCACCAGTGGTGTACGGCCAGTGTAGGAGATCGCTCCCCACACCATGATGCCGGGTGTTGGCCCTGTGTGCCTCGGTCGTATGCAGTCCTGATTGTGGCGCTCACCTGCACGGCGCCAAACACGCATACGACCATCATTGGCACCAAGGCAGAAGCGACTCTCATCGCTGAAGACGACACGTCTCCATTCGTCCCTCCATTCACGCCTGTCGCGACACCACTGGAGGCGGGCTGCACGATGTTGGGGCGTGAGCGGAAGACGGCCTAACGGTGTGCGGGACCGTAGCCCAGCTTCATGGAGACGGTTGCGAATGGTCCTCGCCGATACCCCAGGAGCAACAGTGTCCCTAATTTGCTGGGAAGTGGCGGTGCGGTCCCCTACGGCACTGCGTAGGATCCTACGGTCTTGGCGTGCGTCGCTGCGGTCCGGTCCCAGGTCGACGGGCACGTGCACCTTCCGCCGACCACTGGCGACAACATCGATGTACTGTGGAGAACTCACGCCCCACGTGTTGAGCAATTCGGCGGTACGTCCACCCGGCCTCCCGCATGCCCACTATACGCCCTCGCTCAAAGTCCGTCAACTGCACATACGGTTCACGTCCACGCTGTCGCGGCATGCTACCAGTGTTAAAGACTGCGATGGAGCTCCGTATGCCACGGCAAACTGGCTGACACTGACGGCGGCTAGCGCCATTCGACGGCCAACACCGCGGTTCCTGGTGTGTCCGCTGTGCCGTGCGTGTGATCATTGCTTGTACAGCCCTCTCGCAGTGTCCGGAGCAAGTATGGTGGGTCTGACACACCGGTGTCAATGTGTTCTTTTTTCCATTTCCAGGAGTGTATTACTGTATTAATTACTTCTATGATCTGCCGTGATGAATGCTGCTCTGTTTATTTAGTATGAGTGGCATTCTTCCCTGACTGAAATCAGAACGCATCTTGTCGAGCCTGTAGAGGGCTTTCTCTATCCTAAAAGAAAGCCCACGTGCATGTCGCGTGTATTCCACTACTCTAGTAGCTGTCTCCTGCATGTAGTGCACGCCTGACGTACTAAGGTAGATGCTACAGTTCTCCACCCGGGAACAGGTTAAACTTTTAAATCTCCTCCCGACACCATCGTCAACACAACGTGGCGTGAGCCGGACGTACTGTGATGCACAAACAGGGGTTCAGAAATTTGCCTAAGGAAAAGCAAAATTCGTATAACAGACGACGAAAGTTGCCTTCATATGTAAGAGCCAGAACGTATGCAACAGTCAAGTGTTTAGGGTTCGAAGATTAACCCAAACCAATGAAAGTGGTGTGACTGCAATGCGCTTTAGTGAACGTGATGGCTTGTTCCTTAGGTTACACTGGACTTGCTCTAAAGGAATGGTCAGCAACATTTTAACTGGTAAGGACCATATAGCTCGAAAATGAAATAAAGACGGGCGGTATTCGTTAATAACTTTGTTTGGCTGTAACTATCTCTATGATATTAAAAATGCAAAAACATAACTTACTTTTAAATTTTATTCACTAAGTGCTGCCATTAATAGAAATTATTTGCTCAGAAAACCGTTTCAACTCTTCAAAGTTAGATGGCAGACTGTCACGAAATTGAACAGGATCACCGACTTCACAGACGGAGTTTTTCAGAGTGTCACTAGACTGAAGATCAGTCACATCCATTTGTAGATTACTCGGTAAGTTCTCAGTACACATGAAAAAGGGCGTGCAAAATTCTTGAGGTTGCCAGAAATGTTCTCGAACTCACAAAATCTCTCGTTGAACTGGTTTTGTAGCTGCATTAAAATGCATTTCATTTTACTGTTTTTCCATAGGGAATTTATTCCAAGTCGCTAAACATTATTTTTAAGATTTGGGAATTGTCCCAACTTTCCGTCGTCAAAATGTTTTATGCAGAGCTTGTTTTTTTATTCGGAATGCCTCTGCACTTGTATGCATATCAGATATTAATTTGTGTTTTAGTTGAAGCCCCATATTCAGCATATTTAACTCATCAGTTAAATCTGTCAAAAATCCAAAGACAATCAAACACTAGAGGCGTGTAAGTTCTGGAACACATTTGCCTTTTTTTGTCATAAATGTCCTGATTTCTTTTCTGAGGTCAACTGGCGGTGTATCAACCCAGTTTTTTCTGAGGAAGTTTGCAGTTGGTATAACGATGTTCGTTATTTCTTTGGATGCAAAAATTTTACTGAATAATGTTTCTCCGTGGAGAGTACAATTGAAAAATAAGGGGATACCTCAACCTGTGTCTGTCACTTTAGTTTTATTTCTGCTTCCATCAGCTGTAACGCAAATCAGTTTTAAACGTAATACCTGCATTGACACTAACACTTGTTCTGAGTGGCAAAATAAATTTTCCCCTGCAGTCATTCTTTCCAAACTGTGTATGTGAAAAAATTCCTGAAATAATTTAAGTTGTAATCAGTACCGGAAACAAATATTAGTAGCTCCGCAGTATCTGAAATATCATAATTTCCATAGATAGATTGAGAGAACCGTTCAAATAATCGCGCCTTTTGCTGAAGTTGTTGAAACAAATTAGTGCCCAGATGTTCCGTACTCTGGCAGCACGCTCTGGCTGACAGACAGATATTTCCAGTTTTTTCTATCTTTTTTGCCGTTAAGCACGCTGTTTCACTACTTCGCTGTCAGCAACGATCGGCCATACTTGGCAAGTATTTCGGTTGCATTTAAAGTCGCACTTACACTCACTCGTTACTTTGAACTTTAAGCTTAAAAACATTCTGTTAGCTTTTTAAAGGAGACTGTAGTGCGTTAATTTTATTTTTTCACCAATCACCCACAAGACATTCAAACTTCACTTTATGATCGCTGTCGTCCTGTCGTTCCAGGTCATATTCGTATGAACAGCAATAGTGTTTTGATTTATTAAGCACTTGGTTTTCATTCACAATTAATAAATAAGTATAAATATATACATGCATTTTTAAGCATTCTATTTTCTTCCAGTGACTTTTAAGAAAAATTTTAAGCGATGTATGATAGTTACTAAGCTTATAATCCGGAGTAAAGGCTGCAGTAACGGAAGTGTTATTGTGTTGCGAACATGCTGTTAAGCCTTGTGAACTCAACGCGTCAAACAAAAAAACTCTGAAACTTAGTGAGATTCGAAGCAGTTATTAGTTTGGTCGCGCGCCGTGCATACACCGTAAGCCGTTTACTTGGATCGGTCGGCAGAGTCACTCGCATTTCAGATTTATTGCGAAACTAAAGTAATTCCGAACGATGAGACCTCTTTATAAAACAGTCGTTGGCGAGACCACTGCTTTAGGGGATCTGAGAACAATTAACGCTGAATAGCATGCTACAATTTAGTTGCCACAGGTCATATAAAACGATTATTTTCCAGGTTCCGATTCCATAATTGGTTTGAACGCATTAGAAAGTTTAGGTGTAAAGGCAAGTACTCTGAGAAACGATAAAAGGATATGTTTAGAATATGTTTTTCTTGCTGTATGTTTTGCATAGACGTAGACGCAGCCCATGTAGTAGGCCAGTCTGAGGGGTAACCTACTTAGAGAATGTCAAACGGTCAACGGACATGCAACTAGGTAGTTGTGTGTCATTCAATTCCTACTAGCACGTGCACAACAACGGAGCTTTGTAAACGTTTCAGAAACAAAGAAAAACTCACCAATCATCAGCAGACGTCACTGCAGTTAGAATATCCTGAAGAGCGGACATGCTGGAAAAGAAAACAAAAAATAGGATATGTCAACACATGAATGCCCAGTTACATTACTGAATTACAATTTTTTATGATTTCAACTCTGGATACCACTTCCAGTTTCATCACAAGCTCATGCACGGAAATATCCACACATACACACACACACACACACACACACACACACACACAAACGCACACACATGCACACGGACATTAATGAGCCGAACGTTAATAGCGTACAATATAGCAGCTATTCGGCAAGTCTTTGGTTGGTTTCTGGAGAAGCGAGGTAAACAGATGTGCACGCGCAGGTCACTCGACTCCCGTAAGTTAGCGGCTGGTGGTTTGGGATCCCGGAACTGACAACCGGTAGCGTCCCAGATGTGTCCTGTGGGGTTCGAATCAGCCAAATTTCACGCTCGTCGAACCACTTCGCTCGCCCGACCACTGTAACATGATCCTGGCCTCGAGTCACGGTTAGTTATCCTACTGGAAGAAGCCTTCGCACTGGGAAAAACATGAAGCATGAAGGGACGCGTGTGGTCTGTAATAATATTCAGGAGGCTCAAAAGTGCTAAGGAGCTTTCCAGTCTATCGTAGGCCCCATGAGGTCCAAGCGAAGGCCCCTTTAGCATAATACTTTCTCCACAGGCCCACATGCAGTGGACGTTCCTAGCAGCTCTTCGTCTGGTTGATGCCTTACCCAGACACGACCACTGGGAAACATGATTCATCCAACCTGTCGAAGAGGTCACGTTGATCCACTGTCTAATATTGATAATGCTGTGTCCAGCGCAATCGTAAATGATTGTGTCACTGGGCTGACATCCGAGCAGGTAGGTATCACATGCTGTTGGTCACAATGATCAAATGTGTGTGCCAAGCGGTAGACTCTGATCGGAGCAGATGGGAATGACTTGCTGCTGGTCACAATCTTGCACCGTGTGTGCCGAGCGGAGGGCTCTGATCAGAGTAGGTGGGGATCACCTACAGCTGAACACAATGGTCAACTGTGTGTGCCAAACTGTGGACTCTGATCGGAGTAGTTGGGCCGAGCGTTGGGCTCTGATCAGAGTAGGTGGGGATCACCTGCAGCTGGTCACAATGGTCAACTGTGTGTGCCAAACTGTGGACACTGATCGGAGTAGTTGGGTCGAGTGTTGGGCTCTGATAGGAGCAGGTAGGAATCACCAGCTGCTGGACACAATGTTCAACCAGGTGTGCCGAGTGGTGGACTCTAACCAGTGCAGGTGCGGATCACCTGCAGCTGGTCACAATCTTAAACCCTGTGTGGCCAGAGGTGGACTCTGATCAGACTAGCTGGAGATCAGCTGCTGCTGGCCACAATGGTCAATTGTGTATGCCGAGCGGTGGGCTCTGATCGGAACAGGTGGGAATCACCTAAAGCTGGACATAATGGTCAACCATGTGTGCCGAGCAGTATTCTCTGATCAGAACAGGTGGGCATCACCTGCTGCTGGTCACAATGTTCAACCGTGTATGCCGAGCAGTCGACTCTAATCAGAGCAAGTGTCAATCTCCTGCTGCTGGTCGCAATCTTGCACCGTGTGTGCCGAGCGCTGGGCTCTGATCTGAGCAGTTGGGAATCACCTGCTTCTGGTCACAATGGTCAACCGTGTATGCCGAGCGGTGTATGCTGAACAGAGCAGGTGGGAATCACCTGATGCTCGCCACAATCTTCAACCATGAATGCCGAGCGGTAGGCTCTGATTGTAGTAGGTGGGGATCACCTGCTGCTTGTCACAATGGCCAACCAAGTGTGCTGAGCGGTGGGCTCTGATTGGAAGAGGTGGGGATCATGTGCTGCTGGTCACAATGGTTAACCATGTGTGCTGAGCTATGGACTCTGATTGTAGTAGGTGGAGATCATCTGCTGCTGGTCACAATGTTCTACCGGGTAAGCCGAGCTGAGGACACTGATTGGAGAAGGTGGGAATCACCTGGTGCTGGTCACAATCTTTAACCATGTGTGCCGAGTGGTTGGCTCTGATCAGAGCAGGTGGGAATCACCTGCCACTGGTCACGATGTTCAACCGTGTGTACCAAACTTTTACACTCTGATCGGAACAGGTGGGGATGACCTGCCACTTGTCACAATAGACAACCATGTGTGCCGAGCGATGGCCTCTGATCGGAGCCGATGGGAATCACCTGCTGCTGGTCACAATCCTCAACCGTGTGTCCCGAGCGGTGGGCTATGATCAGAGTGGGTGGGGATCACCTGCTGCTGGTCACAATGGTCAACCATGTGTGCCGAGCTATGGACTCTGATCGTAGTAGGTGGAGATCACCTGCTGCTGGTCACAATGTTCTACCGAGTGTGCCGAGCGGAGGACTCTGATTGGAGCAGGTGTGAATCACCTGCTGCTGGTCACAATCTTCAACTGTGTGTGCCAGGTGGTAAACTCTGATTGGAGCATGTGGGAATCACCTGCTGCTGGTCAAAATCTTCAACCGTGTTGCCGAACAGTGGGCTCTGATCGGAGTAGGTGGGTATCACCTGCTACTGGTCATAATGTTCAACCGTGTGTACCAAACTTCTATGCTCTGATCAGAACAGGTGGGGATCACCTGCTGCTGGTCACAGTCTTAAACCGTGGGTGCTAAAGGATGGGCTCTGATCGGAGTAGGTGGGGATCACATGCTGCTAGTCACAATGGTCAACAGTGTGTGCCAATTGGTGGACTCAGATTGGAGCAGGTGTGAATCACCTGCTGCTGGTCACAATGTTCAACCATGTATACTGAGCAGTGTACTCAGATTGGAGCAGGTGTCAATCTCCTGCTGCTGGTCACAATCTACAACCGTGAGTGCCGGGGACTGGGCTCTGATCTGAGTAGTTTGGGATCACCAGCTGCTGGTCACAAAGGTCAAGAGTATGTCCCAAGCAGTGGGCACTGATCGGAGCAGGAGGGAATCACATGCTGCTGGTCACAATGTTCAACCGTGTGTGCTGAGTGGTGGACTCTAATCAGTGCAGGTGGAGATCACCTGCAGCTGGTCACAATCTTAAACCCTGTGTGGCCAGAGGTGGACTCCGATCGGAGTAGCTGGAATCACCTGCTGCTGGCCACAATGGTCAATCGTGTATGCTGAGTGGTGGGCTCTGATCAGAACAGGTGGGGATCACTTGCTGCTGGTCACAGTGGTCAACAATGAGTGCCAAACTGTGGACTCTGTTCGGAGTATTTGGGGATCACCTGCTGCTGGTTACAATGTTCAACTGTGTGTGCCGAAGGATGACCTCAGATCGGAGCAGGTGGGAATCACCAGCTGCTAGTCACAATCTTGAACTGTGTGTGCCGAGGGTGGGCTCTGATCGGAGTAGGTTGGGATCACCTGCCGCAGGTCAAAATGATCATCCATGTGTGCCGAACGGTGGGCTCTGATCAGAACATGTAGTGACCACCTGCTGCTGGTCACAATGGGCAACTGTGTCTGCCAATCCGAGGGCTCTGATCGGAACAGGTGGCGATCACCTGCTGCTTGTCACAATGGTCAATCGTGTGTGCCGAGCTGTAAACTCTGATCCTAGTAGGTGGGGATCACCTGCTGCTTGTCACAATGTTCAACTGTGTGTGCCGAGCAGTGGGTTCTGATCAGAGGGGGTGGGGATCACCTGCTGCTAGACACAATGTTCAACCATTTGTTCCTTGTGGTGGACTCTGATCGGAGCAGATGGGAATCACCTTCTGCTGGTCACAGTGTCCAACCATGTGTGCCAAGCTGTGGACTCTGTTCAGAGTAGTTGGGGATCACCTGTTGCAGGTCACAATGTTCAACTGTGTAAGCCGAAGGATGGGCTCAGATTGGAGCAGGAGGGAATCACCTGCTGCTGGTTAGAATGGTCAATCGTGTGTGCCGAGTGGTGGACTCTGATTGGAGTAGCTGGAGATCACCAGCTGCTGGTCACAATGGTCAACTGTGTGTGCCGAAGCATGGACTCAGATCGGAGCAGGTGGGAATCACCAACTGCTAGTCGCAATCTTGAACTGTGTGAGCCGAGGGATGGGCTCTGTTCAGAGTAGGTTGTGATCACCAGCCGCAGGTCACTGTGGTCAACCGTGTGTGCTGAGCGGTGGGCTCTGATCAGAGCAGGTAGAGATCACCTACTGCTGATCAGAATGTTGAACCGTGTGTGCCGATCAGTGGACTCTGATCAGAGCAGGAGGGAATCACCTGCTGCTAGTCACAATTTACAACTGTGTGTGAAGAGCGGTGGGCTCTGATCGCAGCAGATGGCAATCACCTGCTGCTGGTCACAATGGTCAACCGTGTGTGCTGAGTGGTGGAGTCTGATCAGAGAAGGTGGGAATCACCTGCTGCTGGTTACTATATTGGACAGTGTGTGCTGAGGTGTGGTATTGGACCGGAGTAGGTGGGGATCACCTGCTGCTGGTCAAAATGGTCAACCATGCGTGCCGAGCGGTGGGCTCTGATCAGAACAGGTGGGGATCACCAGCGGCATGTCATAATGCTCAACGGTGTGTACCGAGCTGTGGACTCTGATCAGACCAGGTGGGAATCACCAGCTGCTGGTCACAATATTCAACCGTGTGTGCCGAGTGGTGGGATCTGATTAGGGTAGATGGAGATCACCTGTGACTGGTCAGAATGGTCAATTGTAAGTGCCGAGAGGTGGGCTCTGATTGGAACATTTGGGGGTCACCTAGTGCTGGACACAATGGTCAACCATGTGTGCCGAGCGGTCTTCTCTGATCGGAGCAGCTGGGAATCACCTGTTGCTGGTTACAATGTTGAACAGTGTGTGCCGAGGTGTGGTATCTGATCGGAGTAGGTGGGGATCACCTGCTTCTGGTCACAATGACCAACCGTGTGTGCCAAGAAGTGGGCTCTGATCGGAGTAGGTGGGGAACACCTGCTGCTGGTCAGAATGGACAACCGTGTGTGCCGAGCAGTGGAGTCTGATCAGAACATGTGGGAATAAACTGCTGCTGGTTACAATGCTGAACAATGTGTGCTGAGGTGTGGGGGCAGATCGGAGTAGGTGGTGATAAACTGCTGCTTGTCAAAATGGTGAACCGTGCGTGCCGAGTGGTGGGCTCTGATCAGACAAGATGGGAATCACCAGCTGCTGGACACAATGTTCAACCGGTTGTGCCAAGCGGTGACCTCTGGTCGGGGTAGGGGGGATCACCTGCTGCATGTCAGAATGGTCAATCGTATGTGCCGAGATATGGACTCTGATCGGAACATTTTGCGATCACCAAGTGCTGGACACAATGGTCAACCATGTGCGCCGAGTGGTCTCCTGTGATAGGTACATGTGGGAATCAACTGCTGCTGGTCACAATATTAAACCGTGTGTGCCGAGCGGTGGGCTATGATCGGAGCAGGTGGGAATCACCTCCTGCTGGCCACAATGTTTAACCGTGTATGCAGAGCAGTGGACTCTGGTCGGAGCAGGTAGAATCACCTGGTCACAATCTTCAACCGTGTGTGCCGAGCAATGGGCTCTGATTGGAGTAGGTTGGGATCACCTGCTGCTGGTCAGAACGGTCAATTGTTGGTGCCGAGTGGTGGGATCTAATCGGAACAGGTGGGGATCACCTGCTTCTGGTCACAATGTTCAACTGTGTGTGCCGAGCAGTGGATTCTGATTGTAGCAGGTGGGAATCACCTGCTGCTCGTCAAAATATTCAACCGTGTGTGCCGAGCGGTGGGCTCTGATCGGAGTAGGTGGGATCCCCTGCTTCAGGTCACAATGTTCAACCATGTGTGCCGAGTGGTGGGCGCTGATCAGAACAGGTGGGGATTACCTGCTGCTGGTATCAATGAACAACTGTGAGTGCCAAGAGGTGTGCTCTAATCAGAGTAGTTTGGGTCACCTGTTGATGTTCACAATGGTCAATCCTTGGTGCCGAGCGTTGGGTTGTGATTGTAACAGTGGGGATCACCTGTTGCTAGTCACAATGGTCAAACATGTGGGCTGAGCAGCAGACTCTGATCGGAGCAGGTGGGAATCACCTGCTGCTGGTCACAATGTTCAACCGTGTGTGCCGAGCAGTGGACTCTGATCAGAGCAGGTATCAATCACCTGCTGCTGGTCACAATCTTCAACCGTGTGTGCTGAGTGGTGGGCTCTGATCTGAGTAGGTGGGGATCACCTGCAGCTGGCCACAATAGTCAACCGTGTGTGCCGAGTGGTGGGCTCTGATCGGCGTAGTTGGGGATCAGCTGCTTATCAGAATAGTCAATCGTGTGTGTTGAGAGGTGGGCTCTGATCGGAACATTTGGGGATCACCTAGTGCTGGACAAAATGTTCAACCATGTGTGCCAAGCGGTTTTCTCCGATCGGAACAGGAGGGGATCACCTCCTGCTAGTCACAATGTTCAACAGTGTGTGCCAAGTGGTGGGCTCTATCGGAGCAGGTGGGAATCACTTGCTGCTGGTCACAAAATTCAACGGTGTGTGCCGAGCAGTGGGCTATGATCAGAGCAGCTGGGAATCAGCTCCTACTGGCCACAACGTTCAACCGTGTGTGCAGAGCTGTGGACTCTGGTCAGAGCAGGTGGGAATCACCTGCTGCTGGTCACAATCTACAACCGTGTGTGCTGAGCGGACAACACTGATAGGAGCAGGTGGGAATCACCTGCTGTGTGCCGAGTGGTGGGCTCTGATCTGAGTAGGTGGGGATCACCGGCTGCTGGTCACAATGGTGAACCGTGTGTGCCAAGCGGCGTCCTCTGATCGTAACAGGTGGGGATTACCTAGTGCTCGACACAACAGTTAACCATGTGTGCCGAAGAGTCTTCTCAGATCGGAACAGGTGTGGGTCACCTCCTGCTGGTCACAATGGTCAACCCTGTGGGCCGAGCGGTGGGCTCTGATTAGAACAGGTGGGGATAACCTTGTGCATGTCATAATTGTCAACCATGTGTGCTGAGCTGTGGACTCTGATCAGCGCAGGTGGGAGTCACCTGCTGGTCACAATGTTCAACCGTGTGTGCGGAGCGTTGTACTCTGGTCTATGTAGGTGGGAATCACCTGCTGCTGGTCACAATCTTCAACTGTGTGTGCCAAGCGGTGGGCTCTGATCGGAGCAGTTGGGAGTCCCCTCTGCTGGTCACAATCCTCAACCGTGTGTGCCAAGTGGTGGGCTGTGATCGGAGTAGGTGGGGATCGTCTGCTGCTTGTCATAATGTTCAACCGTGTGTGCCGAGCAGTGGGATCTGATCAGAACAGGTGGGGATCGTCTGCTGCTTGTCATAATGTTCAACCGTGTGTGCGGAGCGGTGGGCTCTGATCGGAGTAGGTGGGGATCACCTTCTGCTGGTCACAATGTTCAACTGTGTGTGCCGAGGGGTGGGCTCTGATCAGAGTAGTTGGGGATCACCTGCTGCTGTTCACAATGGTCAATCGTGTGTGGCGAGCAGGGGGCTGTGATTGGAACAGGTGAGGATCACCTGCTGCTTGTCACAATCTTCAACAGTGTGTGCCAAGCGGTGGATTCTGATCGAAGCAGTTGGGAATCACCTGCTGCTGGTCACAATCTTCAACCGTGTTTGCTCTGTCATCACTGGATGTCCTGCTTTTCAGAGTTGGTGAGGCCCCGAGCTCCACGTTCTCTGGTGATACATGGGCGTCCGACACCTTTTGGCCTACTCCTAGTCTCTATACACACTAGACAAGCCTCTGTACGGTGGATGGCGGAGGGTACACTTCGTCACTACGAGGGTTGTTCGAGAAGTTCTCGGAACGGAATAGAAAAAAAGTACTTACATCACTGAATCATTTATCATTTATTAGTGTAGTCTCCTTGTAGATTAATGAACTTGGTCCAACGATGTTCTTGTGCCTTGATCCTATTTTGAAAATAAGTCTCCTCCAGGCCCGCAAAATAGTTGTCAGCTCTGGCTATCAGTTCTTCGTTTGAATGGAATTTTCGTTCACGAAGAAAACCTTTCAGTTCTGGAATGTATGGAAGTCCGACGGAACCATATCAGGTTAATAAGGTGGGTGTGGCGTCAATTGATACCTTAGTTCATCTAATTTTGCCATGGCGACGGCACATGTGTGCGGGCGCGCATTGTCTTGATGAAAGATGAATTTCTTCCTTGCTAAATTTGGCCTTTTTTCACGTATCTTTTGTTGCAATTTGTCCAGGAGGTTAACATAGTATTCTTCAGTAATTGTTTGCCCAGCGGGAAGATAATCTAAGAACAAAATTCTCTTTGCATCCCACAGTGATCCCACGACCTTTCCCGCCGAATGATTTGTCTTTGCTTTCTTTGATGGCGGAGAATCAGCATGTTTCCACTGCTTTGACTGTTGTTTTGTCTCTGGGGTACGGTAGTGCAGCCAAGTTTCATCTGTGGCCACAAAGCAGCGCAAAAAATCTTCTTCGTTTCTCCCAAAACGGGTCAAACATTTTTCCGATATGTCCATTCTCTTGCGTTTTTGATCCAGCGTCAAGAGTCATGACTCGTAGAAGTCATTTCGTTTACAGTTGCATTCGCTAGTAGAGGGATTGTCTATGTGTCTCCGTATGAGCCCCAATTTCTCTTAACGTAAGTTGTCTTTAAGCGATGTGTATGCTGGCGGCAGCAGAATCGCCCTGCAGTCACCTTCAAATGCCGATCCCCTAAATTTTCTCAGTTATGTTCTTCTAGAAGAGCGTCGCCTGCCCTGTACCAGACTCAGTTACGTCACTGCACTTCCCCACCAGCCTGAGTCTCCATTCGCCTCTGTCGCTCCCCGCTTGTTGTTACGCGCCGCGTGGCCGTGACCACATCAGGCGGCATTCACTCTCGCGACGGGCTGTGTTCCCAGTGTTTTGGCTCATCAGCGTTGGCACACAGCTGCCAGGCGTATTCCCTCTGGTGTTTCATCGGTGATTTTCAATTTTGTTTTCGCAATATCTATAATACCCCGAACTCCGTCCGAACCAGCCTCGGATTTCGTGAACTTCCCGACCGATAGCCGCGTCATCCTTGGCCAAAAGGAGTCATCGGATGCGGGTATGGAGGGCGTGACGTGGCCACATCGCTCTCTAGCCGTTCTCTGTTTTCGTGACCGGAGCCGCTACTTGTTTATCAGACAGCTTCTCAACAGACCACGCAAGAGCTGAGTGGACCCCACAGCCCACTGCACACCCGGATGCTCACTCATCCACGTGACAGCCACGTCCGGCGGTGCTTGACTTCAAGCACCACGGAAGGCTTTTGGCACTATATATGTTAGGGTAGCTCTTATTTCTCCACTTTGATACTTTTCGTTGTGCTATCGCTTTGTTTGGTTCTGTCAAATAAAAAGATTAGTTGTGTGTAATTTGCGGTACACAGGAAAAGGGAAATCTGTTCCCACCAGCCCGTACATTTGAAGAAAATAAATAAATGAACACGTAAGCATCTCATGTACTTCTTATCTCAAAAAATATTACACTGCAATAGTTCATTAACCAATTACTTTCAACTAAATTACTAAATTTGTTGTACTAATTTAACTTATACAATTGGTAAGTGCAATGTTTGTGAGGCAAATAAGATGAGAACATCAAATTTTCTTTTGTAAAGCTGAATTCTTTGCTCAAGTTTCTTCTCCATGCTCTGTAAACAACCTCAAGCGCATACTACTTTTGTTTCTCGTTTCTTGTAATAATTTACTGCAGTCCAGCATGAGCTTGACGCCTCTTTTCATTTGCAACTTTCAGTTTACTCATTATTTCTAAAGCGTCCATGGAATCCATGCCACTACGAAGAACCTGTCTTGACGAACTCGGCGTACTCAAGTTCAGCGTGGTAGAAAATAGTCTTATTCTATTCAAAACAAACTTTACGATCCTCTTATTGTGAATTCCTAAGATTTTGTGAATTTCTTCTTGGTCCCTTTTAATATACTTGTCAGACGGTTCTAGCCCTTGATCCAGTGCAGTGAATATTTTGAATTTTTAATAAGAAAAATTAGGATCAAAGAATCCAAAGGGGGTACCTAAATGATTTTTCAGTTTGTGTAAATACGTGTCACAATGGGAACACGTCAACTCCGTCCGCAGACCCATCGGTAGCGACTGACCGCCGTGTCACTCTCTGCCAGTGCTGAAATCCATGGACGGTGCCTGCACATACACCCTAACAAGAAAAATGTAGATATTACAAATTCCATCCTTTCTTGTGGTGTAATTGAAATTCATCACGGAACGTGAATACTTTCAATCGATAAACGGGTTTCGTTATCCACCTCGAATGACGCACAGCCCCTGAAACAGGGAAATACATTTGAAAGTCATTACTGCGTGACCTTCGCCCTTTTTACATCTGGCGATGAAAATTTTGAGACCGTGTTATCAGTTACTGTTCCTGGAGATACCCGAAATCAAGTTACTCTGATTCAGCGCTGCTGAAACTTGACGTTACCAGTTCAGGAAGTTGGTCCAAGAAAAAGTGACGAGTGTGGTAGCATTAAAACGATCTAAATGTGAATAAAATTAAGAGCACTGATTGTGAATAGCTAGAGTTCTGACAAACGTTTCTGTATAATCTCTGGTAAGTTCATCTGCGATCTCGAGAAGGAAATCTCATTTCTTATTTCGATATTTGCTACTTCTCTGTAGATAAGCCAAGCATTGATGGCCGATAAATCTAGAGTATTATAGAAAGCATCAACAGGCCACCTTCTTGCATCAGCTTTCACTGAGTACTTGCGGACCATCTGGTCAACAACATCTAGCGGCCCTAATTAATTGGACTGTAACCTGTCACTGCGTGAGGCTTTGACTTAATGTCATTGCCAATTGTACATCAGGGGCCGCGGTGGTCTCGCGGTTCTAGGCGCGCAGTCCGGAACCGCGCGACTGATACGGTCGCAGGTTCGAATCCTGCCTCGGGCATGGATGTGTGTGATGTCCTTAGGTTGGTTAGGTTTAAGTAGTTCTAAGTTCTGGGGGACTGATGACCACAGCTGTTAAGTCCCATAGTGCTGAGCCATTTGTACATCAGGCATCAAGGAACGGAATTAACATCTTCTTTCCTGGCTTTCTTTCATACATTGCGCAGATGATATCGTCGTCTCTGAATGTTACATTCTTGTATAGGTGTTTGTGAACGCTCCTCATGCACTCACTCACTTTCCTCATAACTTTGTTTATGGTACCACGCATGGTTGCTCGATTTGAAAGTGGGGTGAAGAGGTTCTCACACCTAACATTTCTTCCAACCTGAAAGCTTTTTCTACAAATTCACTAAAACGTTAACCATTACTAAGAGGTTCATCTTTAGTTACTTGACTTACTTTCTTTCACTCCGATGTGGAGCATGGGGCACACATTAGAGCGTTCCGTCTGACCCTGTTCTTGCCACCTTCTTGACGTTATTCCAGGGGTGGCCAACGGCTGCCACCTCAGCTCCAACACTCCTGTGCCAGGTCCACCTCGGTCTGCCTCTCCTCCTTGCTCCTTGTGGATTCCATTCTTTGGAATATGCTGCGGGCCTCTTCTCTGGGTGTGTCCAATCCATCTCCATTTCCTTTCCTTTACGGTTATCTCGGCTTTCCATTGTTGGGTGCGTTGCCATAGTTCTTGACTTGAGATAACTTTGGCAAGCGTACTCCCAGTATAGTCCGCAAACATCTATTGGTTCAAATGGCTCTGAGCACTATGGGACTTAACATCTGAGGTCATTAGTCCCCCAGAGCTTAGAACTACTTAAACCTAACTAACCTAAGGACATCAAAAACATCCATGCCCGAAGCAGGATTCGAACCTGTGACCGTAGCGGTCGTGCGGTTCCAGACTGAAGCGCCTAGAACCGCTTGCCCACTCCGGCCGGCAAAACATTTATTGATCGAGTTTTGTACTCTTGTTTTCATTTGTGCTCTCACCTTCCACGTCTCACAACCGTAAAAGAGAACAGATTTTACATTTGAGTCAAAGATTTTAAGCTTTACGCTACTTTCAACAATATTTCACGAGATGTCTAAACTGGTCGCAGCTGGGCAAAGCCCCCTTTTGCCTTTTTGATCCGACTTCCGACGTCTTCTGTGGCCCCTCCGTTTTTGGAAACAATACTTCCCAGATAAAAAAAGCTCTCCACCTGGTCAATCTCCTCTTCCTTCACGGCTAGAGCATTCTTGTTCTTACTGTTCATCGTAAGTTCTTTAGTCTTAGCTGTGTTTATTTTTAATGCAACTCTCTGAGCTTCTGTTTCCAATTTCTTAAGCTTCTCGCTCAAATCCTTGAAAGTGTGGGACAGAAGGCAGATGTCGTCCGCAAAGTGTAGGTCCTCCAGGCGACCTTATAGGCTCCTCTCCGTACCTCTCCTTTTCTCTCGGGTTGCGTTCTTCATGACACCATCTGATGTCAGCAAAAACAGCAGTGGTGAAAGCAAACAGCGCTGCCTTACTTCAGAATTTAAAATGAATGGATGTGAGAGATTTCCATCATGTTTCGCCTGGTACATCATCTTCACGATACTGATGACATTTGGAGGTCCTCCGTACATCTGCATTGTATTCCAGATGGCTTCACGCTACACCCTTATCAAAGGCTTTTTCAAAGTTAACAAAAGCCAGGTACAAAGGAGACTAGAATTCCACGGATTGCTCAATAAATATCATCTTTACTAATATATGTCGAATCATTTGGCGTTTATTTGGAATTTTTATCGATACCAATCCACTATTTCTGCGTAATACTTGTCAGGTTTTCGAGCCATGAACTGAATGAATCGATATATACACTTGGACTAGAGTGCTCATCGACACAAATATATGGACAAAGAACATACATGCTTTCACAGTTTGCTGTGTACCCCTCCCACATATCTGACGTGGGAGCAAACTTGCCAGTCCGACGATGTCGACCTCAAATCAAACCTGAGGAACCTCATGGTTTTCATGAAACGATGACGTGGCAACACAGATTTGTAAGAATGCATTCTCCGTTTCTCTGACCAAGGAATCTCCACTTCTACTCTTTTGGTTTCAGTATCACCCCTAACAGAGAGAACAGTAAACAAAAAAGCATGAAGGTAGGTTGGTTGGTTGGTTGGGGGATTAAAGGGACCAGACTACTATGGTCATCGGTCCCAGCATGAAGGTAGTCCAGCAATAGCGTTCAGCTTACAATACTCTATGGGCCGCTGTTTCAGTGAACTTTTCAATGTGTTTGATAACACACCTTTTCATGTGTGGATTACGGTCAGAATACTACCGAAGAACAATCTGTTGTCCACTTCATCCAGGAGTCCTAATAGTCACTCCCTCTCCCTCTCCCTCCCTCCCTCCCTCCCTTTCTCTCTCTCTCTCTCTCTCTCTCTCTCTCTCTGTCTTTTTCTCTCCCCTTCTACACCACAAAGGAGTTTTCCAAACATTCCCAACTTGGGAGAGATTTGGCGACCATGCTGGCCAAGGTAGGGTTTGGGAAGCACAAAGAGAAATAGTAGAAACTCTCACTGTGTGTGAGCGGGCATTATCTTGCTGAAATGTAATCGCAGGACGCCTTGCCATGAAGGGCAGAACGTCGTGAATATCGTCGACGTACCGCCGTGCCGTTGGAGTGCCGCGGATCACAGCCAAGGGGATGCTGCTATGAAATGGAACGGGACTGCAGCCCATCACCACTGGGTGGGCTATTTGTGGGGCGTCTGCAGGCAATGTCTTTGCCAATCATCAGGAGTTGGAATGGAATGGACTGGACAAGAAGTGTCTTCAGTCTCGCTTTGAAACTGAGTCCCGATAAGGGGCGAAGAGTTCTCTGGAGGCGCAACGGACAGCCGTGGGGTTCCACCCCGACTGCCGCCGACGGCGAGCAGAGGCGGTCTGGGGTGCCGCAGCACGACCCCATTGGTTATCCGCTGCGCCCTTACGGCATAAAGGTACGTCTATGCCCTGTTTTGTTGCCCTGTATGCCAAAACTTCCTGGACTTACATTTCGCGGATGATGCTGTAGTATACAGAGAAGTTGCAGCATTAGAAAATTGCAGCGAAATGCAGGAAGATCTGCAGCGGATAGGCACTTGGTGCAGGGAGTGGCAACTGACCCTTAACATAGACAAATGTAATGTATTGCGAATACATAGAAAGAAGGATACTTTATTGTATGATTATATGATAGCGGAACAAACACTGGTAGCAGTTACTACTGTAAAATATCTGGGAGTGTGCGTCCGGAACGATTTGAAGTGGAATGATCATATAAAATTAATTGTTGGTGAGGCGGGCACCAGGTTGAGATTCATTGGGAGAGTCCTTAGAAAATGTAGTCCAGCAACAAAGGAGGTGACTTACAAAATACTCGTTCGACCTATACTTATTGCTCATCAGTGTGGGATCCGTACCAGGTCGGGTTGACGGAAGGAGATAGAGAAGATCCAAAGAAGAGCGGCGCGTTTAGTCACAGGGTTATTTGGTAAGCGTGATAGTGCTACGGAGATGTTCAGCAAACTCAAGTGGCAGACTCTGCAAGAGAGGCGCTCTGCAACGCGGTGTAGATGGCTGTCCAGGTTTCGAGAGGGTGCGTTTCTGGATGAGGTATCGAATATATTGCTTCCCCTACTTATACCTCCCGAGAAGATCACGAATGTAAAATTAGAGAGATTCGAGCGCGCACGGTGGCTTTCCGGCAGTCGTTCTTCCCGCGAACCAATACGCGACTGGAACAGCTGGAACTGGAAAGGGAGGTAATGACAGTGGCACGTAAAGTGCCCTCTGCCACACACCGTTGGGTGGCTTGCGGAGTATAAATGTAGATGTAAATGTTCAGCAAGATAATGCCCATCAGCTGCTTGTCTTCGTCCCCGCCAAGCCCTACCTCGTCCACCAAGGTCGCCTGATCTCTCCCCAATCGTGAATGTTTTGAACGTAATGGGCAGGGTCCTGCAGTCAGCTCGGGAGAGCTGTCCAGTTGGACGGAAATTGAGACGAGATCCGTTAGGAACGACGCTATCAATCTATGCCAAGTAAAATATGTGTTTGGATCAGAAGTGCTCCAGTGCGTTAGTGACTAGCTCGATTTGGCAAGTTGTTTCCCTTCAAAAAATCATGTAATTTTTCTGAAATTGTAGTGTATTAGTAAGCATTGCTTCCCACTGTTTTGCATCAGGAGCTTCTGCCCTTGTACTGACAGCCGAGCGAAGGCGAAAGAATCTATTACCTGAATTCCGCGGGACTTACCGCTTTTAGCATGTTTACAGCTGTCAAAGATGCCGCACGTACAGTTTCGTGCCTGCGTTGCAGCAGCAGACACAAGTAAGAAATACTAACAATGTGCAGCGATTAGTTTCTTCAGTGAGCCTAAAACGTCACTCAGCATTTTAGTTTTTTTTTCCCTCGAAAGCTATGCATCTGAAAGCGTTGACTTTTAATTCAAAATGGACTAGGAAAAATTAAGTTACGAAACAATAAGAGGGATGGAGGGATGTTCAAATTTTGCTATGGGACAAAAATGTCCTGACGGTGGTTCTAGTGTTAAAGCAGTAGTATGCGTTATGTCAAAACTGTTGACAATATTTTGAACATGAAACACAGTTTCTTAAGTCCTGGGTCGTAACTCGCGCTATTTCCCAATGAAACATAATATCCAGCACCACCAGTGTGTCAGTTTGAAGTACAATTAGTTTACAGACCACCCAATTGTAGAAGGAAGCTTTAACACATGAAACTTTGCTTGCAGTTATTTCGTGGGAGTAATAACCGAGAAAACAAACTGACGACGAAATCATTGTCACTCATACGACTGTTACCTTCTCTCGAAAGGGAAAGCCCAAATGTGTATGGAGTAAGCCTAAATACTATGAGAGGACAGAACTCATGGAGCACCTCCTAATAATTTGTCGGAGCTCCTTTTTCCCGGCGTAGTGCAGAAATACTGAGCCGTGCTCCCTCTATAGCTGTCCATAATCGCGAAAGTGTTGCCGGTGCAGTAATTTGTGTACGAACTGACCTCTCCATTATGTCCCATAAATGTTCGACAGGTTCGGTGTTGCTGCTCTCGGTCGTTACGTGAAGGCAGTCGTCCTCTGCCTTCTCAGTGGTGGGAGGTAGCGCCTGAACTCTGCTACTCTCGGCACACTTTGGCCAGGTTGCGGATTGGGCATTGCCGATTTAGCCACCGCTACCTGTTGTCCGGCGACCCCGCCCCACAGTGCGCCTGTGGTCATCCATTGACGGTGCGCCACGTTTTATTGTCATGTCGCCGTTTTATTCACTCTCGTGTTGTCCTATGTCTGCCGTATACATCAAAGGAAATTTTAAATGATGACGCTCGTGCAGCTGCTCGTGTTCTTCGTTTTTATTACACTGATTGACTTGTCCAAAAAGATCTATCTCTTTTGTTTCTCTGTGTCTTTGTAAATACTTTCTGATGTTGCCCCCTTGCGTTTATCTACGCCATTAGTGCACTAACGTTTGTGACTGGGCGCTAACGACTTTAGTAGTTGAGCGCCCTAAACACAAAAAAAACCACTCTGGACACTGTGGACCTCGGAATACTGAATTCCCTAATGATTTCCGAAATGGAGTCTCCCATACTTCCAGCTCCAATTACCGTACCGTGTACAAGGTCTGTTAACTCCCGTCGAGTGGCCAGTATCACGTCGGAAACCTTTTAAAATGAATCACTGGAGTACAAATGGTAGTTCCGTCAGTGCGTTTCCCTTTTATACCTTTTGAACGCTATACTACCTCCATCTGTACATGTGCGCATCGCTACCCCACGACTTTTGTCACCTCGCTGTAAATGCTGGTTTCATACAACCCCCTGTGTCAACTGCAAAATTTCGATTCTGTCTCGTTGCAAACAAAATGTTTCTTGACCTGGAATTTTATATGTCAAATCGATAGAGCGGTCCGAAATTAATCTAGTGCAATACTCCGTTTGTTTTGTCTCAGCGGGCGCAGCGGAACACCACGAATAACTACATATCCGACAAGGACAGAGTGGGCCTGCTAAACGTGGCTGTTTACTTACGATTTTCTTGTCACTCATAGATATTTCCGAAACAATAACATACCTTTTTAAGAAAATCAAATACATAGCAAACTGAAGAAGACTTGGTAACCTCCAGAAATACTTCGGGTATATCTAAAATAAGGTGAAGTTTTGTTCACTACATCGTAATAAACCGTTTTATGAACACACAAAATAGGAAACTGCTATCGGCTACAGTACCTGCATTATTTAACGTACCAGATGAGGCACTGTAACTGTATCTATCTGTCTATATCGATACTGTGCAAAGAAGTGTGAAGTGCATGGCAGAGATACGTCCCACTGTAACAGTTATTAGCGTTTGATCACGTTCCATTCACGTATGGAGCGCAGGAAGAATGATTGTTTGAATGTCTCCGTACGTGCAGTAATTATTCTGATCCTATCTTCACGATCCCTATGTGAGCGGTAGTAGGGGATCGTAGTATATTCCTAGAGTTATCATTTAAAGCCAGTTCTTGAAACTTTGTTCAAATCAAATGTTCAAATGTGTGTGAAATCTTATGGGACTTAACTGCTTAGGTCATCAGTCCCTAAGCTTACACACTGCTTAACCTAAATTATCCTAAGGACAAAGACACACACCCATGCCCGAGGCAGGACTCGAACCTCCGCCGGGACCAGCCGCACAGTCCATGACTGCAGCGCCTAAGACCGCTCTGCTAATCCCGCGCGGCTGAAACTTTGTTAATAGACTTCCTCGGGATAGTTTACGTCTATCTTCAAGAGTCTCCCGGTTCATTTCCTTCGGTATCTAAGTCACACTCTCCCACGGATCAAACAAATTCGAGCTGCCCTTCTCTGTATTTGTTCAATATGCCCTGTTAGACCTATCTGATAAGCGTCTCACAAAACTGTGCAACATTATAGAACCGACCGCATGAGTGATTTGCAAGCAATCTCCTTTGCAGGCTGACCCGCACTTTCTCAGTATTCTACCAGTCAACCGAACTCTACAATCTGCTTTATCCACGACTGAGCGTATGTGATCATTCCATTTCATAGCCCAACAAAGTGTCAGACCCAGATAATTGTATGAGTTGGCCCATTCCAAAAGTGACTCGCTGATATTGTTGTCATAGGATACTACGTTTCTTCGCTTTGTGAAGTGCACAGTTTTACATTTCTGAACATTTAAAGCAAACTGGCAATCTTTGCTCCACTTAAAAATCTTCTGAAGACCTGACTGGATATTTACGCAGATTTCTCAGATAGTACTTCGTTACCATTAACTGCATCGTCTGCAAAAAGCCTGGTGTTACTACTACTACCGTCCGCATTCCACAACACGAACAGCAACGGTTCAAGCACTCTTCCCTGGGGCACACCTGATGGTAATTCTACATCTGATGATGACTCACCGTCCAAGATAACATGCTGTGTCCTCCCTACTAATATTTCGACACCCCATGTGGCTGAACATTTGACAATAAGTGTAGGTACAGGGTGATAATTATTAATCTATATGAAAAAAGTAAATTAGTTACAAACTACGGTGTGCACACACTTTATTCAACATGTGAACGTCACTATAGGTATTCGTATTTACGTTATGATATGTTCGATATGCCTGCGATCATTGGTAATGATGTGGTGCAGACTAATAGCGAAATTCTGCAGGACCCGCTGAGGTGTCTGAACATAGACGCTGTCGATGGCCTCCTGAACGGCTGTTTTCAGCGCAGCAGTGGTTTTGGGGTTACTGCTGAACACATTGTCTTTAACATAGCCCCACAATGAGCAGTCGCATGTACTGAGACGCGGAGAATATGGCGGCCAATCGAGGACCGTGCCAGAATGCGGTCCCCAGAGTGCTCCTCCAGGACATGAAACACTCTTCTGCTTCGGCAGAATCCAGCTCCGTCCTGAATGAACCACGTCTTGTCGAAATCAGGGTCACTTTCGATAATGGGGACTACCTTCACGTACCGTTCTTTAGTCACCGGGGAATATCGCACCGAATATTCAGTGACTATTGCACAGCGCACAGTCACCCTTTGAGGGTGAAGAGACTTCTCGATCACGAAATGTGGATTCTCAGTCCCCTAAATGCGCCGGTTTTGCTTATTGACGAACCGATTTAAATGAAAGTGGGCTTCGTTGCTAAGCCAAACCATGCATGCGCATACTAATTCTCATCATACCCGTAGTCAACCGTGTAGTTTCAGTGTCCTAACGCAAACTGTTCAAAAGTTATGACGATTTTATTTCATGTAGTTCAATAATCGTCACTCTGAATGTTACTGAGTCAAATGCTTTCCGTAAATCAAGAAATACTGCCTCTACCTGATTACCTCGATCCAAAGCTTTCAGTATATAATGTGAGAAGAGTTGGTGTTGTGTTTCACACGACAGATGTTTTCAGAATCCATGTTGGTTGCCACGGAACAGAGTATTGTATGTTATTGCGGCAACTGTTCTCTCTATTTTATGAGAAGAATGAGGTACTTGAAAGTACTTTATTTCACGCAGTTTGATTCTTTGTAGACTCTATTTTTATCAAATCATTAAAAACGACAAAAGCTGATAGTGATTTTGCTTATAACGTATGTTGGGTAACTGAGCCATGAAACGAGTACTCGTTTGTGAATGCAGCCTCACCTCGAACGTCAAGACGAACGTCAATGTCAAAGTTTCAATTGAAAAAAAGTGAGAATTCTTTGATTTCATATTTTTTGCAACTACAGCACTAAATGCCGTACACGAGCGTGCTAAACCGTGTGACGCAAACCTCTCTCTGTGGGTTATTTATTACAAGAAAAGGAAGAAACACCAGTAGACGGCCTCCAAAGTAATGTTCACTGCGACACGCCACGAGTCGCGCCACCTCCCGTGACCTCAACAGATGACTGCTACCAGCCTCGGCGATCCGGCAGTTGTGCCACCATTTTGTTTCACGAAAGGCACGCTGAGTGCAATAAAGACTGACTATAGGGTTTACAAAGGCAACTTTAGTAAACCGAATACTCCCTCTAGGCCTACAAAACGTAATCGTGAAAAGGATAAAACAGATATCGGAAAAATGCGTCAAGTGGTTAATCCGACTGTGCAGAAGACAAAATGATTGCAGAAGTATGAGTCAACGGGAAATCTAACATGCAGTTTCAACTAATTATTCACGAAACCGGTATAATCGAAAATGCGTATTATGTCGAATTGCACCTACAGTTGCTTGGGATGGAGCGAACAGCTGAGTGGAACCATCTTCTGTACACGAATGCGTTGTGCATGCCTATACGTGTGTGTATGTTTTGTTACGATTATGACGGTTGGCTTGACTTTCGGTTAGAGGTTGAGTGGAACAGTGTATTCGTGCTTATATCAGGTTAAGCAACACTTAGAAACAAAACATCATAAATCTTGATCAGAAATGAAAAAAACATCTAGAGAAATTTATGAACTCTACTTCTGCTTACACATCTAAAGTTCATTTTGCCAGTGATCAACAAAATGTTATCGCAGTTGAACTAGACTTAACATATCACATTGTAAAATACAATTTGTCCTACAACAGTAGGCCTATCAACCATACTGTAACAATGAAGAAAATTATTTTATGTTTATCCATGTACAGCTTCTCGTATTGGTCTGGCTAAAACCAAAATGAAACAAAATGCAATAGATTATTTAAATGCAGACAATTTTATTCACTACTTGGAAACTGATGCTTTTAACACAAAAGCAAAAGACTTTTTCATTAGAGTTAATATTTTGCAGATAAAAATAGCATTCAAAGTAAGTTGAGAGATGTTTATGAAAATAGTGATATTTGCTACTTATACACCTACATACATGCTCCGCAAGCTACCGTACGGTGCGTGGCGGAGGGTACACTGTACCGCTACTAGTCATTTCCTTTCCTGTCTCACTCGCAGATAGAGCGAGGCTAAATCGACTAAATGTATGCCTCCATATGAGCCCTAAATTCTATTACCTTCATACGTTTGGGGCAGTAATATCGTTCTGCAGTCAGCTGCAAATTCCGGTTCTCTAAACTTTCTCAATAGTGCACCCCGAAAAGAACTTTCTCTTCCCTCCTAGGATTCCCGTCTGAGTTCACGAAGCATTCCCATAATAATGACGTGTTGATCGAAGCTTCCAGCAACAAATCTAGCAGCACGGCGCTGCATTACTTCGACGTCTGCCTTTAACTCACCCTGGTACGGATTCTAAACACTCGAGCAGTGCTCAAGAATAGGTCGCACTGCTGTTCTATGAGTGGTCGAAGTACACTCTCCTGAAATTGTCCCAATAAGCCGAAGTGGAGCACTTGCCTTCCCTCCTGCAGTCCTTACGTGTTCGTTCCATCGCACGTCACTTCGCAACGCTACGCCCAGACATTTGATCGACGTCCCTGTGTCAAGCAGCACTCAGCTGGAAGACGGAAGGACTGTTTCTCCTTCTCACCTGCACTAACCTGCATCTTTCCACATTTGCATCAGCTGCCGTACAGTACACCGATTAGAAATTTTGTCTAAGCTACCTTGTATCCAAATACAATCACTCAACGGCGACATATTCCCGTAAACCACATCATCATCATCAGCAGCAAAGAACCGAAGATGGCTGCTCACCCTGTCAGCTAGACCATTTATGTACACTGGGGTCCAACATTAAAGCAGCAAACGGACATTTTGCAAGGTTACGTTTATTTTTCCGCAGAACAGAATAAACACGCGATAGTAAAGTAGAAAAAATTAAAGAATACAGAACGTAAACAACTGCATCGTGCATAATGATAGACAAAAATGTTCGTTTTTTTTTTCAATCTAATGGATTTGCACACACATTCCGACAACAGGTTAATGTGCTGAGTACGGGATGTGACCACCTCTGGCAGCAAATACAGGCCTGCCAACAGCGGGGTATGCTGTCAATGATGTCAGCAGTCTCGTGTTCAGGCAGCAACACCCACTGCTGTTCACAGCCTTGGAGAGTGGCTGGCGGATGCTCACCCGATCCAAGTCACCTCCACAGTGCATCCCACACGTCTTTTACCGGGTTTAAATTGGGAGAACGAGCAGCCCACGCCATGCGTGCAGTATCTTCCGTTTCCAAGAAAATGTCAGCCCCTACATGAAGTCGAGCATTATCGCCCATCAGCACGACGTGTGGGCCCACAGCACCTCGCAGCAGCCGCAAATGATGTCCCGAGATCTCGTCACGACGCCTGACAGGTTCTCCCTTCTATTCCAGTCTCGTATTGTTCGTGGAAAGAAAGATTGTAGGTATGCCTCTGTATGGGCTCTAATCTCTAGGATTTTATCCTCATGGTCTCTTCGCGAGATATACGTAAGAGGGAGCAATATACTGCTTGACTCCTCGGTAAAGGTATGTTCTCGAAACTTCAACAAAACACCGTACCGACCTACTGACCGTCTCTCCTGCAGAGTCTTCCACTGGAGTTTATCTATCATCTCCGTAACGCTTTCGCGATTACTAAATGATACTGTAACGAAGCGCGCTGCTCTCCGTTGGATCTTCTCTATTTCCTCTATCAACCCCACCTGGTACGGACCCACACTGGTGAGCAATATTCAAGCAGTGGGCGAACAAGTGTACTGTAACCTACTTCCTTTGTTTTCCATTTGCATTTCATTAGGATTCTTCCATTGAATCTCAGTCTGGCATATGCTTTACCGAGGATCAACTTTATATGATCATTCCATTTTAAATCACTCCTAAACACTACTCCCAGATAATTTATGGAATTAACTGCTTCCAGTTGCTGACCTGCTACATTGTAGCTATATGATAAGGGAGCTTTCTTTCTATGTATTCGCAGCACATTACACTTGTCTACATTGAGATTCAATTGCCATTGCCTGGACCACGCGTCAATTCGCTGCAGATCCTCCTGCATTTCAGTACAATTTTCCATTGTTACAGCCTCTCGATATACCACAGTATCATCCGCAAAAAGCCTCAGTGAACTTCCGATGTCATCCACAAGGTCATTTAGGTATATTGTGAACAGCAACGGTCCTACGACACTCCCATGCGGCACACCTGAAATCACTCTTACTTCGGAAGACTTCTCTTCATTGAGAATGACATTCTGCGTTCTGTTATCTAGGAACTCTTCAATCCAATCACACAATTGGTCTGATAGTCCATATGCTCTTACTGTGTTCATTAAACGACTGTGGGGAACTGTATCGAACGCCTTGCGGAAGTCAAGAAACACGGCATCTACCTGGGAACCCGTGTCTATGGCCCTCTGAGTCTCTTGGGCGAATAGCGCGAGCTGGGCTTCACACGACCGTCTTTTTCGAAACCCACACTGATTCCTACAGAGTAGGTTTCTAGTCTCCAGAAAAGCCATTATACTCGAACATAATACGTGTTCCAAAATTCTACAAGTGATAGACGTTAGAGATATAGGTCTATACTTCTGCACATCTGTTCGACGTCCCTTCTTTAAAACGGGGATGACCTGTGCCCTTTTCCAATCCTTTGGAACGCTACGCTCTTCTAGAGACCTACGGTACACCGCTGCAAGAAGGGGGTCAAGTTCGTTCGCGTACTCTGTGTAAAATCGAACTGGTACCCCATCAGGTCCAGCGGCCTTTCCTCTTTTGAACGATTTTAATTGTTTATCTGTCCCTCTGTCATCTATTTCGATATCTACCATTTTGTCATCTAGAGAAGGAACTACAGTGCAGTCTTCCTCTGTGAAACAGCTCTGGAAAAAGACATTTAGTATTTCGG
This sequence comes from Schistocerca piceifrons, assembly GCF_021461385.2. Lineage (NCBI taxonomy): Eukaryota > Metazoa > Arthropoda > Insecta > Orthoptera > Acrididae > Schistocerca > Schistocerca piceifrons. The sequence continues at coordinate 27,536,864 of NC_060146.1, read as the reverse complement.
CCTTTAGTCTGTCATCCTCTGTTTCGGTACCATTTTGGTCACAGAGTGTCTGGACATTTTGTTTTGATCCACCTACCGCTTTGACAAAAGACCAAAATTTCTTAGGATTTTCTGCCAAGTCAGTACATAGAACTTTACTTTCGAATTTATTGAACGCCTCTCGCATAGCCCTCCTCACACTACATTTCGCTTCGCGCAATTTTTGTTTGTCTGCAAGGCTTTGGCTATGTTTATGTTTCCTGTGCAGTTCCCTTTGCTTCCGTCCGCAGCTCGTGGTCGTGAGGTAGCGTTCTCGCTTCCCGCGCCCGGGTTCCCGGGTTCGATTCCCGGCGGGGTCAGGGATTTTCTCTGCCTCGTGATGACTGGGTGTTGTGTGATGTCCTTAGGTTAGTTAGGTTTAAGTAGTTCTAAGTTCTAGGGGACTGATGACCATAGATGTTAAGTCCCATAGTGCTCGGTTGTACCATGGTGGCTCTTTTCCATCTCTTACGATCTTGCTTGGCACATACTCATCTAACGCATATTGTACGATGGTTTTGAAGTTTGTCCACTGATCCTCAACACTATCTGTACTTGAGACAAAACTTTTGTGTTCAGCCGTCAAGTACCCTGAAAACTGCTTTCTGTCACTTTTGCTAAACAGAAAAATCTTCCTACCCTTTTTAATATTCCTATTTACGGCTGAAATCATCGATGCCGTAACCACTTTATGATCGCTGATTCCCTGTTCTGCGTTAACTATTTCAAATAGTTCGGGTCTGTTTGTCACCAGAAGGTCTAATATGTTATCGCCACGAGTCGGTTCTCTGTTTAACTGCTCAAGGTAGTTTTCAGATAATGCATTTAAAAAAATTCACTGGATTCTTTGGCCCTCCCACCCGTTATAAACGTCTGAGTCTCCCAGTCTATATCCGGCAAATTAAAATCTCCACCCAGAACTATAACATGGTGGGGAAATCTACTCGAAATATTTTCCAAATTATCCTTCAGGTGCTCAGCCACAACAGCTGCTGAGCCAGGGGGCCTGTAGAGACATCCAATTACCATGTCTGAGCCTGCTTTAACCGTGACCTTCACCCAAATTATTTTACATTTCGGATCTCCGTCAATTTCCTTCGATACTATTGCACTTTTTATCGCTATAAACACGTCTCCCCCGTCACTGCCCAGCCTGTCTCTGCAGTATACATTCCAATCTGAGTTTAGAATTTCATTACTGTTTAGATCTGGTTTCAGCCAACTTTCTGTCCCTAGTACTAGGTGGGCATTGTGACCGTTTGTTAATGAAAACAGTTCTGGGACCTTTCTATAGACGCTCCTGCAGTTTACTATTAGCACATTAATATTGTTATTCCCTGTTGCATTTTGCCTACTCCTACCTTGCCGCGTCTCAGGAGGCGTCTTGTCGGGCCTAGGGAGGAAATTCTCTAACCTAAAAAACCCACATGTGCACTCCACACGTACTCCGCTACCCTCGTAGCCGGTTCCGGCGTGTAGTGCAAGCCTGACCTATTCAGGGGGACCCTACATTTCTCCATCCGATAGCGGAAGTCGAGAAATTTGCACCCCAGATCTCCGCAGGATAGTCTGAGCCTCTGGTTTATGCCTTCCACTCGGCTCCAAACCAGAGGACCGCGATCAGTTCTGGGAACGATACTACAAATAGTTAGCTCTGATTCCACCCCGCGAGCGAGGCTTTCCGCCTTCACCAATTCCGCCAACCGCCGGTACGAACTGAGGATGACCTCTGAACCCAGACGGCAGGAGTCATTGGTGCCGACATGAGCAACAATTTGCAGTCGGGTGAACCCAGTGCTCTCTATCGCCACCGGGAGGGCCTCCTCCACTTCGCGCGACTGCTACGGTCGCAGGTTCGAATCCTGCCTCGGGCATGGATCTGTGTGATGTCCTTAGGTTAGTTAGGTTTAAGTAGTTCTAAGTTCTAGGGGACTGATGACAACAGATGTTAAGTCCCATAGTGCTCAGAGCCATTTGAACCATTTCCTCCTCCACTTCTCGGATGAGACCCCTGGCAAGCAGACAGAGTGAACGTTGGAACTCCCATTCACTAGTAAACCCCTCCCCCCGCGTGGCTGTTCGGACCTTGCTGAAGGAGCGGCCACATGTCCACTCACAGGCAGAGCGGGCGATGCCACACGGCCAGCCTCCACATTGACCCTCCGCGTCGTGCGCCGCGAAAGCCGCTGAACCCGCCACTCTCCTTGGGGAGAGGGTGGCCCAACCGCGCCCGGTACCCGTGAAGATGTCTCGACAGCAGGGACAGTGGGTGAAGCATGTAACACCTGGGGTGTACCATGCGACGCACCAGACTCCCCACTGCCGCTACACTCCGAGGCAGCAGCCTGAAGACGGCTGACCGCGGCCATCAACACGCTCAGCTGTTCGCGAACAGTGGCCAGCTCCTCCTGCGTCCGTACACAGCAGTCACACATCCTATCCATCCTGAGAAATCAACAATTTACTGTAGAGAGTTAATCAACTTTTAACTAGACTGCTAATTCACTAAAGACGGCTGATAGCCGACTAAACTGTGATTACTAGACACTTCTTGTTGAAAACAATGAAAATAAGCGCTACCTGTCTCTGGACTGTATTGAAAACAAACACTAGCACTACTGGCACTGTAGCTGACTGAAGGGACTCTCTCTGACTCTATTCAAAACAAACACCATTACTAGTACTCGAAAATTCCTAAAAGCAAAAACACACGGAAGAAGTGAAAAGTAAGAAAAATACACTTAATACTTAAATTAACGTAGCTCGCTGCACAGCAGATGTGAAGCAGCCCACTCCCAGCCTGGAGCACTCCGGGAACAAATGTTTTCGAGCGCAGTTTGTCTATATAGTTTGTATTCGAGTGACAAAGTACATTATATAAATGCTGTTTTCATTAATTTATTTTGGATGTAAATAAATTATTTTCTTTACATTTTCGTTATTTTATTTGAAGAGCCGGCCGGTGTGGCCGAGCGGTTCTAGGCGCTTCAGTTTGGAACCGCGTGACCGCTACGGTCGCAGGTTCGAATCGTGCCTCGGGCATGGATGTGTGTGATGTCCTTAGGTTAGTTAGGTTTAAGTAGTTCTAAGTTCCAGGGGACTGATGACCTCAGATGTTAAGTCCCATAGTACTCAGAGCCATTTGAACTGATGAAACGTAAATTACATGTAATTCTCGTTTACAACACTCAAAATAAGATAATGATCGAAGCAGACGAAATGAATTAAAATTTGTACTGCGGTCGGGACTCGAACCCGGGACTTCTTGCTAGCAAGGCGGAAGTGCTAACCATTACACCACCTCAGTACAATGGTCAACATTGCTGCATGAACTACCTACGCTGAGCGCCTTCCCCAACACAAACTTCAATCTACTTTACCCTTACGTAATGTCACTACTGCCAGTGCTCTCCGTTATAGGCATGCACTGGACGTAATGGAACGTCCATGTACCATTGGTGATCTTATAGATCTTATATTTAAATGTTTCCCTGAGACATTTAATTCTCTTTTTATTATCTACGATAATGATCGAGGCAGACGAAATGAATCAAAATCTGTGCTGTGGCTGGGACTCGAACCCGGGTTTTCTTGCTTGCTAGGCGCGGACGTCCCATCACGCCCAATGCTGGGGTGCTTGCCTATATCGGAGAGCGCTGGCAGTAGTGACAATACGTAAGGGAAAAATGAATTCAAATTTGTGTTGGGGACGGCGCACAGCTTAGATAGTTCGAGAAGCAATGTTGACCATCGTACTGTGGTGGTGTAATGGTTAGCATTTCTGCTTAGCAATCATAAACACTTGTTTATTATTATATCTAAGCTTGTTGTTGAATGTTGTTGTTGTTGTGGTCTTCAGTCCTGAGACTGGTTTGATGCAGCTCTCCATGCTACTCTATCCTGTGCAAGCTTCTTCATCTCCCAGTACCTACTGCAACCTACATCCTTCTGAATCTGCTTAGTGTATTCATCTCTTGGTCTCCCTCTACGATTTTTACCCTCCACGCTGCCCTCCAATACTAAATTGGTGATCCCTTGATGCCTCAGAACATGTCCTGCCAACCGATCCCTTCGTCTGGTCAAGTTGTGCCACAAACTGCTCTTCTCCCCAATCCTATTCAGTACTTCCTCATTAGTTATGTGATCTACCCATCTAATCTTCAGCATTCTTCTGTAGCACCACATTTCGAAAGCTTCTATTCTCTTCTTGTCCAAACTATTTATCGTCCATGTTTCACTTCCATACATGGCTACACTCCATACAAATACTTTCAGAAATGACTTCGTGACACTTAAATCCATACTCGATGTTAACAAATTTCTCTTCTTCAGAAACGCTTTCCTTGCCATTGCCAGTCTACATTTTATATCCTCTCTACTTCGATCATCGTCAGTTATTTTCCTCCCCAAATAGCAAAACTCCTTTACTACTTTAAGTGTCTCATTTCCTAATCTAATTCCCTCAGCATCACCCGACTTAATTCGTCTACATTCCACTATCCTCGTTTTGCTTTTGTTGATGTTCATCTTATATCCTCCTTTCAAGACACTGTCCATTCCATTCAACTGCTCTTCCAAGTCCTTTGCTGTCTCTGACAGAATTACAATGTCATCGGCGAACCTCAAAGTTTTTATTTCTTCTCCATGGGTTTTAATACCTACTCCGAACTTTTCTTTTGTTTCCTTTACTGCTTGCTCAATATACAGATTGAATAACATCGGGGAGAGGCTACAACCCTGTCTTGCTCCCTTCCCAACCACTGCTTCCCTTTCATGTCCCACGACTCTTATAACTGCCATCTGGTTTCTGTACAAATTGTAAATAGCCTTTCGCTCCCTGTATTTTACCCCTGCCACCATTAGAATTTGAAAGAGAGTATTCCAGTCAACACTGTCAAAAGCTTTCTCTAAGTCTACAAATGCTAGAAACGTAGGTTTGCCTTTCCTTAATCTTTCTTCTAATATAAGTCGTAAGGTCAGTATTGCCTCACGTGTTCCAGTGTTTCTACGGAATCCAAACTGATCTTCCCCGAGGTCGGCTTCTACTAGTTTTTCTATTCGTCTGTAAAGAATTCTTGTTAGTTTTTTGCAGCTGTGGCTTATTAAACTAGTTGTTCAGTAATTTTCACATCTGTCAACACCTGCTTTCTTTGGGATTGGAATTATTATATTCTTCTTGAAGTCTGAGGGTATTGCGCCTGTCTCATACATCTTGCTCACCAGATGGTAGTGTTTTGTCAGGACTGGCTCTCCCAAGGCAGTCATTAGTTCTAATGGAATGTTGTGTACTCCTGGGGCCTTGTTTCGACTCAGGTCTTTCAGTGCTCTGTCAAACTCTTCACGCAGTATCATATCCCCCCTTTCATCTTCATGTACATCCTCTTCCATTTCAATAATATTGTGCTCAAGTACATCGCCGTTGTATAGAACCTCTATATACTCCTACCATCTTTCTACTTTCCATTCCTTGCTTAGAACTGGGTTTCCATCTGAGCTCTTGATAGTCATACATGTGGTTCTCTTTTCTCCAAAGGTCTCTTTAATTTTCCTGTAGGCAGTATTTATCTTACCCCTAGTGAGATTAGCCTCTAGCCATCCCTGCTTAGCCATTTTGCACTTCCTGTCGATCTCATTTTTGAAACGTTTGTATTCCTTTTTGCCTGCTTCATTTATTGCATTTTTATATTTTCTCCTTTCATCAACATTTCTTCTGTTACCCAAGGATTTCTACCAGCCCTTGTCTTTTTACCTACTTGATGCACTGCTGCCCTCAAAGCTACCCATTCTTCTTCTACTGTATTTCTTTCCCCCATTCCTGTCAATTGTTCCCTTATGCTCTCCCTGAAACTCTGTACAACCTCTGTTTTAGTCAGTTTATCGAGGTCCCATGTCCTTAAATTCCCAGCTTTTTGCAATTTCTTCAGTTTTAATCTATAGTTCATAACCAATAGATTGTGGTCAGAGTCCACATCTGCCCCTGGAAATATCTTACAATTTAAAACCTGGTTCCTAAATCTCTGTCTTACCATTATATAACCTACCTGATACCTTCTAGTATCTCCAGGCTTCTTCCATGTATACAACCTTCTTTTATGATTCTTGAACCAAGTGTTAGCTATGATTAAGTTATGCTCTGTGCAAAATTCTGCCACGCATCTTCCTCTATCATTCTTACCCCCAATCCATATTCACCTTCTACGTTTTCTTCTCTTCCTTTTCCTACTATTGAATTATCAGTCACCCATAACTATTAAATTTTCGTCTCCCTTTACTATTTGAATAATTTCTTGTATCTTCTCATACATTTCTTCAATTTCTTCGTCATCTGCAGAGCTAGTTGGCATATAAACTTGTACTACTGTAGTAGGCATGGGCTTCGTATCTGTCCTGGCCGTAATAATGCGTTCACTATGCTGATTGTAGTAGCTTACCCGCACTCCAATTTTTTTATTCATTATTAAACCTACTCCTGCATTACCCCTATTTGATTTTGTATTTATAACCCTGTATTCACCTGACCAAAAGTCTTGTTCCTCCCGCCACCGAACTTCACTAATTCCCACTATATCTAGCTTTAACCTATCCCTTTCCCTTTTTAAATTTTCTAACCTACCTGCCCGATAAGGGATCTGACATTCCACGCTCCGATCCGTAGAACGCCAGTTTTCTTTCTCCTGATAACGACGTCCTCTTGAGTAGTCGCCGCCCGGAGATCCGAATGGGGGACTATTATACCTCCGGAATATTTTACGCAAGAGGACGTCATCGTCATTTATCCATACAGTAAAGCTGCATGCCCTCAGGAAAAATTACGGCTGTAGTTTCCCCTTGCTTTCAGCCGTTTGCAGTACCAGCAAACCAAGGCCGTTTTGGTTAGTGTTACAAGGCCAGATCAGTCAATCATCCAGACTGTTGCCCCTGCAACTACTGAAAAGGCTGCTGCCCCTCTTCAGGAACCACAAGTTTGTCTGGCCTCTCAACAGATAGCCCTCCTTTGTGGTTGCACCTACGGTACGGCTATCTGTATCGTTGAGGCACGCAAGCCTGCCAACCAACGGCAAGGTCCATGGTTCATGTTGGGGAAAACCTTTCTTAACGGCAACAAACACGAGGCAACCAACTACGTTTAGTCTATCCTTTCCGAAAAAAAAAAATCGATTGAAGTTATCTCTGGCTTTACACCGCTTTCAGTACCTGTAACTTTGTGCTTCAGTGTTTTCTATCAGTGCCTGCAGCTCTGGTCTGTCCCAATACTGCTGGAACAATTTACTGTTACAATACCTGTGTTTCCTTTGTCAGTCCTTGTCCTGTGTTCGACCTGCACTCTTTGTGACAGAAACGCATTTTGTGACTCTCTACACTACTGGCCATTAAAATTGCTTCACCAAGAAGAAATGCAGATGATAAACGGGTATTCATTGGACAAATATATTATACTAGAACTGACATGTGATTACATTTTCACGCAATTTGGGTGCACAGATCCTGAGAAATCAGTACCCAGAACAACCACCTCTGGCCGTAATAACGGCCGTGATACTCCTGGGCATTGAGTCAAACAGAGCTTGGATGGCTTGCTCTACCTCTACCGCGAAAGGCAAAGGTCCCGAGTTCGAGTCTCGGTCCAGCACACAGTTTTAATCTGCCAGTAAGTTTCATATCAGCGCAGACTTCGCTGCAGAGTGAAAATCTCATTGTGGAACCATCTTCTTCCTATCGGTTGTACCGAGCGAGGTGGCGCAGTGGTTAGCACACTGGACTCGCATTCGGGAGGACGACGGTTCAATCCCGTCTCCGGCGATCCTGATTTAGGTTTTCCGTGATTTCCCTAAATCGTTTCAGGCAAATGCCGGGATGGATCCTTTGAAAGGGCACGGCCGATTTCCTTCCCCATCCTTCCCTAACCCGAGCTTGCGCTCCGTCTCTAATGACCTCGATGTCGACGGGACGTTAAACACCAACCACCACCACCACCTATCGGTTGTATTTCGCGTCTGTAGCACGTCATCTTCGTGGTGTAGCAATTTTAACGGCCAGTAGTGGAAAAACTCTCACAGTCCAAACCTCAGACCCCCGCTACCTGTGTAGCCGCCTCGTATACCGTACCGAATGTGTAAATTCTTCATTAAAAAGTCAAACACAACGTTTACGAAATCTATTTTACTTCAGTATTTGGAAGTCAGAAATTGTCATTCGGTAAAGACTATGACGTAATCATCGCAGAAACGAAGATTGCTTATAAAAACAGTATTATTTAAGGGACATAAAATGGGCTGTGCTTAATTTTTATTATGTACTAATAAAATACTTGTGCATTGCTCACTCAGTTTATCAGTTTAATTTAAATACCACATTGTGTTGCCAGATGCAGTTTTTCATGAAACTTTATATGCATACATATTATGTACGTGCATTTTCCATCCAAGATGTAATATTCCTAATATGCTTAGATATTGCGTTAGGCAATTATTTTGCAAGAGAAGGAAGGAGTGAAATATTTAGCACTTTGCCCTTTTTCTGGGCTGCTCCAATTAAACGGATTTCAGGAATAGTTACAGCTGGGATTTTATAATAATTTTGTCGAGTCATAATTCACACCATTTAGTACAAATTATTCACAGATAGAAATTATTGGGCGAAAGAACTAGTTGAATTCCTTGCATGTAACAGCACTAGCCGACCGAGACAGACGCAGCAGCAGGAAAATAACCGCATTTGTGACATTTATGAGTTCCTAACCAGGAGCGAATTTTATTGTACCATCTGTGTGCTTCCTTAGTTTAGTTTGTTGAGTTTCTGCGTGTAAATTTAATATCTAATAGCCACTGTTCTCGCGTTTTCGTTTGCGTCGGAAAGTAAACCGATTTCGTGACATATTACACGTTCCTAATCAGGGGCGAATTATTTAGGTTCACCTGAGTGCTTCGGTAGTTAGGTTTTTGAATATCTGCGTATTACTAGACACAGTTTGTGCGTTTTCGTCAGGGTCTACAGCAGATTTCCGCAGCGTGAGTCGATAGTCCGTTTATATGCATATTTAAGTTTTCCGCCGTCTTTAGGGACTGCGATTGTTGTATGCGGATGCGAGACGACTTGGTGACACTTCGCTCTCAGCTCCAGGCTGTGATGGCTTCGGTTACACAGCTTGAGGCTGCAGTGGATGGGCACCACTGTTGTGGGCCGGCCGTGGGGATACGACGGACGTCCAGCACGTCAGAGTCCTCCGATCGGTCCTCACCGGTGGCCAACCCAGTCACTGCTCGCACTGAGGCTGACCCCTCACCTGTGGTCGAGTGGGAGGTCGCCCCGGGGCGAAGCAGGCGGCGAAAGACTTTCCAGGTGGCTGCACGTAAGGCCTCCCCGGTTTGCCTGACAAACAGGTTCCAGGCGCAGTCTGTGGCTGGCACTGTTGCTGAGCCACATGCTGTCGCCTGTCCTGTTTCAGAGGAAACCACTCAGCCTGCAAGATCCTGGCAATCGCAGAGGGTGGGATTATTGGTAGTTGGGAGCTCCAACGTTAGGCGCGCTATGGGGCCCCTTAGGGACTTGGCTGATAAGATGGATAAGAAAACCAATGTGCACTCCTTGTGCATACCAGGTGGAGTCATTCCAGATGTGGAAAGGGTCCTCCCAGATGCCATCAAGAGCACAGGGTGCTGCCAATTGCAGGTGGTTGCTCACGTCGGTACCAATGACGTGTGTCACTTTGGATCAGAAGAGATTCTCTCTGGTTTCGAGCGGCTAACAGAAGTGGTAAAGGCTGCCAGTCTTGCTTGGAAGATGAAAGCAGAGCTGACCATTTGGAATATAGTCGACAGGACCGATTGCGGACCTCTGGTACAGAGCCAAGTGGAGGGTCTGAATCATAGGCTCAGACGGTTCTGCGACCATGTGGGCTGCAGATTCATCGACTTGTGCCAAAGAGTGGTTGGGTTTCGGGTTTCGCTGAATAGATCAGGTGTCCACTATACGCAAGAGACGGCTACACGGGTAGCAGGGGTTGTGTGGCGTGGACTGGAGGGTTTTTTAGGTTAGAGGGTCTCGGGAAAACACAAGAAGGGCTTCAGTCACAAAGGGTGCAGGCTGAACACGGGAAGAACGTAGATACAGGAACCATCGGTATAACAGTTGTAAATTGTCGTAGCTGTGTTGAGAAAGTACCGGAACTCCAAGAACTAATAGAAAGCACTGATGCTCAAATCGTTACAGGCACTGAAAGCTGGCTAAAGCCGGATACAAGCTCAGCCGAAATTTTTGCGAAGAACCTAACGGTGTTCCGAAAGGATAGGCTAAACACGGTTGGCGGTGGCGTGTTTGTTGCTGTTAGAAATAGTTCAACTTGTCGCGAAGTTGAACTAGATACTTCCTGTGAGCAGAGGTCATTGTAGGCAACCGGAATAAAATAATAATTGGATCATTTTACCGACCACCCAATTCAGATGATACAGTTGCTGAAAGGTTCAAAGAAAACATGAGATTGATTTCAAACACGTACCCGACTCATACGATAATAGCTCGTAGGGACTTTAATTTACCCTCGATATGCTGGCGAAAATACATGTTTAATTCCAAAGGTACGCGTAAAATATCCGAAATTGTGCTAAACGCATTATCTGAAAATTAGTTCGAGCAGCTAGTTCATGAGCCCACGCGAATAGTAAACGGTTGTGAAAACACACTTGAGCTCTTAGCAACAAATAATCCTGAGTTAATAACGAGCATCAAAACCGATACAGGGTTGTCGTTGCGAGATTGAATACTGTAATCCCAAAATCCTCGAAAAATAAGCGAAAAATATACCTATTCAAAAAAACAGATAAAAATTCACTTGACGCCTTCCTGGGAGACAATCTCCACTCATTCCAAATTAATAATTTTAGTATCGGCAGCAACTGAAAGATTGATACCAAATAAACTAACAAACAGCGGATCTGATCCTCCTTGGTACAGACAATGGGTCAGAACACTGTTGCAGAAACAACGAAACAAATATGCCAAATTTAAACAGACGCAAAATCCCCAAGATTGGCGATCTTTTACAGAAGCTCGAAATTTAGCCAGGACTTCAATGCGAGATGCTTATAACAGTTTTCACAACGAAACTTTGTCTCGAAACTCGGCAGAAAATCCAAAGAGATTCTGGTCGTATGTGAAGCAAGTTAGCGGCAAGAAACAATCAATGCCTTCTCTGCGCGATAGCAATGGAGATACGATCGAAGACAGTGCTGCCAAAGCAGAGTTATTAAACACAGCCTTCTGAAACTCCTCCACAAAAGAAGACGAAGTAAATGTTCCAGAATTCGAATCGAGAACTGCTGCCAACATGAGTAACTTACAAGAAAATATCCTCGGAGTAGTGAAGCAACTTAAATCCCTTAATAAAAGCAAGTCTTCTGGTCCAGACTGTGCACCAATTAGGTTCCTTTAGGAGGATGCTGATTCATTAGCCCCATACTTAACAATCATATACAATCGTTCGCTGGACGAAAGGTCCGTACCCAAAGACTGGAAAGTTGTACAGGTCACACCAATATTCAAGAAAGGTAGTAGGAGTAATCCACTAAATTACAGGCCCATATCGTTAATGTTCGATATGCAGCAGGATTTTAGAACATATATTGTGTTCAAACATTATGAATTACCTCGAAGGAAATGGTCTATTGACACACAGTCAACATGGGTTTAGAAAACATCGTTCCTGTGAAACACAACTAGCTCTTTATTCACACGAAGTGTTGAGTGCTATTGACAAGGGATTTCAGATCGATTCCTTATTTTTGGATTTCCGGAAGGCTTTTGACGCTGTACCACACAAGCGGCTCGTAGTGAAATTGCGTGCTTATGGAAATCGTCTCAGTTATGTGACTGGATTTGTGATTTCCTGTCAGAGAGGTCACAGTTCGTAGTAATTGATGGAAAGTCATCGAGCAAAAGTGATTTCTGGCGTTCCCCAAGGTAGCATTATAGGCCCTTTGCTGTTCTTTATCCACGCAAACGATCTGGGAGACAATCTGCGAAGCCGTCTTCAGTTGTTTGCAGATGACGCTGTCGTTTATCGACTAATAAAGTCATCAGAAGATCAAAAAAAAACTGCAAAACGATTTAGAAAAGATGTCTGAATGGTGTGAAATGTGGCAGTTGGCCCTAAATAACAAAAAGTGTGAGGTCATCCACATGAGTGCTAAAAGGAACTCGTTAAACTTCGGTTACACGATAAATCAGTATAATGTAAAAGCCGTAAATTCAACTAAATACCTAGGTATTACAATTACGAAAACTTACGTTGGAAGGAACACACAGAAAATGTTGTAGGGAAGACTAACCAAAGTGATGTTATTGGCAGGACACTTAGAAAATGTAACAGATCTACTAAGGAGACTGCCCACACTACACTTGTCCGTCCTCTTTTAGAATACTGTTGCACGGTGTGGGATCCTTACCAGATAGGACTGACGGAGTACATCGAAAAAGTTCAATGAAAGGCAGCGCGTTTTGTATTATCGCGACATATGGGAGAGAGTGTCACAGAAATGATACAGGATTTGGGCTGGACATCATTAAAAGAAAGGCGTTTTCCGTTGCGAAGGAATCTCCTCACGAAATTCCAGTCACCAACTTTCTTCTCCGAATGCAAAAATATTTTGTTGACACTGACCTACATATGGAAGAACGATCACCACGATATAATAATGGAAATCAGATATAGGTGTTCATTGTTTCCGCGCGCTATACGAGATTAGAATAATAGAGAATTATGAAGGTGGTTCGATGAACCATCCGCCAGGCACTTAAATGTGATTTGCAGAGTATCCATGTAGATGTAGAACAGGTGTGTTTACACTAGGGCTTTCTTCGTTTACTCCAATTAATGGGGCCATGAGATCTAAGTACTGGTTACAGATTTATAAGAAACATATTCCCAGACCAAGGCTTTGCACGTAGGCAGTATAGCGTGCGCAGCGCGTATCCTTAATGGAGCACGCTTCTGATAATTGCTAATACAGAAGTATTCATTTCGAATGCCAATGACATACATTGGCGCCATGCCAAGGTTGCCCAACTTACATCAGTGGTGAGAGAAGCCGGCCGTTGTGGCCGAGCGGTTCTAGGCGCTTCAGTCTGGAACCGCGCGACCACTACGGTCGCAGGTTCGAATCCTGCCTCGGGCATGGATGTGTGTGATGTCCTTAGGTTAGTTAGGTTTAAGTAGTTCTAAGCTCTAGGAGACTGATGACCTCAGAAGTTAAGTCCCATAGTGCTGAGAGCCATTTGAACCTTTTTTGTGGTCGGAGGTTGGTCCCTTCCTGTTCACGCCGTATACTAACAATGTTACAGTCAATATTAACAGTAGAAACTAAAAAAATAACTAAACTACGTCCGAACAGGCCATGAAGGCCCAACGGGACCGACCGGCCGCCGTGTCCTCCTCAGGCACAGGTATCACTGGATATGTGGTGAGCACACCGCTTTCCCGGCCGTATGTCAGTTTAAGAGACCGGAGCTGCTGCTTCACAATGAAGTAGCTTCTCAGTTTGCCTCACAAGGGCTGAGTGCATACCGCTTATCCACGGCGCTTGGCAAACTGTATGGTCACCAATCCGAGTGATAGCCCAGCCCGACAAGGCTTAACTTCGATGATGTGATGGGAGACGGTATGACTACTGCAGCAAGGCCGTTGGCAACATTAATAGCTAGCAGATGATGCAGTAATGTATAATAAATTCTTGACTAGAAAAAAGTTGCGTAAATGTTCAGTGAGATCTGGATAACATTTCAAAGTGGTAAAACAATTGGCAAGTTGCTTTAGATTTTCAGAAACGTAAAACTTTGCACTTCACGAAATGAGAAGAAAACATAGCGAACTATGATTACAACATAAATGGGTCACAGCTGGAAACGATCAACTCCTACAAGTGCCTGGGTGCAAAAATTTCTGGGGATATTATATTCCCTGAGTTGTATAATTAAAGCAGGTGACGTACCGCAGTTCATTGGTAGACTACTAGGAAAATGGAATCAGCCTAAATATGAGACCGATTACAGACTACTTGCGCAACCCAGCCGAGAGTATTAATCAAGAGGATGGAATCCAAACCGAATAAGACCATTAATGGATTTTTCACAGCCTAAAAGAAGGACAACGTGAACTGGAATGCTGAAATAAGGTAAACTTTCAGACGCTTGAAACGACGCAAAATACCCCGTGGCAGCCTACTTACATATTTTCCGTATTCCTCACTTGAACGTGTTTATTGCAAAGTCGTGGGATACCTGCTACTATCGTCTGAGGCCTCAGTTTCTGGGTGTAACGCAGCAGTTCACGTGGGGAGAAACACTGAGCCGCGTTGCCTCCCATAATGCGAGCGTCCTCGGTGCAGGACTTTGTCCAAGAGGAACTGACCCGTCGATTACTTCGCAAAAACATTCGATGATATTCATCTCGGGCGATCTGGACAGCCAAATCATTCGCTCCAGTTGCACAGAATGCCCTTCAAACCAATCAGGAACTATTGTAGCCTGGTGACATGGCACTTTTTCATCCATAAAAATAGCATCGCTGTTTGAGAGCTTAACGAATGGCTGCAAATGGCCTCCAAGTAGCCGAACATAACCATTTGCAGCGAGTGACAGTTTCAGTGGCCCATCCCATGTAAGCTCGTCCCACACGAGTGTGCCTCGTTGGACTACTTGGGTGCACAGCTTTGTGGGGTCTGCGCCGCTCTCGAACGCTGCCATCAGCTCTTATCGACTGAAATCGACCTGGCCGCGGTTTTCCAGTTGTCTAGGATCCACCCGACATGGACACGAGCCCACCAGAGGCTGTGCCGCTAGCAAAGGCACCCGTGTCGTTCGTCTGCTACCGTAGCCCATTGTCGCCAGATTTCGCCACACTGCCCTAACGGGTACATTCTTCGTAAGTTGCACATCGATTTTTGCGATTACTTGACGCAGTGTTGCTTGTCTGTTAGCATTGACAATTCTACTCAAAAGCCGCTGCTATCGGGAATTAGGTGAAGGCCGTCGCCCACTGAGTTGCCGTGGTGACAGGTGGTGCCTGAAATTCTCAAATATGCTGTTCTTGGCACACTCTTGACAGAATACAGAGCTCCCCGTCGATTTCCGACACGGAATGTCGAATGTGTCTGGCTGCAGCTACGTTCAAGGTCTGTTAATCCCTGGCGATAACGTCGGAAACCTTTCCACGCGGATCACCTGAGCACAAAAGACAGCTCCGCCAATGCACTGCCCTTATAAACGTTGTGTACGCGAGACCACCGCCGTCTCTGTTTGTGTACATCGCTATCCGATGACGTCTGTCACCTCAGTGCGCTACATTTTCCACACATCGCTGTCGTGGGGTCACGACGACGAGAGTCGACTAATTACGGGGCGCACATAGGCTTTCGAGCGTTTAATCTTCCTGTGCTGCATTCGCGTATTGAACAGGAAGAAGCCCTAATAGCTGTTACAACGGGAAGTACGCTTCGCCATGCGCTCGACAGTAATTTGCAGACTGTGGATGTAGATTCCACGATGTACACACAATAGAGAAGCAGGTAGGAAGGACGTGAACACGTCGCTCAGCGCAGCGAACTTACGTTTGCGGAGAATCCGGTTTCAGCAGCGTCGGCGCGGCGGCGGGATCACGTGCGCAGTAAGACCCCGGCCGAGGCCGCGTCACCGCAGCGCTCCGCGCATGCGCCGAGCCCGCTTCCTCTAGCGCAACACGCCACACCCGCTACGACGTCACGCCAGCTGGCTCCACGCCACGGCAGAGCGCTGTCCCCGTCCTCAGGTCTTGCCTTCAGCAAGGTCGGCTCCAGGGAGGCAGACGCGAACCACTGCCAAGGGCGACAGGTTTCTCGGTGCGGGGAAATCTTAAATTGTAATCTGGTTTGGAAAGGATCAATTACACAACACAGTGACGGTTTTGCATTAATAAAGAAGTGCGAGAATAAGTTGAAGTATAAACCATTTGTAATGTCTCTTGCAGCGGTCTCTCCGCGATATTTTCAGAAATTTTATAAATTGTATAACTCAGTACATATCTCGAAATATCTCTTCTTATCTTACCGATTATCAATGCAAAGTAGTTTCAAGCCCAATTATTCCTTGGAGCGTCCATTTACTCCATGGAATAGCTTCTCTGCTATCTATGTTTTCTCTTATGAAAAGAATGAAGGAATACTTGCCGATTAGTCGTGAAAGACGGAGGATGTATATGTATGTATTATTGAGCTAGTCGCCATCTTGATGAGATTCTGTATGAGAAGGAATTTAATACATGAACTAAACTAAAGTGTGTTCGCGTATTATTTAACTGATTATTATTGACAGCGTCTGCTTACTACGCTGTGTTGCACGGGATCAGTGGGGAACGTCTGATTTACACTGGACGAACCTGCCGTTTTGTATGCTCAATGTGGTGTCACCGCCAGACACCACACTTGCTAGGTGGTAGCCTTTAAATCGGCCGCGGTCCATTAGTATACGCCGGACCCGCGCGTCGCCACTGTCAGTGATCGCAGACCGAGCGCCACCACACGGCAGGTCTAGAGAGACGTACTAGCACTCGCCCCAGTTGTACAGCCGACTTTGCCAGAAGGGGTTCACTGACAACTACGCTCTCATTTGCCGAGACGATAGTTAGCATAGCCTTCAGCTACATTTGCTACGACCTAGCAAGGCGCCGTATTCAATTGATATTGAGATTCTATTAATGTATCATCAAGAGCGATGTTCTACAAATGTGGATTAAAGTTAAGTATTCCAGAAACTACGTACTTTTCTTTATAGCATTCATTACGTATCCTGTTTCAGACCTCACGCCAGCCTGCGTGAGTTTAAGCGCGTGCCTCTCGGCTTCCTCTCATTGTGTCTAGGCTGTCTTGTCTAGACACAACACTCAAGATATCCAGTTACTTCAAATAAATAGGCTAACACGGTCTTACCAGCAGATCTCCGGTCTTCCCCATGTGATCACCGAAAGTTAATAATCATTACAAATGTTTCCAAGAGATCGACTGACAATTTTCGTCGCACCGAGACTTCGAAATTGCTTCACTGCCTTATGGAATTTAAGTTAAGCTCAATTTAATCAGGATAGAACAGTATTGAACTGTGTGAATGTGATAAGCCTGCTTTGTGAATGAAAATTCCCTTAACATACGCATGTTTTTACTATCCTGATCAGTGAAGCTAAATCAGGCCGGTGTGAGAGAGGTTTTTAAATTTTAGATACACAAAAAAAATATTAAATTTAAAATATTAAACATTAATAAAATCTAACGTCTCGCGGGACATTATCTACGATACTGCGAAACACAAAACAAGTGAAGCACTGCAGTTGTTCACCTCGGGTGTGTATGAAATACTTTGACCACGGAAGTAGGCAAGGCATATCGAGGTGTCTTACCTTTCTTCACCATTTCCAGTTAGTAACAGTTTCCAATGTTAGTAAAAATAAAAAAAAATGGTCATCTCTGTTTTTAGTCTAGAATGTGATGCAGTAGTTTCTAAAAGACAATTACTGCCAGCTGCTACGAGAAAAAGAAGAAAATGACCGTAACAAGAAATTTTGGAAAAAAAAGTATTTTTTATTTTACTTCAAACTGTTGCTGAAACGGAACAACTGACCTATTTGGACTGTAAAAAAAATACATGAACATTCTGAAGGTTTAAATTTGTATATATAAAAGTAGCCCGAGACAAAAAAAGAACAAAAGAAAAATGAAATACCGTAAGACGTGTGAAACTGTTCCGCCTGTGTAACCAATTTTCGTTCTGTCGGACATTCTAGAAACTTCCAACGAGAAAGTTGTTAGGAAAACTATGAAATGAAAACTTTGAACATAGCTGCTAAGGTTCAGTGACCGTGTCAGAATTATATTAGAACAAATAAGCCCTCCATAACAAATATTAAGTCAAAATTGACCTGGTTTCGACGCCACTATGAGCGTCGTCTTCAGAATTAGACTAACTGTTCTAAAACATATTAGGTATATAATACATTAATAAAATTAAAGTTTGTACTGACTGGAAAAAGAAGCACATATTAAAAAAAGATCTAAGCCGGAAATACAACTCTTGTTCACAGTACGAGCAGCCCTTAGTGGCTCGCCATCTCACTTGCAACTATTCATGACGTCGCCTCTCCGGCTTAATATGTGACTTGTAAGTACTGCTTCTTTTTCCAGTCAGTACAAACTTTAATTTTATTAATGTATTATATACCTAATATGTTTTAGAACAGTCAGTCTAATTCTGAAGACGACGCTCATAGTAGCGTCGAAACCAGGTCAATTTTGACTTAATATTTGTTATGGAGGGCTTATTTGTTCTAATATAACTATGAAATTAATTTTGCTAACATCTGAGACATCACTACTGTATCGCGTGACGTACGAAAGTATTTTACTCGTATTTACCGCAGGCTCCGTGCGCGACAGCGCGTGTGTGTTTGTTTGCCGCCGACGCCGCCGCCA
Source organism: Schistocerca piceifrons (assembly GCF_021461385.2). Classification (NCBI taxonomy): domain Eukaryota; kingdom Metazoa; phylum Arthropoda; class Insecta; order Orthoptera; family Acrididae; genus Schistocerca; species Schistocerca piceifrons. Next base: position 27,518,361 of record NC_060146.1, on the reverse strand, counting down.
CTCACGTTTTACTACCGAGAATATTCCCTATCTCCCAAATCTTTTTTTTTAATTTGCTGTTCTTATTGACTCTTCGCCATTCAATGATCACCCGAATCGGCGATATACGCTATAGAAAATTGACTGTATGTACTTTCAGGCCACTAATTCCGTTGAAACTGCATAATTTTATTTGCGGGTATGGTTCTGTGAAAGCCAAGTTTTATTCGAAGTATACTACAAGGTTATTGTGCACAGGTTACAATAAGTGCATTGTTCACAAAACTTGGTTCTTGCAGCTGCAGTGTCTCTGCACGCCATTAAAACATTTCGTCCTCCGTTATATTTTTATGAATCAAAAACCAAATGAGCGGAGAATACAAGGAACGTAGGTCTCTGAGGCAAAATAATCTGCTTCGCGGAGATCACCCTGTGTTTTTCTAGTCGTCTGACAGTCCCGTCGGTCGTGACGTCTAAGTACTGTTCCGTGCACTAACTTTTTGTCAAAATTGTGGCATTCCGTAAATTTCCGTTTTCATTTATATTCCTTTCTTGGAGAATCAAAAAACATGTTCATATCTAGAGATTCAGGCGACGTCGGTTTTGTTGTCATTTCAGGAACTTGCACTAAATTTGTATTATTTGTGGATTCTTCACTGTTAGCCAGATCAGTAAAATACTTCAGTACATTCGATTCAGACTGTTTCGTATCTCAGTTGGCTCATTACCAAACACACGTCGACGCTCCGTTTCGCAGAGGGGTGAAGCCGCACGTGAACGCACGACGTCGCACGGAGAAAGAGAGAACGTCCAGCCGCCTCTCAGCTGCCGCCCTGTGAACGAGCACGTGCGCCGGCAGAGCCCTGAGGCAGGCGCTTAGCCCGTGTTCCCACGTGCGCCTCACAACACTTTATGTCGGTCGTCGCCCAACTACGGCCGGGTCAGTTACTTGTGCGAACCGCTGTTCTAATAATAAGCATACAGTAACTAACACCAGAATGAAAATACGTCAACTAACGTTCAGAATTTTTTAAGAGTGTAGTTTTCCTGCTCAGCAAAAAACGAAAAATACTTGCAGAAAGAGTTACATAATGCAAACGAGACGGATGAAAAAAGTAGTTAAATTGTTTATTATTTCAATAGTGAACGCTATAAATGTTTAAACATTAATCCCACTGTGAGACAACTCAAAATGTTCGCGGTTCCCTACGCGATCACGGCTGTGCCGAACATGCGCCCCTCCGTCACATGATATCTTGCGAACCGTGGGTGAAGGGTATCAGACGATGCCATATTCCTTGACTTCCGGAAAGCGTTTGACTCGGTGCCCCACTGCAGACTCCTAACTAAGGTACGAGCATATGGGATTGGTTCCCAAGTATGTGAGTGGCTCGAAGACTTCTTAGGTAATAGAACCCAGTACGTTGTCCTCGATGGTGAGTGTTCATCGGAGGTGAGGGTATCATCTGGAGTGCCCCAGGGAAGTGTGGTAGGTCCGCTATTCTCTTCTATCTACATAAATGATCTTTTGGATAGGGTGGATAGAAATGTTCGGCTGTTTGCTGATGATGCTGTGGTGTAAGGGAAGGTGTCGTCGTTGAGTGATTGTAGGAGGATACAAGATGACTTGGACAGGATTTGTGATTGGTATAAAGAATGGCAGCTAACTCTAAATATAGAAAATGAAAATTAATACAGATGAATAGGAAAAAGAATCCTGTAACGCTTGAATACTCCATTAGTAGTGTAGCGCTTGTCACAGTCATGTCGATTAAATATTTGGGCGTAACATTGCAGAGCGATATGAAGTGGGACAAGCATGTAATGGCAGTTGTGGGGAAGGCGGATGGTCGTCTTCGGTTCATTGGTAGAATTTTGGGAAGATGTGGTTCATCTGCAAAGGAGACCGCTTATAGAACGCTGGTGCGACCTATTCTTGAGTACTGATCGAGCGTTTGGGATCCCTATCAGGTCGGATTGAGGGAGGACATAGAAGCAATTCAGCGGCGGGCTGCTACATTTGTTACTGGTAGGTTTGACCATCACGCGAGTGTTACAGGAATGCTTCAGGAACTCGGATGGGAGTCTCTGGAGGAAAGGAGGCGTTCTTTTCGTGAATCGCTACTGAGGAAATTTAGAGAACCAGCATTTGAGGCTGACTGCAGTACAATTTTACTGCCGCCATCTTTCATTTCGCGGAAAGACCACAAAGATAAGATAAGAGAGATTAGGGCTCGTACAGAGACATATAGGCAGTCATTTTTCCCTCATTCTGTTTGGGAGTGGAACAGGGAGAGAAGATGCTAGCTGTGGTACGAGGAACCCTCCGCCACGCACCGTGTGGTGGATTGCGGAGTGTGTATGTAGATGTAGATGTAATCGACGGCCACAAATGTGTCCCTTCACGGCGCCAGAAATAAGAGGTCGGCGCTACACGGAGGATCTGTCGGCGCTTTCCAGCGAAACTTCCTCAGTGTAGTCGAAACAACAGGCGTGCCAGCTGCCGGAGAGTGATGACGGCGAGAGACCGCCGGTCAGTGTCTTGCTGGAACGCGGCGCCACAGGCACGTGCAGTTCGACGCCGTCGGACGAAGAGGTGCGTGCCCGGGTACGACAACTGTTCAGGGGGCGCCCGACAACGTTTCTCCACGAAAGCACTCACCGACCTGTCTCACTGTGCGATACCTGTTTCAGCACTTACGTCTCTTAGTCCTGAAATAATAAACAATTTGCTTACTTTTCTCTATCTGTCTTGTCTCCAAATGACTGCCCCTTAAGGTACGTTTAATTTAAACTGACGTCGGTTATCTAAGTAAAATTGACTGCTTACCTCAGGGGCGGGCCACTGTGGGATTGCAGGATGTGAGAGGAGCAGTGTTTCGTTCAGTCTTTGTCTCCCAGTACTGCCAACTTACAGACGCGTGCGACTTGGACTGATCAGCTGCTGTGTTACAAATCCGGACCCAGAGGTAATGTGGACTCGCGAATGATCACTGCAGAGACGGTCATCTTCAAATGTGGTACTTATTTCTAGCAAGGAATATGCAATTAGATTAAGGCAGTTGTAGTACAATGAGTAATAGAAAACTGACTTTCAGATCATTTTACAACCTTTCGTGAAGGTGTCTCATATTCGGTAGTTCCTTTGAATACTACTACAATTACTGTTGGCAATCACACAGACAACACGACAACACTCCATCAGGCAGTTACAGGGTCACAACTCCGGGGGCACTCATCTCGAGACGAGCAACAGCCGGCACGCACTTTCCTCTCATCACGTCGGGAGGTTCCCACCCCGTTCTGTGGCATCTGGTGTCAGGCCTACCAGGTGAGTGCTCTGCCAAGCGAGTGAAATTATTATTCGTTCATCAGAAATATTTTCACGATTTATCATACCTACTGCAACTATGCTTGAAATATGAGCCCTAGTGCCTGCCAGTTAAGCTATAATTTACTCTCGCCCTTATTTCTTAACGCAACGGAATGGACAACGCATCTGACTAATAGTTTGTGCACATTTCTGATGGACCCACTCCACCCTGGCAACACCACATTTCCTTACTCTGGCATATATTTTAATCAAAGCTTGGACATCCCAGCAAGAAAATGGAGGTTATGGTAAAATACCTCAACAAAATGGCTATCCACAACTCAACAATCAAGGCCATTATTTGTCTCATATTTCTCCCTTTTATTACAATAAATTATTTCACGTTAATGTTGCAAAATTTCTTGCATTACACTTAAACAAAACAGTTAAACAAGGGATTCTCCACCCAGTGGACATGACATGACATAAGCGTTTTACTATTCTGTGGTCTCGTAATCTTTCTGTCTATTGCTGCTGTACACTTTCTGGATTGGTAATTAACCTTTCGCTACTTCATTCTCTCCCACACTCTCTTAACCTCATTCATTAACAACACAACGAATTTACTGACTTTCGTGCTGTACTAGGAAAAATCTTGCTTGACCTACCGTATATGAAACTAATTCGCTACTGTCTGATGCAAATCACACAGGTTAAATACACAAAATAAACCACACTGGCAGTATAAAACACATCACAAAAACAAAATGTTTGGTTACGTACTCGTTCTGCTTTCCCCCGTCAAACAATAGTCATCCCAGATTCACACGTCACTGACGCACGCGATAATTTTCCCACCACAAACTCTGGACGATTTATGCATATCTGCCAGTGCAATGCAGCCCACATGGTGTTGCCGGGTTCATGGCTGACTCACATTAATTCACTCTCAGAGTATGTGAGTATCAAATGGTTCAAATGGCTCTGAGCACTATGAGACTTAACTTCTAAGGTCATCAGTCCCCTAGAACTTAGAACTACGTAAACCTAACTAACCTAAGGACATCACACACATCCATGCCCGAGGCAGGACTCGAACCTGCGACCGCAGCGGTCGCGCGGTTCCAGACTGAAGCGCCTAGAACCGCTCGGCTGCTATCTGAATATCAAGGTGGCGTCACACTAATGTATCTCATAATGGAAGTTTTGGTGTCCTATTTACCTCACATACGGATCCTGAACTGAATGCTAGGACAAGCACTTGTGATTTTCTTCGTTGTCTCGTAGACAGGTTGAGACTCGCACTGTACTCACCACGTGGAAGTGCTTGTCTCTAATTCAAGTTCTGCACACGGAAATCTTAATTATTTTCAACTTAGATTTACACACGCAAGTATTTCATCTTAATACTACCACACGCTAGCATTTCGTCTTATAATTACAACACGTGGTTTCTTGGTCACTTCCGAAGAATTCTATGTCCCCCATGAATTTTTTTTATCTGCCCATCTTTTTCCGAACAATTTACATGAGCCTCCCAGCAAAAGTTTCTGAAAAGAGAAATTATTAGTTTATCTACACTTAAATATTCCACATGCATTCCGTTTTCATTTAAGTTTGTTGTCCTGGAGCACACACGAAGCACGTCTTCACACCCCAGGAACCAGCGACAAAGTGCCGAAACCCGCCCGTCCATCCGGTCACCCCGCGCTTCCGCAGACGTGGGGAGCACCTCGCCAACGTGTTGGTCAGCCGCATTCCAGGCCCTCTGCTGCTCTGGTATACTTCCTCTCTTTGGTTCAGCCAAAGGTGACCAGACAACCGTTTCAAAGATGATTATATAATCCACCTTCACTATCTGTGGTCAGCAAACGACCAGCCACTCATTCAATTCACAAACATTACCAAACTGGATTCAGGGATCTATTTTAAGGAAGTGCATATCTGAATAATTAAACATAGAAATTGCCCTTCTTTCCTACATTGCTATCCGGCTTCGGTGTAGTAAATATAATGGTCTTATTAAACAAACATCACTGTTCTCACAAGAACAACGCAATATGTTGTTGTACATCTTTTCTATGTCGGGCAGTGCTGTACCCTTCCACCACTGGCTACCCACGTAGAAAATAAATGGCACGGTACTATCCTTGCAATGAGAGGGTAGTCCCGAACACTTTTTTAAAAAAACAACGCAATATGTTGTTGTACATCTCTTCTATGTCGGGCAGTGCTGTACCCTTCCACCACTGGCTACCCACGTAGAAAATAAATGGCACGGTACTATCCTTGCAATGAGAGGGTAGTCCCAAACACTTTTTTAAAAAAACAACGCAATATGTTGTTGTACATCTTTTCTATGTCGGGCAGTGCTGTACCCTTCCACCACTGGCTACCCACGTAGAAAATAAATGGCACGGTACTATCCTTGCAATGAGAGGGTAGTCCCGAACACTTTTTTAAAAAAACAACGCAATATGTTGTTGTACATCTTTTCTATGTCGGGCAGTGATGTACCCTTCCACCACTGGCTACCCACGTAGAAAATAAATGGCACGGTACTATCCTTGCAATGAGAGGGTAGTCCCGAACACTTTTTTAAAAAAACAACGCAATATGTTGTTGTACATCTTTTCTATGTCGGGCAGTGCTGTACCCTTCCACCACTGGCTACCCACGTAGAAAATAAATGGCACGGTACTATCCTTGCAATGAGAGGATAGTCCCGAACACTTTTTTAAAAAAACAACGCAATATGTTGTTGTACATCTTTTCTATGTCGGGCAGTGCTGTACCCTTCCACCACTGGCTACCCACGTAGAAAATAAATGGCACGGTACTATCCTTGCAATGAGAGGGTAGTCCCGAACACTTTTTTAAAAAAACAACGCAATATGTTGTTGTACATCTTTTCTATGTCGGGCAGTGCTGTACCCTTCCACCACTGGCTACCCACGTAGAAAATAAATGGCACGGTACTGTCCTTGCAATGAGAGGGTAGTCCCGAACACATTTTTTAAAAAACAACGCAATATGTTGTTGTACATCTTTTCTATGTCGGGCAGTGCTGTACCCTTCCACCACTGGCTACCCACGTAGAAAATAAATGGCACAATACTGTCCTTGCAATGAGAGGGTAGTCCCGAACACTTTTTAAAAAAAACAACCAATATGTTGTTGTACATCTTTTCTATGTCGGGCAGTGCTGTACCCTACCACCACTGGCTACCCACGTAGAAAATAAATGGCACGGTACTATCCTTGCAATGAGAGGGTGGTCCCAAACACTTTTTTTAAAAAACAACGCAATATGTTGTTGTACATCTTTTCTATGTTGGGCAGTGCTGTACCCTTCCACCAGTGGCTACCCACGTAGAAAATAAATGGCACGGTACTATCCTTGCAATGAGAGGGTAGTCCCAAACACTTTTTTAAAAAAACAACGCAATACGTTGTTGTACATCTTTTCTATGTCAGGCAGTGCTGTACCCTTCCACCACTGGCTACCCACGTAGAAAATAAATGGCACGGTACTATCCTAGTAATGAGAGGGTAGTCCCAAACACTTTTTTAAAAAAACAATGCAATATGTTGTTGTACATCTTTTGTATGTCGGGCAGTGCTGTACCCTTCCACCACTGGCTACCCACGTAGAAAATAAATGGCACGGTACTATCCTTGCAATCAGAGGGTAGTCTCGAACACTTTTTTAAAAAAACAACGCAATATGTTGTTGTACATCTTATCTATGTCGGGCAGTGCTGTACCCTTCCACCACTGGCTACCCACGTAGAAAATAAATGGCACGGTACTATCCTTGCAATGAGAGGGTAGTCCCGAACACTTTTTTAAAAAAACAACGCAATATGTTGTTGTACATCTTTTCTATGTCGGGCAGTGCTGTACCCTTCCACCACTGGCTACCCACGTAGAAAATAAATGGCACGCTACTATCCTTGCAACGAGAGGGTGGTCCCAAACACTTTTTTAAAAAAACAACGCGATATGTTGTTGTACATCTTTTCTATGTCGGGCAGTGCTGTACCCTTCCACCACTGGCTACTCACGTAGAAAATAAATGGCACGGTACTATCCTTGCAATGAGAGGGTAGTCCCGAACACTTTTTAAAAAAAAACAACGCAATATGTTGTTGTACATCTTTTCTATGTCGGGCAGTGCTGTACCCTTCCACCACTGGCTACCCACGTAGAAAATAAATGGCACGGTACTATCCTTGCAATGAGAGGGTAGTCCCGAACACTTTTTTAAAAAAACAACGCAATACGTTGTTGTACATCTTTTCTATGTTGGGCAGTGCTGTACCCTTCCACCACTGGCTACCCACGTAGAAAATAAATGGCACGGTACTATCCTTGCAATGAGAGGGTAGTCCCGAACACTTTTTTAAAAAAACAACGCAATACGTTGTTGTACATCTTTTCTATGTCGGGCAGTGCTGTACCCTTCCACCACTGGCTACCCACGTAGAAAATAAATGGCACAATACTGTCCTTGCAATGAGAGGGTAGTCCCGAACACTTTTTAAAAAAAACAACCAATATGTTGTTGTACATCTTTTCTATGTCGGGCAGTGCTGTACCCTTCCACCACTGGCTACCCACGTAGAAAATAAATGGCACGGTACTATCCTTGCAATGAGAGGGTGGTCCCAAACACTTTTTTCAAAAAAAAACGCAATATGTTGTTGTACATCTTTTCTATGTCGGGCAGTGCTGTACCCTTCCACCACTGCCTACCCACGTAGAAAATAAATGGCACGGTACTATCCTTGCAATGAGAGGGTAGTCCCAAACACTTTTTTAAAAAAACAACGCAATACGTTGTTGTACATCTTTTCTATGTCGGGCAGTGCTGTACCCTTCCACCACTGGCTACCCATGTAGAAAATAAATGGCACGGTACTATCCTTGCAATGAGAGGGTAGTCCCGAACACTTTTTTAAAAAAACAACGCAATACGTTGTTGTACATCTTTTCTATGTCGGGCAGTGCTGTACCCTTCCACCACTGGCTACCCACGTAGAAAATAAATGGCACGGTACTATCCTTGCAATCAGAGGGTAGTCTCGAACACTTTTTTAAAAAAACAACGCAATATGTTGTTGTACATCTTTTCTATGTCGGGCAGTGCTGTACCCTTCCACCACTGGCTACCCACGTAGAAAATAAATGGCACGGTACTATCCTTGCAATGAGAGGGTGGTCCCAAACACTTTTTTTAAAAAACAACGCAATATGTTGTTGTACATCTTTTCTATGTTGGGCAGTGCTGTACCCTTCCACCACTGGCTACCCACGTAGAAAATAAATGGCACGGTACTATCCTTGCAATGAGAGGGTAGTCCCAAACACTTTTTTAAAAAAACAACGCAATACGTTGTTGTACATCTTTTCTATGTCAGGCAGTGCTGTACCCTTCCACCACTGGCTACCCACGTAGAAAATAAATGGCACGGTACTATCCTAGTAATGAGAGGGTAGTCCCAAACACTTTTTTAAAAAAACAATGCAATATGTTGTTGTACATCTTTTCTATGTCGGGCAGTGCTGTACCCTTCCACCACTGGTTACCCACGTAGAAAATAAATGGCACGGTACTATCCTTGCAATCAGAGGGTAGTCTCGAACACTTTTTTAAAAAAACAACGCAATATGTTGTTGTACATCTTATCTATGTCGGGCAGTGCTGTACCCTTCCACCACTGGCTACCCACGTAGAAAATAAATGGCACGGTACTATTCTTGCAATGAGAGGGTAGTCCCGAACACTTTTTTAAAAAAACAACGCAATATGTTGTTGTACATCTTTTCTATGTCGGGCAGTGCTGTACCCTTCCACCACTGGCTACCCACGTAGAAAATAAATGGCACGGTACTATCCTTGCAACGAGAGGGTGGTCCCAAACACTTTTTTAAAAAAACAACGCGATATGTTGTTGTACATCTTTTCTATGTCGGGCAGTGCTGTACCCTTCCACCACTGGCTACTCACGTAGAAAATAAATGGCACGGTACTATCCTTGCAATGAGAGGGTAGTCCCGAACACTTTTTAAAAAAAAACAACGCAATATGTTGTTGTACATCTTTTCTATGTCGGGCAGTGCTGTACCCTTCCACCACTGGCTACCCACGTAGAAAATAAATGGCACGGTACTATCCTTGCAATGAGAGGGTAGTCCCGAACACTTTTTTAAAAAAACAACGCAATACGTTGTTGTACATCTTTTCTATGTCGGGCAGTGCTGTACCCTTCCACCACTGGCTACCCACGTAGAAAATAAATGGCACGGTACTATCCTTGCAATGAGAGGGTAGTCCCGAACACTTTTTTAAAAAAACAATGCAATACGTTGTTGTACATCTTTTCTATGTCGGGCAGTGCTGTACCCTTCCACCACTGGCTACCCACGTAGAAAATAAATGGCACAATACTGTCCTTGCAATGAGAGGGTAGTCCCGAACACTTTTTAAAAAAAACAACCAATATGTTGTTGTACATCTTTTCTATGTCGGGCAGTGCTGTACCCTTCCACCACTGGCTACCCACGTAGAAAATAAATGGCACGGTACTATCCTTGCAATGAGAGGGTGGTCCCAAACACTTTTTTCAAAAAAACAACGCAATATGTTGTTGTACATCTTTTCTATGTCGGGCAGTGCTGTACCCTTCCACCACTGGCTACCCACGTAGAAAATAAATGGCACGGTACTATCCTTGCAATGAGAGGGTAGTCCCAAACACTTTTTTAAAAAAACAACGCAATACGTTGTTGTACATCTTTTCTATGTCGGGCAGTGCTGTACCCTTCCACCACTGGCTACCCATGTAGAAAATAAATGGCACGGTACTATCCTTGCAATGAGAGGGTAGTCCCGAACACTTTTTTAAAAAAACAACGCAATATGTTGTTGTACATCTTTTCTATGTCGGGCAGTGCTGTACCCTTCCACCACTGGCTACCCACGTAGAAAATAAATGGCACGGTACTATCCTTGCAACGAGAGGGTGGTCCCAAACACTTTTTTAAAAAAACAACGTAATATGTTGTTGTACATCTTTTCTATGTCGGGCAGTGCTGTACCCTTCCACCACTGGCTACTCACGTAGAAAATAAATGGCACGGTACTATCCTTGCAATGAGAGGGTAGTCCCGAACACTTTTTAAAAAAAAACAACGCAATATGTTGTTGTACATCTTTTCTATGTCGGGCAGTGCTGTACCCTTCCACCACTGGCTACCCACGTAGAAAATAAATGGCACGGTACTATCCTTGCAATGAGAGGGTAGTCCCAAACACTTTTTTAAAAAAACAACGCAATACATTGTTGTACATCTTTTCTATGTCGGGCAGTGCTGTACCCTTCCACCACTGGCTACCCACGTAGAAAATAAATGGCACGGTACTATCCTTGTAATGAGAGGGTAGTCCCGAACACTTTTTAAAAAAAACAACGCAATATGTTGTTGTACATCTTTTCTATGTCGGGCAGTGCTGTACCTTTCCACCACTGGCTACCCACGTAGAAAATAAATGGCACGGTACTATCCTTGCAATGAGAGGGTAGTCCCGAACACTTTTTAAAAAAAACAACGCAATATGTTGTTGTACATCTTTTCTATGTCGGGCAGTGCCGTACCCTTACACCACTGGCTACCCACGTAGAAAATAAATGGCACGGTACTATCCTTGCAATGAGAGGGTAGTCCCGAACACTTTTTTAAAAAAACAACCAATATGTTGTTGTACATCTTTTCTATGTCGGGCAGTGCTGTACCCTTCCACCACTGGCTACCCACGTAGAAAATAAATGGCATGGTACTATCCTAGTAATGAGAGGGTAGTCCCAAACACTTTTTTAAAAAAACAATGCAATATGTTGTTGTACATCTTTTCTATGTCGGGCAGTGCTGTACCCTTCCACCACGGGCTACCCACGTAGAAAATAAATGGCACGGTACTATCCTTGCAATGAGAGGGTAGTCCCGAACACTTTTTTAAAAAAACAACGCAATATGTTGTAGTACATCTTTTCTATGTCGGGCAGTGCTGTACCCTTCCACCACTGGCTACCTACGTAGAAAATAAATGGCTCGGTACTATCCTTGCAATGAGAGGGTAGTCCCGAACACTTTTTTAAAAAAACAACGCAATATGTTGTTGTACATCTTTTCTACGTCGGGCAGTGCTGTACCCTTCCACCACTGGCTACCCACGTAGAAAATAAATGGCACGGTACTATCCTTGCAATGAGAGGGTAGTCCCGAAAACTTTTTTAAAAAATAATGCAATATGTTGTTGTACATCTTTTCTATGTTGGGCAGTGCTGTACCCTTCCACCACTGGCTACCCACGTAGAAAGTAAATGGCACGGTACTATCCTTGCAATGAGAGGGTAGTCTCAAACACTTTTTTAAAAAAACAACGCAATATGTTGTTGTACATCTTTTCTATGTCGGGCAGTGCTGTACCCTTCCAACACTGGCTACCCACGTAGAAAATAAATGGCACGGTACTATCCTTGCAACGAGAGGGTGGTCCCAAACACTTTTTTAAAAAAACAACGTAATATGTTGTTGTACATCTTTTCTATGTCGGGCAGTGCTGTACCCTTCCACCACTGGCTACTCACGTAGAAAATAAATGGTACGGTACTATCCTTGCAATGAGAGGGTAGTCCCGAACACTTTTTAAAAAAAAACAACGCAATATGTTGTTGTACATCTTTTCTATGTCGGGCAGTGCTGTACCCTTCCACCACTGGCTACCCACGTAGAAAATAAATGGCACGGTACTATCCTTGCAATGAGAGGGTAGTCCCGAACACTTTTTTAAAAAAACAATGCAATACGTTGTTGTACATCTTTTCTATGTCGGGCAGTGCTGTACCCTTCCACCACTGGCTACCCACGTAGAAAATAAATGGCACGGTACTATCCTTGCAATGAGAGGGTAGTCCCGAACACTTTTTTAAAAAAACAACGCAATACGTTGTTGTACATCTTTTCTATGTCAGGCAGTGCTGTACCCTTCCACCACTGGCTACCCACGTAGAAAATAAATGGCACAATACTGTCCTTGCAATGAGAGGGTAGTCCCGAACACTTTTTAAAAAAAACAACCAATATGTTGTTGTACATCTTTTCTATGTCGGGCAGTGCTGTACCCTTCCACCACTGGCTACCCACGTAGAAAATAAATGGCACGGTACTATCCTTGCAATGAGAGGGTGGTCCCAAACACTTTTTTCAAAAAAACAACGCAATATGTTGTTGTACATCTTTTCTATGTCGGGCAGTGCTGTACCCTTCCACCACTGGCTACCCACGTAGAAAATAAATGGCACGGTACTATCCTTGCAATGAGAGGGTAGTCCCAAACACTTTTTTAAAAAAACAACGCAATACGTTGTTGTACATCTTTTCTATGTCGGGCAGTGCTGTACCCTTCCACCACTGGCTACCCACGTAGAAAATAAATGGCACGGTACTATCCTTGCAATCAGAGGGTAGTCTCGAACACTTTTTTAAAAAAACAACGCAATATGTTGTTGTACATCTTTTCTATGTCGGGCAGTGCTGTACCCTTCCACCACTGGCTACCCACGTAGAAAATAAATGGCACGGTACTATCCTTGCAATGAGAGGGTAGTCCCGAACACTTTTTTAAAAAAACAACGCAATATTTTGTTGTACATCTTTTCTATGTCGGGCAGTGCTGTACCCTTCCACCACTGGCTACCCACGTAGAAAATAAATGGCACGGTACTATCCTCGCAACGAGAGGGCGGTCCCAAACACTTTTTTAAAAAAACAACGTAATATGTTGTTGTACATCTTTTCTATGTCGGGCAGTGCTGTACCCTTCCACCACTGGCTACTCACGTAGAAAATAAATGGCACGGTACTATCCTTGCAATGAGAGGGTAGTCCCGAACACTTTTTTAAAAAAAACAACGCAATATGTTGTTGTACATCTTTTCTATGTCGGGCAGTGCTGTACCCTTCCACCACTGGCTACCCACGTAGAAAATAAATGGCACGGTACTATCCTTGCAATGAGAGGGTAGTCCCAAACACTTTTTTAAAAAAACAACGCAATACATTGTTGTACATCTTTTCTATGTCGGGCAGTGCTGTACCCTTCCACCACTGGCTACCCACGTAGAAAATAAATGGCACGGTACTATCCTTGTAATGAGAGGGTAGTCCCAAACACTTTTTAAAAAAAACAACGCAATATGTTGTTGTACATCTTTTCTATGTCGGGCAGTGCTGTACCCTTCCACCACTGGCTACCCACGTAGAAAATAAATGGCACGGTACTATCCTTGCAATGAGAGGGTAGTCCCGAACACTTTTTTAAAAAAACAACGCAATATGTTGTTGTACATCTTTTCTATGTCGGGCAGTGCCGTACCCTTCCACCACTGGCTACCCACGTAGAAAATAAATGGCACGGTACTATCCTTGCAATGAGAGGGTAGTCCCGAACACTTTTTTAAAAAAACAACCAATATGTTGTTGTACATCTTTTCTATGTCGGGCAGTGCTGTACCCTTCCACCACTGGCTACCCACGTAGAAAATAAATGGCACGGTACTATCCTAGTAATGAGAGGGTAGTCCCAAACACTTTTTTAAAAAAACAATGCAATATGTTGTTGTACATCTTTTCTATGTCGGGCAGTGCTGTACCCTTCCACCACGGGCTACCCACGTAGAAAATAAATGGCATGGTACTATCCTTGCAATGAGAGGGTAGTCCCGAACACTTTTTTAAAAAAACAACGCAATATGTTGTTGTACATCTTTTCTATGTCGGGCAGTGCTGTACCCTTCCACCACTGGCTACCTACGTAGAAAATAAATGGCACGGTACTATCCTTGCAATGAGAGGGTAGTCCCGAAGACTTTTTTAAAAAAACAACGCAATATGTTGTTGTACATCTTTTCTACGTCGGGCAGTGCTGTACCCTTCCACCACTGGCTACCCACGTAGAAAATAAATGGCACGGTACTATCCTTGCAATGAGAGGGTAGTCCCGAACACTTTTTTAAAAAATAATGCAATATGTTGTTGTACATCTTTTCTATGTTGGGCAGTGCTGTACCCTTCCACCACTGGCTACCCACGTAGAAAGTAAATGGCACGGTACTATCCTTGCAATGAGAGGGTAGTCTCGAACACTTTTTTACAAAAACCACGCAATATGTTGTTGTACATCTTTTCTATGTCGGGCAGTGCTGTACCCTTCCACCACTGGCTACCCACGTAGAAAATAAATGGCACGGTACTATCCTTGCAATGAGAGGGTAGTCCCGACACTTTTTTAAAAAAACAACGCAATATGTTGTTGTACATCTTTTCTATGTCGGGCAGTGCTGTACCCTTCCAACACTGGCTACCCACGTAGAAAATAAATGGCACGGTACTATCCTTGCAACGAGAGGGTGGTCCCAAACACTTTTTTAAAAAAACAACGTAATATGTTGTTGTACATCTTTTCTATGTCGGGCATTGCTGTACCCTTCCACCACTGGCTACTCACGTGGAAAATAAATGGCACGGTACTATCCTTGCAATGAGAGGGTAGTCCCGAACACTTTTTAAAAAAAAACAACGCAATATGTTGTTGTACATCTTTTCTATGTCGGGCAGTGCTGTACCCTTCCACCACTGGCTACCCACGTAGAAAATAAATGGCACGGTACTATCCTTGCAATGAGAGGGTAGTCCCGAACACTTTTTTAAAAAAACAACGCAATACATTGTTGTACATCTTTTCTATGTCGGGCAGTGCTGTACCCTTCCACCACTGGCTACCCACGTAGAAAATAAATGGCACGGTACTATCCTTGTAATGAGAGGGTAGTCCCGAACACTTTTTAAAAAAAACAACGCAATATGTTGTTGTACATCTTTTCTATGTCGGGCAGTGCTGTACCCTTCCACCACTGGCTACCCACGTAGAAAATAAATGGCACGGTACTATCCTTGCAATGAGAGGGTAGTCCCGAACACTTTTTTAAAAAAACAACGCAATATGTTGTTGTACATCTTTTCTATGTCGGGCAGTGCCGTACCCTTCCACCACTGGCTACCCATGTAGAAAATAAATGGCACGGTACAATTCTTGCAATGAGAGGGTAGTCCCGAACACTTTTTTAAAAAAACAACGCAATATGTTGTTGTACATCTTTTCTATGTCGGGCAGTGCTGTACCCTTCCACCACTGGCTACCCACGTAGAAAATAAATGGCACGGTACTATCCTTGCAATGAGAGGGTAGTCCCGAACACTTTTTTAAAAACACAACGCAATACATTGTTGTACATCTTTTCTATGTCGGGCAGTGCTGTACCCTTCCAC
Organism: Schistocerca piceifrons; assembly: GCF_021461385.2. Taxonomy (NCBI): domain Eukaryota; kingdom Metazoa; phylum Arthropoda; class Insecta; order Orthoptera; family Acrididae; genus Schistocerca; species Schistocerca piceifrons. The sequence goes on along the minus strand of NC_060146.1, from coordinate 27,502,676 downwards.
CACTGGCTACCCACGTAGAAAATAAATGGCACGGTACTATCCTTGTAATGAGAGGGTAGTCCCGACCACTTTTTAAAAAAAACAACGCAATATGTTGTTGTACATCTTTTCTATGCCGGGCAGTGCTGTACCCTTCCACCACTGGCTACCCACGTAGAAAATAAATGGCACGGTACTATCCTTGTAATGAGAGGGTAGTCCCGAACACTTTTTTAAAAAAACAACGCATTATGTTGTTGTACATCTTTTCTATGTCGGGCAGTGCTGTACCCTTCCACCACTGGCTACCCACGTAGAAAATAAATGGCACGGTACTATCCTTGCAATGAGAGGGTAGTCCCGAACACTTTTTTAAAAAAACAACGCAATATGTTGTTGTGCATCCTTTCTATGTCGGGCAGTGCTGTACTCTTCCACCACTGGCTACCCACGTAGAAAATAAATGGCACGGTACTATCCTTGTAATGAGAGGGTAGTCCCGAACACTTTTTAAAAAAAACAATGCAATATGTTGTTGTACATCTTTTCTATGTCGGGCAGTGCTGTACCCTTCCACCACTGGCTACCCACGTAGAAAATAAATGGCACGGTACTATCCTTGCATTGAGAGGGTAGTCCCGAACACTTTTTTAAAAAAACAACGCAATATGTTGTTGTACATCTTTTCTATGTCGGGCAGTGCTGTACCCTTCCACCACTGGCTACCCACGTAGAAAATAAATGGCACGGTACTATCCTAGTAATGAGAGGGTAGTCCCGAACACTTTTTTAAAAAAACAACGCAATATGTTGTTGTACATCTTTTCTATGTCGGGCAGTATTGTACCCTTCCACCACTGGCTACCCACGTAGAAAATAAATGGCACGGTACTATCCTTGCAATGAGAGGGTAGTCCCGAACACTTTTTTAAAAAAACAACGCAATATGTTGTTGTACATTTTTTCTATGTCGGGCAGTGCTGTACCCTTCCACCACTGGCTACCCACGTAGAAAATAAATGGCACGGTACTGTCCTTGGAATGAGAAGGTAGTCCCAAACACTTTTTTAAAAAAACAACGCAATATGTTGTTGTACATCTTTTCTATGTCGGGCAGTGCTGTACCCTTCCACCACTGGCTACCCACGTAGAAAATAAATGGCACGGTACTATCCTTGCAATGAGAGGGTAGTCCCGAACACTTTTTTAAAAAAACAACCAATATGTTGTTGTACATCTTTTCTATGTCGGGCAGTGCTGTACCCTTCCACCACTGGCTACCCACGTAGAAAATAAATGGCACGGTATTATCCTAGTAATGAGAGGGTAGTCCCAAACACTTTTTTAAAAAAACAATGCAATATGTTGTTGTACATCTTTTCTATGTCGGGCAGTGCTGTACCCTTCCACCATGGGCTACCCACGTAGAAAATAAATGGCACGGTACTATCCTTGCAATGAGAGGGTAGTCCCGAACACTTTTTTAAAAAAACAACGCCATATGTTGTTGTACATCTTTTCTATGTCGGGCAGTGCTGTACCCTTCCACCACTGGCTACCTACGTAGAAAATAAATGGCACGGTACTATCCTTGCAATGAGAGGGTAGTCCCGAACACTTTTTTAAAAAAACAACGCAATATGTTGTTGTACATCTTTTCTACGTCGGGCAGTGCTGTACCCTTCCACCACTGGCTACCCACATAGAAAATAATTGGCACGGTACTATCCTTGCAATGAGAGTGTAGTCCCGAACACTTTTTTAAAAAATAACGCAATATGTTGTTGTACATCTTTTCTATGTCGGGCAGTGCTGTACCCTTCCACCACTGGCTACCCACGTAGAAAGTAAATGGCACGGTACTATCCTTGCAATGAGAGGGTAGTCCCGAACACTTTTTTAAAAAAACAACGCATTATGTTCTTGTACATCTTTTCTATGTCGGGCAGTGCTGTACCCTTCCACCACTGGCTACCCACGTAGAAAATAAATGGCACGGTACTATCCTTGCAATGAGAGGGTAGTCCCGAACACTTTTTTAAAAATCTTTATTTGGTTAAACCTAGCACGTGATCATAGCCAGGGGGAGACCCTAGCCCCTGGTGATCCCAAACAGATGATTAAATTCCATTACTCATTAGTTCTACCAAATTATGTCACAGGTATTGAATTATTGTACTCTCCACAATCCGCTGTAATGTACACATATAAATTTGCACTAATTCCAATGACTAATAAAACATCACATCACACAAATTGCAAGAGCAGTGAGATAAACTATGATAAGTTACCGGGATCTCCAGTAGTTTGGGGAGTAATTCAAACTCTACTAATCCCATAACAAATAACATAAAAATGACCAATTGCAGTCATGAAATTCTAAATAGCTTACAGTCAAAACACAAAGTGAGTAATCTGACATACATGAAATACTGGGTACTAATCTTTACATAGTTACCCTTACAGCAATGTCCAATTACAAAACTAAACAACGAAAGAAAGAAAAAAATAAAGTACACTATTTACATCTAGAGTACTAATCTCCACACAATTACGCTAAAAGCAATGTCCGAATACAAAAATTAAAGGGGAAAAATAATGAAATATACCACGAGTTACATCCTGGTTACATAATATAGATCAGCTAAGACATCATGTCATACGTCATACAATTATAAATCCATGTACAAAACCTAACCATATCACACACAAATTCAGCTTTGTAGGTTTGTCAGTAACGTTAATCGTTTATGCAACTACAACCACTACTTGACTGTGACCTCAACCTTTTCCTAGTTTACAAGTTGAAATATGTACCACTAAAAGAAAAAAAATAATAAATACCTACTGCTGAGCTAGTCAGTCCATCAACTTTGATCAATACATATGGCTAATAATCAGCGACAAGTGCTTGCATTCACTAGTAAGTTTTGTATACTATCCAACTACTCATTGTTCTGTTGCCAATTATAAGGATGACAATCCTACTTATCAGTCTAACAAGAGGCGTTACGTTTAGGTTACCACAGTGGCCAACAATTAGAGCGAAATTCGTACCAAACATTCTAATAAACAAGATATATGAATTTGGTAACCCACATCAGAAAGACATACTAACTACTCTAAACACGTTTGTTAATGAAGTACAAATAAACCTGTTGTTTCTTCATGAAAAAAAGAATAACAAATCACAGTATACCAGTAGAAATACATCACTCCCTGTCTTGCGAGTCACGCGGAATTATTTCACTCTGTTATATTGTAAGGTTCAAAAAGTTGCTGAAGGGTTTCCTAGAAAAACTGTCTCAGTCTCAAAGATCTTCCATGGTTACCCGAATGAAAGTCTTTAGCTCACTCAAATCCGCATTTAACGACGCACTAACCAGAGAAAGTCATCTGTAGATTACATTCCCCAAGAATCTGGTGGACCAGAAATGGTATTAAAACTGCCACTATCCACGGTTCTGTCCTTTCAGCTCATGGTGTAATTAAAAGTCTTTAGTTCTATCAAATCGGCACTAATTCACGCACCAATTAGAGAAATGTCTGCTACAACAAATGCAAATGTCAATGTCATTTTTATATCACATTCCAGAAATAGCTGGCTACCCACAAATGGTTCCTTTCTCGATGATTCAACACGGCAACTCCTACAATCCGTGGCACTGTCCTTTCAGTTATAGCATAATTGTTATTCCACTTTAAATCTGCCTGCCGACAACCGTTGTTTACATAAACCCAAAGTCATTGCGAAGCATCAACTCTAGTTCCTTCCGTTTAATGTTCTTTAATGAGATAATAATTGATAACCAAACAACTGTCCTTTATAGCTATACAAAGTGTCACTCCTGCCTTTGACAAGGTACAGTGAACGCGTCACTTTCAAGAGAATATGAATCCCATAGTTCAGTGGTCGAGCGAAATCAAAACAATTGTCCTGTCTGCTAAAAGACAAAACATTTTCTGCCACACGGAGTGTGCATTCACCAGTCTTTCACTTCTCTGACTCGATGACGCGTACTTAGATAGAGGGAGGAGCCGTGAGACAAAACGACTGGTCAAACAAGTTTACAGTCGTTCTTAGTGGTGCCTCGGGTCGTTCATTCGGCTCTCTCGCCGCCAGAGAGCAGGACGGCCGCCCGCTCCTGCTTTCAAGGGATTCTCTCCCCAGCTGTGGGGGTGGCGCGGCTCACGAATGGAGCAGTGGCAGGGGGGTGGGGTGGGCTGCCCCAGGCCGCAGCGAGCGCGCGGAGTGACCTGAAGCCGCGCCCGCCTCTGCCTTGCCCACGTGACCTCGGCCTGCCGTGTCCCCCACGTCTACCGGCCCGTGCCGCTCGCATCGCCGGCCGGTGCAGCCGTGCGGTTCTAGGCGCTACAGTCTGGAGCCAACCGACCGCTGCGGTCGCAGGTTCGAATCCTGTCTCGGGCATGGATGTGTGTGATGTCCTTAGGTTAGTTAGGTTTAAGCAGTTCTAAGCTCTAGGCGACTGATGACCTCAGAAGTTAAGTCGCATAGTGCTCAGAGGCATCTGAACCATTTTGAACCGCTCGCATCCTTCAGTGCTGCGACACCCAACCAGTTCATCTCGACCGCTCATTTCGCAACATTACTGACAAAAAACTCTTACAAGTCTTTTTAATACACATTACACAAACATTGATTACATGCAGAAACCAATAGATAATTACCTAAGAAATTTTCCAAAACTGCGTGGGTAAAATCTTCTCAGGTGTTGTTGAAAGGAAAGTGCGAGTATTAGTTGAGGACAAATTGGATGAAAATCAGTGTGGGTTTAGGCCTCTTAGAGGTTGTCAGGACCAGATCTTTAGCTTACGGCAAATAATGGGGAAGTGTTACGAGTGGAACAGGGAATTGTATCTATGCTTTATAGATCTAGAAAAGGCATGTGACCGGGTTCCTAGGAGGAAGTTATTGTCTGTTCTACAAGGTTATGGAATAGGAGGGAAACTTTTGCAAGCAATTAAAGGTCTTTACATAGATAGTTAGGCAGCAGTTAGAGTTGACGGTAAATTGAGTTCGTGGTTCGGAGTAGTCTCAGGGGTAAGACAAGGCTGCAACCTGTCTCCACTGTTGTTCATATTATTTATGGATCATATGTTGAAAACAATAGACTGGCTGGGTGAGATTAAGATATGTGAACACAAAATAAGCAGTCTTGCATGTGTGGATGACTGAGTTGTGATGGCAGATTCTATTGAAAGTTTGCAAAGTAATATTTCAGAGCTAGATGAGAAATGTAAGGACTATGGTATGAAGATTAGCATCTCCAAAACGAAAGTAATGTCAGTGGGAAAGAGATATAAACGGATTGAGGAACAAAATTAGAACAGGTGGACGGTTTCAAGTACTTAGGATGCATATTCTCACAGGATGGCAACATAGTGAAAGAACTGGAAGCGAGGTGTAGCAAAGCTAATGTAGTGGGCGCTCAGCTACGATCTACTCTCTTCTGCAAGAAGGAAGTCAGTACCAAGACTAAGTTGTCTGTGCACCGTTCAATCTTTCGACCAACTTTGTTGTATGGAAGCGAAAGCTGGGTGGGTTCAGATTACCTTATCAATAAGGTTGAGGTTACAGATATGAAAGTAGCTAGGATGATTGTAGGTACTATTTCTCATTGTGGACACCCTCCTGCCAAAGAAAAACTGGGAATGAATTCTATAGATGTAGCAGTCAAGGCGAACATGCTTAGATGGTGGGGTCATGTTACACGCATGGGAGAAGCAAGGTTACCCAAGAGACTCATGGGTTCAGCAGTAGAGGGTAGGAGGAGTCGGGGCAGACCGAGGAGAAGGTACCTGGATTCAGTTAAGAATGACTTTTAAGTAATAGGTTTAACATCAGAAGAGGCATCAATATTAGCACTGAATAGGGTACATGGAGGAATTTTATAGAGGGGACTATGCTCCAGACTGAACGCTGAAAGGCATAATCAGTCTTAAATGATGATGATGATTATGATGATGATGATGATGTGTACCTCCAAAATGAAATGACACGCCCTTTTAAACTAATTTTCTGTACTTATGAATGTATTATCAACTTCCATCTCTTGTTTCACCTTAGCTCTTAATTATTTAAACACAAAATTCTGTACAAATGCAACATGAACACACAATACTTTAGCGGCCTACTTTCCTCTCTAATCTTTCATAACAGCAATACTTTTACTCCTTAACTATGTACAGTCCACTCTAGTGCTGATGACAGTACATGTCGTACCTCATCACAAAACAAGAAAGTGTTCTCAGAAAAAAATAAGAAATATTTCTGTAGCTCATAAGTGCCTACCACATAATATCAAGTAGTAAACTGTTACAAAATCCTGTCACAATAAGTATTTTGAAACGAATGGTACTGAATCTATAATCTACAGTGCACTTTTGTGCCTTTGACAGAACCAAGTGCTACTTCTTTACACATTATACATTTCATTCTAAAAAATACCTCTGTAACACTTCTGCCAGACACATAACATCATGTACTAAACTAAGTTCATCTCAAAAACATTTCTAAAGCATAATTATGACTTAAACATGTGACAATAGTCAAATACTCCCCTAAAAAAGATACAACATCTGAATCGTATGATTAATGACGTCCTTTCAAAAATAGAAACATGTTCCCAAAGTACGATTATGCCTAACATATAACAATATTCTAGGGTAGATAGGTTTCATTTTCTTTGTAGGAGTGCGTGTCTTGGAAGTCTTTGGCTCATAGATCACACTAGTCTACAGCACACATTCAACTAACACCACATCGTCCTTCTCATTCAGCGCACTAACACACCAGCAGAATCGGTCTAGAAATATACTAACCCTAACACAGTTACACTCACGTTACCATACCATACCTTCACTTCATCATACTCAACCATATAATCCATGGAGTTGTCTTGTAGATAGCATTTCAGCGTCCAATTACATCCTTTCACTCTGGTCTAACATCTGCATCCACTTTATTAATTATTTATTCCGCTAAACAACAGCTCAGATTAGCGACATTTTATCAAAGAACAAAACCACACCAACTATTCATCCTGCAAAGTAACGGCACACATCATTTACCTTTAATTTAAGAACAACAACAACAAAAATAGCAGTTATTCATTCTGCAAAGTAACGGCACACATTCTTTGTATTGTTTTGATAGTTCTACTGGTATCACGCTTCAACATAAAAAAATACTATCTTGCTAGATTGCAAACGTTATGGTATAACTAATTATCACTCATGTAATAGGTAAGTTTCCTCTTTAGTCTCTATCTCACGTCAGTATTCCACAATATTTATGATTTAGGTCTTATACTCCCTTTATGTTCTTCGCGTTGTGCAGCTACCCTCATCACTTCATTCGTATCTCGGCCTTCCGTCCATCCATTGCTCCGTCATTTCTTGGTCCTCCTTCGCCATTCGCATCAATCTCAAATGTAGTATACACAGGCCTCTCTGTTACATACATCTAAAAATGGTTTAAATGGCTCTGAGCAGTATGGGACTTAACATCTGATGTCATCAGTCCCCCAGACTTAGAACTACTTAAACCTAACTAACCTAAGGACATCACACACATCCATGCCCGAGGCAGGATTCGAACCTGCGCCGTAGCGGTCGCGCGGTTCCAGACTGTAGCGCCTAGAACCTCTCTACATTACTCACCTCTATTCACCTTTATTCACCCCTGTTTCATCGCGTCGAATTTCCTTTTATTCACCATCCTTACGCACTACTATTAGTCACGTCGTCTCTCTCTTTATTCACCATCGCTAACCGCTACTGCTCGTCTCGTCGTTTCTTCTCAGTCATTATTTATATGACAAAAATTTCTTGTGTACACCACTCTATCGACTCCTGTTCCTGACTCATTCGACCAGTCTATTCCATCATACTTCCTGACGTCCCACCTGCAAATTCTTATGTTCGGTTCGACGCTACACAGCGTTACGCACAACAGCAAAAATAAATGCACTCACTAGCTACCATAACTTGCCTGCTTTCTATTTATCCTTAATTTTTCCAGTTTCATGTGATGAAGCCCATGCGAACGTTTTCCTCTGATTGTTTCTGCCAGTACAGCTTTTTCATGAACTATCCGCCTTACTCTGAGCGGTCCACTGTACATAGTAAAGAATTTGTTAGTTTGTGCTTCTTTGATAAGATGAGGTTTTATTAGGCTCTTGTCTCCTACTGTCAATTTGATCTTGCGAACCATCCCTTTCTGCTTCTCCTGACTGTTCTTAGCCGGCTTTTTGATATGCTCTATTGCAGCCTTAACAATTTCGGTGTGCCTGTGTTTCCCTATTGACGGGAAATCTACCAGCTCCCTGATTCGATCCAGTTGCTCCATGTGGTAGCTCATTGAGGATGTTCTGAAAATCCTTAAGAAAAACACTCCAGCTTCTTTGTTGCCTATGGCAACAGATCGTACCCAACTTTCCTAGTTGCTTTACAACCCGACCACTCGGGTTACTTGAGGCATGGTATCTGGATATGAATACTGGTCTTATCCTTCTCTTCATTGTGGTTAGCCATTGTCTGGATCTATATTGTGGACCATTGTCCGCTATGGACTTTTCTACTGTTACTACTTCTCTCAGAAAATTGTTAACTATTGCTGCTGCTACTGTCCTTCCCGTTGCACGTTTCAATGGGGGTAAAACTTACGAACTTTGAAACCAATTCCACTGCCACGAAAACATACCTATATTCTTGTACTGCCTTGGCCAAATAAATCTGTTGCTCCAAGTTCCCTCAACCTACCTGGCACTATTGGAAAAAGCGGTGCTTTGCACGAGATAGTTAATGATTTTGCCTTCTGACACAATTTGCAACTGCTCGGCACGTTCTTTATCCTCCTTTCCATTCTAATGAAGTAAACGGATTCTCTTAACTTCCTCCAGCATTTCCTTGCCCTATAATGACCAAAACTTAAATGTGTGTACAAGTTCAGCTTGTTGACAGTTTCATCCAGTATACATAACACCCAGTCCTGTGTAATCGGATTCCTCCTGAAGAAAAGGATCCCGTTCTGGATCGTATAGAAACGTGCTATACTGATATCTAACTTTGCTCAAACTTTGTCCTTCACCTTTCTCCATGTCGCGTCTTTATCTTCTTCTTTCGCCACATTCTTGAGTGCCGATCCTACGTATTTCTCGAACGGCACGCCCTGCATGTACAGTATGTTATACCTGTTCTCATTTAGCACCTCGTCAAAGCATTGACCATGGCCCACCGGGTTTCTTGACAATGCATCTGCCACAATATTCTGTGGTCCAGGAATATACATAACTGTGAACTGAAACTCCTGTAAATATAGTGCCCTCTATGATTGAGTCTGGCTGACATCAAAAACTGTAGTGACTTGTGGTCAGTACAGATTTTAGTTTGCCTCCCATACAAATAGTAGCGAAACTTACTAGAACCCTATACTATTACCAAAGCTCCAAGCTCAGTTACCGTGTAGTTTCTCTCAGCTTTGCTAAGCAGTCGGCTCGCAAAAGCAATTGGTTGTTGTAATACCTCTTCTCCACGCTCTCGCTCTTGGAACAATGTCACACCAAGTCCACTACAGGAACTGTCCGTGGCCATGCAAAATTCTTTCCCTAGATCTGGATGCCCGAGAAGAAGTACCGATAACAGTGCCCTCTTTAATGCGCTGTAGGATCCCAATTCCATACAGTTTTCTTCCCAGTTAGTTGACATGGTCTGGGTGTCGCCGCACCCTCAATCTTAATGAACCTCCTGTAAAAACTGATTAACCCTAAATAACCACGTAACTGGCGCTTCGTTCTCGGTACAGGAACATATCAGATTGCTTCGAGTTTGTCTGGGTTCGGCTTTATTCCCTCTGGCGTCACAATGTGACCTAGAAACTCGATTTCTTTCCGTCCAAATTCGGACTTTCCTAAATTCACGGTTACTCAATGTCTCTGTAATGCATCGAGCAATGTACTTAATGTTCTATTGCGATCTTGCCAATCCTTCTCTGCTATAAGGACATCATCTACATACAGCGTCACTTTATCTTTTATTTCATCAGGAATGACGGTGTCTAATGCTCCAATAAATGCTGCGGATGACACATTTAATCCAAATGGTAGTTTCCGAAACTGATAAGATTTCCCGTAACACAGGAACGCCGTGTATTTCCCGCACCCCCTGTCTAACTCCACCTGCCAAAAACTCATCCTCAGATCTCCTGAGCTGAGTAATCTTATCGCATGGAACCTTTGTAATAGTTCATCGAGCGTCAGTGGCCGATCTGTCTCTGCCTCTGTTATTTTATTGAGTCTCCTTGCGTCCAAAACTAGTCTGACAGAACCATCCTTTTCCTCAACACAGACTAAGGGGCTGTTGTATGGACTGGATGCTGGTTCTATAGTGCCTTGTTGCAGCATACTTTCGATTTATGCCTCTACTCTTTGTTTGTATACGACAGGCATCGGGTATACTTGGGCTCTAAACTGTTTATGACGATTGACCTGAAATCTATATACAATATTCCTTATCGCACCTGCATCCTGTTTAAACACACTCTTGTTCATGTACAAAATTTTTCGTAAATCATCGTAGACCGTGGTCCCTCATATGTGCCAGATTTTCTCACTAATCTCTTCATCCAAACATTTCTGAATTTCAGTCTTCCCTTGATTCAACCCCATAACCTGTTCGTGTCTATCGGACTTCACTACGAGACATAGTGCTAAGTGTACATCTTCGTTAGCACACAAACAATCATCGTATTTCATTATAACTTCTTCCGAACCTCGACTTAACGCCATTAACCCATTTCGCATGTTAACAACTGCTTTATATTGATTCAAAAAACTTACTCCCAATATTCCTTCAACAGTTAATGATGACACAATCATAAACAAAGTGCTAAACCTCTTTGACTGGCGCACAAAATCTACCTGCACTTGCGACTTCACTTCTATTCCCTTTCCTGAAACTGCTCATCTCACTGTAGTCTTCTGTAATGGCAATGTTGGCCATGGCTTTGTTACACTACAGCAGTTAAACACATCTTCCCTCAACACACTCGTTACGCTGCCTGTGTTGGTGACTCATGCTACAATTACATTGTTGATTTCTATACTAATTATTGGGTGGACTTCACTCGCCACATCTTTTAATTCCTCTAACAAACTTTCCCTCAGCTTACCATAAGTATTGGGACAAAGAGCGTATGAGTCCAGTCTGCATTGTTGCCAGATGTATCCAAGATGGCGGCGATGACGTCATTCAAGATGGCGTGAAGTTTGAATTTTGGTGGGAAAGTGCCATGCCCCCCTCCCCCAGAAAAATGGCGCAAAGTTCAAATTCCAACAGAATAATGCACCACACGTAGGTTATCTCTACTAAACAAAGAAAATGGCGGGAAGAAAGGCCCCTTGGGCTACCTCCACTAACCTAAGTCGCCTGACCGCCACATCCTCCTATGAACTGGCACCAAGTTTGATTTCCAAAAGGATAATGCACCACACCCCTCTTATCTCTACTAAAAAAAGAAAATCGCTGAAACATATCTCACTTGGGATACCCCCACTAACCTAAGTCAACCGAGCGCCAATTCATCCTAAGAACTGGCACCAAATTTGAATTTTTGACGTAAACAAAGGTCACTTGGGGTTTCGCAACCAACCTAAGAAAATTGCAGGAAGATAGGTCACTTCTAGTAACCTAATTCATAAGACTGCCACCTCCTCCTAAGAATTGGCACCAAGATTGAATTCCAATAGGATAATGCATCACACTGCTGTTATCTCTACCAAGCAAAGAAAATCGCTGGAAAATAGCTCACTTAGCCTGCCTCCATTAAACTTGGAATGAATTTTCGCAAATGCCACGCCCACCTGGACTCAGAAGGAAATAGTTAAACTCTCCACCACGGTCCTCAAGCGACTGCCACGTCCACTTGCCGACCCATGTTGGCGGGCTAACGAGTACTAACTTGTACTAACGTGCACAGACATGACGTCATCCAAGATGGTGGGGTGAAATGGCCAGAAAACTGCTCTGGACACAAGTCTTTATTTGGCAGGCAGTGTCACCACCATGAGATTTAGTGTCCAACTGACCTAGTGCACATTACAGCCACCAGAGGGTACTGCCATCCCTCCTAAGACCTAATCCGAGATGGTGATCTGTAAGGGCGAAAATGGTGGGAAAGTGACTTAGGCTGCGCTGGGCTGCTGGGCAGAGTATAGAAGGAGTGCACCCTATTTATTTTCGAACATTTTATTTACCTATTGCATATACTTGTCACACTGATGCAACACACATGCTTGGGGTCACGCCACACAGCCGACAGATCTGTAACTACTCCTAAATAACGCTCTCCAGACACGCAAACAACTCCTAATTTACCCAAATAATTTGAGTAGAGACATCCAGACTCCTCCTAAATAATGCAGCACAGTGATGCGTAGACACGCTCAGTACTCGTAAACTGTCGAAATAGCGCATAGCACAGCCTACAGACCTGCTTGAAAAATAATGCAACAGACACGGAACCACTGTATGCAGACACCGCCCCTGTCCACTGGAGCGCACTGGAGCCGTGCCAAGTGACGCGGCCGTCAGCTGTCAAACCACACACAGCTGCCTACAGGCATGATGCAGATACATCCCTTTCCATACTTGACACAAGAGAAATTCCTATCCAAATGATGACGCGATCGGATGGGAGGGAAGACTTACGTACAGAGAGCAGATGCTCCGAGCTGTGCTGTGCGCGCCGGCGCTCGACGCGGCCGGCGCGGGTGGAAGTTGCGTCTGTACAGTTTGCGCTATACCGACGTCACAGAATTCCAAGGCGCAGTCCCCATACGCGAGATGCCTCTGGACAGCACACGTCTTTATCGCAGATGGCAGAATAGCACAGGCTGCTTCCATCTAATGGAACATACGAACTGCCTTCAGCCGTGTGTACCCACCCCAGCATGGCTCTCGCCTCGCCGCGAAACGTCTGCGTAGTGACTCGCCATCTAAAACTTTCTCAATATTATTCTTCCATCAAATGTCTTTGTAAAAAAATAAGAGCCAACTCGACCTCTCGGGAACTGCATAGTGTTCCAGAAATAGTTAACGCTCGCATTCTAGATGTCTCAGCTTGTATGCACGGAAATTCCTACTCTAACAGAACCTGTTTACGAGAATAACATCGAATGCACTCATCCCAGCGTTCCTAACGTTTTACCCTTCCAGATTTCAACTTACGAAAACGTTCCCTACGCTATGTAGAGCTCATATATCCCAGCACAAAGGATGTCAATGAATCCAGAATTCTGATTGGGTCTTATCGAATTTACCCGCCGATTACTCATGCCACCGGTATCGAAGCACCATCCACCTATGCTTTCTCGGACATTCAGCGCCCATTTTACACATATCGCTAAATTGCATTGATAGCTAAACTCGCAAAGTTGTCTGCAGATTATCAAATACATACAAGACTCACGAGAATGTTGGAAGCTCGCAAGATATTTACCAGTGTAACTACACTTAAATATTACCATTCCTGCCACAGTGTGACACCAATCAATGTACAGGTAATGAATCTTTTTGATGACTGTGCTTCGCAGTATCTATAGCGCATATAATTTTCCACATAAAAACTCTCTCTCATACACTAATGGTTATCAATATGCTGACTCTATACGTCACTCACGATAGGACAACAGTCAGCCTCTCTAGTCATGCCAGAACATAAACCACAGTAACTTTACGATGCAACATAAACACATTTTACATATTGTAAGTCACACTAACTTTACAATACAATACATACACATTCTACACAAGCAGTGCACTTATCTTTTATATCTGTTCAGCACCCGAAAAAATTATCGTACACCTACACTCACGCCGGCTATATGTCACGATGCCCCCCGGTCCCAGGCAAGCGCAGTCAGCCTTTTCTTTCTTTCTACAGGCGCGACATTCAGCGGTAATAAAGTACTTTACACTGATAACCATTTCGCACTGACAACTAAACCTCACAAAGTTGTCTACAGATCATCAAATGCATACGAGACTCGCAAGAATATTGGAGCGTGAAACCAATCACCATCCCAGTAATATATCACCGAGTACCGTGTCGATCTAGTGAACATACAGTTCATATCGCCCACCATACAAAATAACCCCTTTTACATGAGCGGGCCGAAGTCGCTCTCAGAACTGTTGTACAAATTCGGGATCGCTTCCCCTCAGCACAAACGCTTTACTGACTCTGTTTCCTTGCCTGCTCACTTTTCTACGCACATCTCCAGACTCGTGGATTACAGGAACACAGGTATTTTAGCCATAATACTATCCTATTTTCGCAATACTTCTCCATTTCGAGCACTCGGCAGCATCCTACCGGTCGCTAATGCAACACAAGTCTTGGGACATATACTCGAAATCATTTCTCTACAAACACGAAACTTTAGCTGCGTGGAGTGTGCTCAAGACCACTGACTAACTAGAAACAAACACATGAAAAATCATATTTCCACTCGCGAATACCGCTCTCGCTGGTCTAACATACTCCAAATCATCCATATAATCTACAAGGCAACTAAGTTCCCTCCCATGTCTAGAGAACAGGCAAACATATCCTCCACATGCCAGATGCACACACATATGTCTAGTGAATGACGTTTCACGCCTTGCTTTGCCTGTTTTGTTTAATATCTAGTTTCTAGCTGCACTGCAGCATTGGTTAAAATAAAATTTTGTAGATGTACTAATATAAATATCTGCTGTCTACAGATCCAGTAAATAATAATTTTATGATCTACTTCCAAGAAAACGAGGGAACATAAATAGACATTTCCCTTCACAGGAATTGCATAAATAATTTTTTTACAATTTGGTAATTTGCCTGCTAGAGTAAGTTCTTGTGATGCATCACTCTAGTGTTAAGATGTGACATAGGTATTAAACATGGCCATTTTTACTGTAATATTTTTTCTGCTTGAGCTATGTCATGTTTAGGTATAAGTTATTGCATTTGCTGCTGCTGTTTGCCAGGCATAGTCCTACTGAATTTCACTTTGTATTACTCTGTTAAGCCAGTTTTACTGCTGATTTATTTTTCTTGTTGCTGCACATTGCCTTATATTAGCGACAATGTTTGCTTTTCTTTAACATCTGGTCGATTACATCTCTCTTTCTATGACACGGTGGTAGGACTCACAAGAAGAACATAAGGGACAAGCACACGCATTGTTGATTTTGGGTCAGTATTATTTCGTATCGTAGGCAATGATTTATTGACGAAGTATTATAATTAGTAGTAGTGGTGGGAGCATGATATGTACGTATTTGAGCATCAGGTTTATGAAGTATGTGTTTGTGGAAAGGAGATGACTATGCCCTGTTGTAGGGAACGTATGTATTTGACTTGGAGTACTGGGACAGCAAAGGGAAGAGTATGTCCAGTCATAAAGCGGTTACAGACATTTCCATTTCCAGAGCCACCGCCTACAGTAGGGTGTATTTCTGGTACTTCGCTCGTTCTCAAATGACGTTCAATTGAGATCGCGATCGGAAGACGGGCGGCTCTCCTGATCAAGTGGAAATTTGCGAAGATTGTGTATGGAGGTGCATTTGCGCTGGACCGTCATTCCCTCACAAGTAAATTGTTCGGTTGACTGCTTCTGCACATTTCGCATCTGAGAAGATCGATTATGGTGTGTGCATCTGGCATTTGGAAGATACGTTTGCCTGCTCTCTAGAGAAGGGAAAGACCTTAGTTGTCTTGTAGATTATGTAAGTAGGCTGTTTAAGTTCTTATATTGGCAACGCCACCGCCACGTAGCGCTCTGTATGAAAATCACTGGCTGTGCTGTGTGCAGTCTCTGGCTGGGTGGCATTGTTGGAAATTTGGGCAGTTGGCTGTTAACAGCGCGTAGCGTTGCGCAGTGGGAGGTGAGCCGCCAGCAGTGGTGGATGTGGGGAGAGAGATGGCGGAGTTTTGAGAGCCGATGATCTGGACGTGTGTCCATCAGAGACAGTACATTTGTAAGACTGGATGTCATGAACTGATATTTATATATTATGACTTTTGAACACTATTAAGGAAAATACATTGTTTGTTCTCTATCAAAATCTTTCATTTGCTAACTATGCCTATCAATAGGTAGTGCCTTCAGTAGTTTGAATCTTTTATTCAGCTGGCAGTAGTGGCGCTCGCTGTATTGCAGTAGTTCGAGTAACGAAGATTTTTGTGAGGTAAGTGATTTGAGAAACGTATAGGTTATGTTAGTCAGGGCCATTCTTTTGTAGGGATTTTTGAAAGTCAGATTGCGTTGCGCTACAAAATATTGTGTGTCAGTTTAAGCACAGTCATGTATAATTTTTCTAAGGGGACGTTTCAATTATATGGTTGATTTGGAGTATTCGTGGGTGGAAATATGATTTTTCATGTGTTTTCAGTTTGTCAGCCGTCTAAAGCACGCTCCATGTAGTGTTTGTAGAGAAATAATTTAGTCTAAATCTCGGGGAATGCGTAAGCGATCGGTAGCATGCTGCCTGGTGCTTGATATCCAGAAGTATTGCGGAAATGGGATAATATTATGGCGAAAATAAGTGTGTTATTGTGATCCGCGAGTCTGGAGATGTGCACAGAAAAGCGACAGGCAAGGAAGTAGAGACAGTAAAGCGTTTGTGTCGAGGGGAGCGATCCGGAATTTATAGAAGAGTTCTGAGAGCGACTTCGGCCCGCTGATGTAAAAGGGGTTATTTTGTATGGTGGGCGATATGAACTGTATGTTCACTAGATCGACACGGTACTCGGTGATATAATGCTGGGACGCTGATCGGTTTCATGCTCCGATATTCTTGCGAGTCTCGTATGTAATTGATGACGTTTAGACAACTTTGTGAGGTTTAGTTGACGGTGCGAAATGCTGATCAGTGTAAAGTACTTTATTACCGCTGAATGTCGCGTCTGTAGAAAGAAAAAAATGGCTGACTGCGCTTCCCTGGGACTGGGGAGCATCGTAAAGTGTAGCCGGCGTGAGTGTAGGTGTACGATAATTTTTTCGGGTGCTGAACAGATATCAAAATTGTGCGCTGTTTGTGTAAAATGTGTATATATTGTAAAGTTAGTGTGGCTTACAATGTGTAAAATGTGTTAATATTGTATATGGTTTATGTTATGGCATGACTAGAGAGGATGTCTGTGTCCTATCGTGGGGGACATATAGATTCATCACATCAATAACAACGAGGGTATGAGAGAGAGTTTTTAGGTGGAAAATCATATGCGCTATAGGTACTGAAGCACAGTCATCAAGAGGAGACATTACCCATACATTGATTCGTGTCAGACGTAAGCTACAATCGTAATATTTAATTGTAGTCACAGTGGTAAATATCTCCCTGGCTTGAAATATTCTTGTCAGTCTTGCATGTATTTGATAATGTGGAGACAACTTTGCGGGTTTAATTGTCAATGCAATTTAGCTATCTGTGTAAAATAACCCCTGAAAGCCCCAGAAAGAATAGGTGGATGGTCCTTCGATACAGGCGGCACATCTAATTCGGCGGGTAAATTCGATAAGACCCAATCAGAATGTTCGATTCATTGTCATCGTTTGTGCTGGGATATAGGAGCTCTACATAGCGGAGGGAACGTTTACGTATGTTGAAATCTGGAAGGGTAAAACGTTAGGAAGGCTGGGATGAGTGCATTCGATGTTATTCTCGTAAACAGGTTCTGTTAGAGTAGGAATTTCCGTGCATACAAGCTGAGACATCTAGAATGCGAGCGTTAACTATTTCTGGAACACTATGCAGTTCCCGAAAGGTCGAGTTGGCTCTTATTTTTTTACAAAGACATTTGATGTAAGAATAATATTGAGAAAGTTTTAGATGGCGAGTCACTACGCAGACGTTTCGCGGCGAGGCGAGAGCCATGCTGGGACGGGTACACACGGCTGAAGGCAGTTCGTATGTTCCATTAGACGGAAGCAGCCTGTGCTATTCTGCCATCTGCGATAAAGACGTGTGCTGTCCAGAGGCATCTCGCGTATGGGGACTGCGCCTTGGAATTCTGTGACGTCGGTATAGCGCAAACTGTACAGACGCAACTTCCACCCGCGCCGGCCGCGTCGAGCGCCGGCGCGCACAGCACAGCTCGGAGCATCTGCTCTCTGTACGTAAGTCTTCCCTCCCATCCGATCGCGTCATCATTTGGATAGGAATTTCTCTCGTGTCAAGTATGAAAAGGGATGTATCTGCATCATGCCTGTAGGCAGCTGTGTGTGGTTTGACAGCTGACGGCCGCGTCACTTGGCACGGCTCCAGTGCGCTCCAGTGGACAGGGGCGGTGTCTGCATACAGTGGTTGCGAGTCCGTCGCATTATTTTTCGAGCAGGTCTGTAGGCTGTGCTATGCGCTATTTCGACAGTTTACGAGTACTGAGCATGTCTACGCATCACTGTACTGCTTTATTTAGGAGGAGTCTGAAAGTGCGGTGGTGGTGACACTGCCTGCAAAATAAAGACTTGTGTTCAGCGCAGTTTTCTGGCCATTTCACCGCACCATTTTTTGGGTAAATTAGGAGTCGTTTGCGTTTATGGAGAGCGTTATTTAGTAGTAGTTCACAGATCTGTGGGCCATGTGGCGTGACCCCAAGCATGTGTTACATCAGTGTGACAAATATATCAATAGGTGCACTCCTTCCTTACTCTGCCCAGCAGCCAAGAGCAGCCTGAGTCATTTTCGCACCATTTTCGGCCCTACACACCACCATCTGGGATTAGGTCATATTAGGGATGACAGTACCGTCTGGAGGCTGTAATGTGTACTAGGTCAGTTGGATACTAAATCTCGTGGTGGTGACACTGCCTGCAAAATAAAGACTTGTGTTCAGCGCAGTTTTCTGGCCATTTCACCGCACCATCTTGGATGACATCATGCAATGTGCACGTTAGTACAAGTTAGTACAGGTTAGTGCACATTAGTACACGTTAGCCGCCGACATGGATCGGTAAGGGACGTAGTGGTCAGTTGAGTATCGTGGTGGAGAGTTTGACTATTTCCTTCCAAGTCCAGGTGGGTGTGGCATTCGCGAAAATTTATTCCAAGTCCACAGTAGCGCGCTCTGGTGATGTCAATATGTACTACGCCTCGTGGTGAACACACTGTATGCCGCCATCTTCAATAACGGTACTTGCGTCATCACGTGACGTTACGACAGCGGCCTCTGGCGGTGGCGATATGTACTAAGTCAGTTGGAGTCTGGAGCTCTTGTTTAATACACTGCGTGCCGCCATCTTGGATTACGTCACAGATGAGAGCGCCGTCTAGTGGTGACGATGCTTACTAAGCCAGTTGGGCTCCGGACCTAGTGGCGAACACATCTGCATGAAATCGTTTAAATAATAAAGAGAAGTCCTTTCTTCCCACGAATCCTTAGGAGGAGGGAGCGAGTTAGGTTAGTACAAGTGTGTTTTCTTTCGAACCATTTTTTTACCTTAGCAGTGAAACCGCAACTGAGCTTTTTTCAGTGCCAAAATTCAAAGTTGGCGCCAGTTCGTATGAGGAATTGGCGGTCGGTTGACAGGTTAGTGGAGGTAGCTGAAGTGACATATCCTCGAGCGATTTTCTTTGCTTAGTAGAAATAACCGGCGAGTGATACATTATCCTGTTGGAGTTTGAACTTCGAGCCATTTTTCTGGTGGAGGGGGGTGTGGCAGTTCCCCTCCAAAATTCGAACTTCCCGCCACCTTCAATGACGTCATTGCCGCCATCTTGGATGACGTTATGCACTGTTGCCAAGGCTACCTTCAATGACGCCATCTAGGATGACGCGTACGCCGCCATCTTGGATACATCTGGCAACAATGCAGAGTGGACTGATACACAGGTTGTCCCAATACTTACATGGTGGAAGGTTGTTATGGAAGAGTTTTCCGCCATTGATTTCTCGATATTCCCTCGAGCTATAGCCGTCGACTTGCATGCTAATGACCGGTTCCTCATTTGGTAACATTACGTCGATTGAGCACTACCCGAAAGAAAGCTGGCGAAAGAGAAACTTTGGGGTGATAATACCAAGCTATTCAGTAGACCGAGTGTGTCTGAACGCTGCAACAGGGCGACCCCACTACGAAAATTGTCTGTCAATCCACTGATTCATAGG
The DNA here is from genome assembly GCF_021461385.2 of Schistocerca piceifrons. Lineage (NCBI taxonomy): Eukaryota > Metazoa > Arthropoda > Insecta > Orthoptera > Acrididae > Schistocerca > Schistocerca piceifrons. The sequence goes on along the minus strand of NC_060146.1, from coordinate 27,482,527 downwards.
TTCCCATAACTTCGGTTCATCTACGTGGGATTCATGTCTCGTTCTGGGGTGATGTAATCAGAAGCAGTCGTGTGGGTATGCGCTAGTGCGAACTACGCCACACCTCCGTCTCGCGAGCACTAAATGCCTCCGAACTACTACGTAGAGAAAAAGCGATCTTAGTACCAATTCCTGAACATCGCGGATGGTCTAAGGTAGAAGGAAGGACAGCATAGGTCGTAAATTTTAAACTGTTTATTGCACATGAGTTCCAGCTAGTGTGTAGCTATTTTCAATGCAGTTATATCCAAGTTATTATGACGTATCGTATTTAAATGAGCCGTCATGATTTGGATATAATTGCACCGAAAATGTCTTTGGACAGTAGCTGAAATCGATCTGTAGTAGTCAGAACGAAATTTACCACCGATGTTTCCCTTCTTCCCATCTTAGATCTTATTAATACGGTCGTGGATTACGCTGCTCCTGATGGAAACAAACCTGAGCACAAATAGTTCCATAACGTTCACTCCATTACTGGATGCTAAAGGGGCGACTTTGGTTAAGGCAGCAGCTGCAGAGTTGTGTACTATAATTAGTAGTGCTAACTGTGTTGCTGTGCAATGGACGTTGGGGAAAGAGGGTAGGATTTTCTTTTGTTAGTTGCGAAAATATTAATCACTAACATTTCCATTAAGACGGAAATGGGTTACGAACGACATCTACAAATTGTTAACAAACTCATTGTCACTATTTACGTTGACGGCGCCTGATGGATGTATTGCAATCTCTGTCTTCCCTTACAGTTCTTACTCTCTGCAGCTCCCTCCCATGGAAGTTCATACGTGATGTCTTCACAGGTATCCTATCATCATGGTCCTTCTTCTTGTCAGTATTTTCTATACATTTCTTTCTTCATTCCTTACCTTACCTGTACACCTAACTTTCAATGTTCTTCTGTAGCACCACAACTCAAATGTTCAATGATCTTTTTCCCGCAATCCGTTGCGCTACCATTCAGCCCCGTGCCCCAAACGTATATTCTCAAATAAAAGTTTGTGTGTGATACGAGTAGACTTCTCTCGGTCAGGAATGCCCTTTTTGCTAGCGCCAGTCTGCTTTTAATGCGCCCCTTGCTCCGTCCATTGTGGGTTATATTTCTGCCTGTTGTTGTTGTTGTTGTTGTTGTGGTCTTCAGTCCTGAGACTGGTTTGATGCAGCTCTCCATGCTACTCTATCCTGTGCAAGCTTCTTCATCTTCCAGTACCTACAGCAACCTACATCCTTCTGAATCTGCTTAGTATATTCATCTCTTGGTCTCCCTCTACGACTTTTACCCTCCACGCTGCACTCCAATACTAAATTCGTGATCCCTTGATGCCTCAGAACATGTCCTGCCAACCGATCCCTTCTTCTGGTCAAGTTGTGCCACAGACTTCTCTTCTCCCCAATCCTATTCAATACCTCCTCATTAGTTATGTGATCTACCCATCTAATCTTCAGCACTCTTCTGTACCACCACATTTCGAAAGCTTCTATTCTCTTCTTGTCCAAACTATTTATCGTCCATGTTTCACTTCCATACATGGCTACGCTCCATACAAATACTTTCAGAAACGACTTCCTGACACTTAAATCTATACTCGATGTTAACAAATTTCTCTTCTTCAGAAACGCTGTCCTTGCCATTGTCAGTCTACATTTTATATCCTCTCTACTTCTACCGTCATCAGTTATTTTGCTCCCCAAATAGCAAAACTCCTTTACTACTTTAAGTGTCTCATTTCCTAATCTAATTCCCTCAGCATCACCCGACTTAATTCGACTATATTCCATTATCCTCCTTTTCCTTTGGTTGATGTTTATCTTATATCCTCCTTTCAAGACACTATCCATTCCATTCAACTGTTCTTCCAAGTCGTTTGCTGTCTCTGACAGAACTACAATGTCATCGGCGAACCTCAAAGTTTTTATTTCTTCTCCATGGATTTTAATACCTACTCCGAACTTTTCTTTTTTTTCCTTTATTGCTTGCTCAATATACAGATTGAATAACATCGGGGAGAGACTACAACCCTGTCTCATTCCCTTCCCAACCACTGCTTCCCTTTCATTTCCCTCGACTCTTATAACTGCCATCTGGTTTCTGTACAAATTGTAAATAGCCTTTCGGTCCCTGTATTGTAGCCGGCCGGTGTGGCCGTGCGGTTAAAGGCGCTTCAGTCTGGAACCGCGTGACCGCTACGGTCGCAGGTTCGAATCCTGCCTCGGGCATGGATGTGTGTGATGTCCTTAGGTTAGTTAGATTTAATTAGTTCTAAGTTCTAGGCGACTGATGACCTCAGAAGTTAAGTCGCATGGTGCTCAGAACCACCACCCTGTATTGTACCCCTGCCACCTTCAGAATTTGAAAGAGAGTATTCCAGTCAACATTGTCAAAAGCTTTCTCTAAGTCTACAAATGCTAGAAACGTAGGTTTGCCTTTCCTTTATCTTTCTTCTAAGATAAGTCGTAGGGTCAGTATTGCCTCACGTGTTCCAGTGTTTCTACGGAATCCAAACTGATCTTCCCCGAGGTCGGCTTCTATTAGTTTTTCCATTTGTGTTTAAAGAATTCGCGTTAATATTTTACAGCTGTGGCTTATTAAACTGACTGTTCGGTAATTTTCACATCTGTCAACACTTGCTTTCTTTGGGATTGGAATTATTATATTCTTCTTGAAGTCTGAGGGTATTTCGCCTGTTTCATACATCTTGCTCACCCGATGGTTGAGTTTTGTCAGGACTGGCTCTCCCAAGTCCGTCAGTAGTTCTAATGGAATGTTGTCTACTCCGGGGGCCTTGTTTCGACTGAGGTCTTTCAGTGCTCTGTCAAACTCTTCACGCAGTGTCGTATCTCCCATTTCATCTTCATCTACATCCTCTTCCATTTCCATAATATTGTCCTCAAGTACATCGCCCTTATATAGACCCTCTATATACTCCTTCCACCTTTCTGCCTTCCCTTCTTTGCTTAGAACTGGGTTTCCATCTGAGCTCTTGATGTTCATGCAAGTGGTTCTCTCATCTCCAAAGGTCTCTTTAATTTTCCTGTAGGCAGTATCTATCTTACCCCTAGTGAGATAAGCCTCTACATTCTTACATTTGTCCTCTAGCAATCCCTGATTAGCCGTTTTGCACTTCCTGTCGATCTCATTTTTGAGACGTTTGTATTCCTTTTTGCCTGCTTCATTTATTGCATTCTTATATTTTCTCCTTTCATCAATTAAATTCAATATTTCTTTTGTTACCCGAGGATTTCTACTAGCCCTCGTCTTTTTATCTACTTGATCCTCTGCTGCCTTCACTACTTCATCCTTCAGAGCTACCCATTCTTCTTCTACTGTATTTCTTTCCCCCATTCCTGTGAATTGTTCCCTTATGCTCTCACTGAAACTCTGTACAACCTCTGGTTCTTTCAGTTTATCCAGGTCCCATCTCCTTAAATTCCCGCCTTTTTGCAGTTTCTTCAGTTTCAATCTACAGTTCATAACCAATAGATTGTGGTCAGAGTCCACATCTGCCCCTGGAAATGTCTTACTATTTAAAACCTGGTTCCTAAATCTCTGTCTTACCAGTATATAATCTATCTGAAACTTGTCAGTATCTCCAGGCTTCTTCCATGTATACAGCCTTCTCTTATGATTCTTGAACCAAGTGTTAGCTATGATTAAGTTGTGCTCTGTGCAAAATTCTAGCAGGCGGCTTCCTCTTTCATTTCTTAGCCCCAATCCATATTCACCAACTACGTTTCCTTCTCTCCCTTTTCCTACTACCGAATTCCAGTCACCCATGACTATTAAATTTTTTTCACCCTTCACTATCTGAATAATTTCTTTTATTTCATCATACATTTCTTCAATTTCTTCGTCATCTGCAGAGCTACTGTAGTAGGCGTGGGCTTTGTATCTATCTATCTTTGCCACAATAATGCGGTCACTATGCTGTTTGTAGTAGCTTACCCGCATTCCTATTTTCCTATTCAGTATTAAACCTACTCCTGCACTACCCCTATTTGATTATGTATTTATAATCCTGTATTCACCAATTCCCACTATATCTAACTTTAACCTATCCATTTCCCTTTTTAAATTTTCTAACCTACCTGCCCTGTTAAGGGATCTGACATTCCACGCTCCGATCCGTAGAACGCCAGTTTTCTGTCTCTTGATAACGACGTCCTCTTGAGTAGTCGCCGCCCGGAGATCCGAATGGGGGACTATTTTACCTCCGGAATATTTTACTCAAGAGGACGCCATCATCATTTAACCATACAGTAAAGCTGCATGCCCTCGGGAAAAATTACGGCCGTAGTTTCCCCCTGCTTTCAGCCGTTCGCAGTACCTGCACAGCAAGGTCGTTTTGGTTAGTGTTACAAGGCCAGATCAGTCAATCATCCAGACTGTTGCCCCTGCAAATACTGAAAAGGCTGCTGCCCCTCTTCAGGAACCACACGTTTGTCTGGCCTCTCAACAGATACCGCTCCGTTGTGGTTGCACCTACGGTACGGCTATCTGTATCACTGAGGCACGCAAGCCTCCCCACCAACGGCAAGGTCCATGGTTTCTGCCTAGATAGCGGAATTGCCTGACTTCATCTGCTTCGTGATCCCAGAATCTGAGTTAAGTTTCTCGCTGTCCTCGTTTCTGCTGCTTCTCATTACTTCCATCTTTATTCGATTTACTCTCAAACCATATTCTGTACGCATTAGACGATTCCATTCAACATATCCTGTAATTGTTGTGCACTTTAGTGAGGATAGCAAAGCCATTAGCGAATGTTGTCATTGATATCTTTTCACCGTGAATTTTAGTCCCAATTATGAACCTTTCTTTTATTTCTGCTGTTGCTTCTTCGATGTATAGACTGAACAGTAGGGGCGAAAGACTGCAGCCCCGTCTTACACCACTTTCAATCGGAGCACTTTGTTCTTGGTCTTCTGCTTTTATTTTTCCGTCTTGGTGTTTTCGAAGTCGGCAAATCCTATGAAAATGTCTCGAGATTTCTTCAGCTCTGTTTCCATTAACAACTGCAACGCCAGAGCTGCCTCTCTGGTGCTTTTACTTTTCCAAAATCCAAAGTGATCGCCATACAACAGATCCTCGATTCTCTTTTCCTTCTCCACGTGGACGGCAAAGACGATGCTCGCCCTCTGATGGGACGGCGTGGCCTTCTTGTAGCAGCGGTTCGAACAGCTTCGATGTTGCCTGCTGTGCGAGCGGTTCGCACGACCGCTGAACCTCCTTCCTGAGAATTACGTAGCCGTGGATTAATTGCATGTTCTGACAGAACGTGATCGTGGTCTCTTAATTTGCTAAGCGTCTAACTTGAAACGGGAACCCAGTAACAGTTTCAGGTTGGTTATGTAACGCCTTCCAGGGGCAACAAAAATTTCATTTCCAATCATTCACATAATTACTAACCGAATTTAGGAAATTAAAACGCTGTCATTATCTATTCATTACGAGGTATAGCCTTCTACACTCCTGGAAATTGAAATAAGAACACCGTGAATTCATTGTCCCAGGAAGGGGAAACTTTATTGACACATTCCTGGGGTCAGATACATCACATGATCACACTGACAGAACCACAGGCACATAGACACAGGCAACAGAGCATGCACAATGTCGGCACTAGTACAGTGTATATCCACCTTTCGCAGCAATGCAGGCTGCTATTCTCCCATGGAGACGATCGTAGAGATGCTGGATGTAGTCCTGTGGAACGGCTTGCCATGCCATTTCCACCTGGCGCCTCAGTTGGACCAGCGTTCGTGCTGGACGTGCAGACCGCGTGAGACGACGCTTCATCCAGTCCCAAACATGCTCAATGGGGGACAGATCCGGAGATCTTGCTGGCCAGGGTAGTTGACTTACACCTTCTAGAGCACGTTGGGTGGCACGGGATACATGCGGACGTGCATTGTCCTGTTGGAACAGCAAGTTCCCTTGCCGGTCTAGGAATGGTAGAACGATGGGTTCGATGACGGTTTGGATGTACCGTGCACTATTCAGTGTCCCCTCGACGATCACCAGTGGTGTACGGCCAGTGTAGGAGATCGCTCCCCACACCATGATGCCGGGTGTTGGCCCTGTGTGCCTCGGTCGTATGCAGTCCTGATTGTGGCGCTCACCTGCACGGCGCCAAACACGCATACGACCATCATTGGCACCAAGGCAGAAGCGACTCTCATCGCTGAAGACGACACGTCTCCATTCGTCCCTCCATTCACGCCTGTCGCGACACCACTGGAGGCGGGCTGCACGATGTTGGGGCGTGAGCGGAAGACGGCCTAACGGTGTGCGGGACCGTAGCCCAGCTTCATGGAGACGGTTGCGAATGGTCCTCGCCGATACCCCAGGAGCAACAGTGTCCCTAATTTGCTGGGAAGTGGCGGTGCGGTCCCCTACGGCACTGCGTAGGATCCTACGGTCTTGGCGTGCATCCGTGCGTCGCTGCGGTCCGGTCCCAGGTCGACGGGCACGTGCACCTTCCGCCGACCACTGGCGACAACATCGATGTACTGTGGAGACCTCACGCCCCACGTGTTGAGCAATTCGGCGGTACGTCCACCCGGCCTCCCGCATGCCCACTATACGCCCTCGCTCAAAGTCCGTCAACTGCACATACGGTTCACGTCCACGCTGTCGCGCCATGCTACCAGTGTTAAAGACTGCGATGGAGCTCCGTATGCCACGGCAAACTGGCTGACACTGACGGCGGCGGTGCACAAATGCTGCGCAGCTAGCGCCATTCGACGGCCAACACCGCGGTTCCTGGTGTGTCCGCTGTGCCGTGCGTGTGATCATTGCTTGTACAGCCCTCTCGCAGTGTCCGGAGCAAGTTTGGTGGGTCTGACACACCGGTGTCAATGTGTTCTTTTTTCAATTTCCAGGAGCGTATTAAACGTTTTACACAGTAAGATGAGAATTACAGTCAGAAACTCGGCAGTCCCAGAAAATTTGCATTTCTCTTCGTTATATTTTCTGTGTCACCAGGCAGATGTGCGTTTGATATGACCGGAAAAAATTTGTATTTATATATGACCAGACGTGTATGCACTGTGTAACCCTGTAATGTTCTTAAAATTTGTATATACTCTCGGTAGATTTTATATATCACCAGACTGATGTGCTGTGTATAACCGTCCAGATCCCATTAAATATCTGTGTATTGTCGCATCTTATTACGTATAGGAGCAGACAGATGTACATTTTTGTAATTCCGCAGTTCTCATGAAATTTGCATTTGCTTTTCGATATGTCGTATATGTGACCAGGCAGATGTGCAGTTGTGTATGTGTGCAGCTTTCATAAGTTTTGTATATGTTTACGTGATACAGTAATTCTAGAATTATACACAAGCCCTAATGACGTGGCGTTAGCACACACGCAGAGCCTGTTATGACGCGAGCTGTGACACACATTGGCGCCTCTCCTGCTAGCGCCATCTCACGATGCGGCCTGCAGTGTAAGTACAGAGCCGGAGTTTCGGCAGTACCTGGCGTGCGCTCGTGTGTGATGGGGACACTCAACATTTATAATGACACCTCTCTTGGACGCCTACGTGCTACTTATGATAATTTTGTAAGGCCTGCGTGTTACAGGTAACTATTTGTTGTGGCCACCAGACATCACGGCGCCTAGAGTATCAGCAACCAAACTGACAGCCTGCAGCCGCGGGTTGCCCGCGTCGCGGGCACACCGAAGCACTACACAATCGACAGGCACTGTTGATGAACGGCCACAACAACAACCACAACAACACCACAGCAAAGACACCAGCGGCCACCAGGGGCCACTACCGGCCCATGTAAACATAAGGAAGAGGTAACTGCAGATCCCGGAACTATTTTCACACTTCAAACCACGTGATGTAAAATAGTTCCGAGGTACTCATCCGCCGAAGCGCTCTAAAGGCCGGCGCTCGGCCGCGCATCGGCAGCTCATCGACCGCCAGCAGACGTGGATAGCTGCTGCCCCGGCAGCCCAGCTCGGATCTTCTCGCTGATCTCTGGATTAGGCTCGGTATATCGGAGAAGTCTCTGGCGAAGACTAGTAGGAAATTATTTCTGTTGTTTTCTATCTTATCATTGTATGTAGTTGTGATTCGAAGACGGATCACTGTTTTGTGTTGGTGTTATACTTGGAGAATTTGTTTTGGTTAGTTGAACAGTCCAATAAATTGTTTTCGGACTTTGATCGTTAGTTTCTTCTGCTTACGCAGACATAACACTAAGGACATCACAAACATCCATGCGACCGTAGCGGTTCCAATGATGTTGTTATGTGGTACGATGTGCCCTACAAGTCTGTCTCTTCTTGTTTGGGTGTGCCTCCACAGAGATCTGGTTTCCTGTACTCTTCTAAGCACCTCTTCATTTGTTACTTTGTGTCTCCAGCTGATCTTCATCATCCTTCTATAGCACCACACCTCCAGGGCCTCTAGCCGTCTTCTCTCTTCTCTTCCAATCCAAGTTTCACATCCCTATAGGGCCACACTTCAACCGAAAGCTTTCATGATACGTTTCCTTATTTTCAGACTGATGCTGTTGCTGGTGAGTAAGTTTCTCCTCAGATTAAATGCAATTTTGGCCAGTTTGCTCGCAATTTCTTTCCAGCTTCTACCATCCGTTGTGATTTTGCTTCAGAGGTAGGTAAATTCCTCTATCACTTCCAGCTCCTCTCTTCCAATCTTCATTCTCTTCTGTACTGCATACCATCACTTTAGTCTTTTTCTTGTTTCTTCTCATTCCATATTGATTGCATAGAATTCTTTCCATTGTTCTGAGGACTTCCTCTAAATTTTCTTTTATCTCCGTGACAATAACATCATCATCTGCATAACGTAGTATGTCTACCTTCTGCCCATCATACGGATGCCTTTGTACTTCATTCCACTTTTCCTCAGTACTCTGAACATCAACATCATAACGTTATCAAATGCCTTTTACAGGCCTACAAAGGCAATATAAGTTGGTTTATTTTTCTATAATTGCTTTTCGATAAGGAGTCTCAGTGCCAGAATCGCTTCTCTTGGTCCCAGCCGCCTTCTGAAACCAAACTGATCTTCACTCAGCATATCCTCCACCATCTCTTTAATTCTCTTCAGAATCATTTTTATGAGAATTTTTGACGCATGAGATAACAGGTTTAAAGTTCAGTACTGTTCACATTTTGTAGCTGCTGCCTTGTTTAGTGTGGGAACAATGACGCATTTCTGGAAGTCTGTCGTTCTCTCTCCTGTGTTATAGATGGACCTAATAAGTTTACGCAGCATCGTTTTCATGCTGTCACCAGCATTCTTTATTAGTTCTGCAGGGATGTCATCAATACTTGTTGTTTTGTTGTCTTGTAGTTTTTTTAGAGCTCTGTCAAAATCCTCTCGGAGAATGTCATTTTCCTTGTTATATTCGTCTTCTTGCTCTTCTCTTCCTATCACTTCCTCCGAAAGCGGTGTTCCGGCATACAACTCCTCCATGTATTCTTTCTATCTCTTCCTTTCCTTGTCCATCAGTCGCGTTTTTGTATAATCTCCTGTTTTCCATAAGCTCAATAACATCTGCTGTAATCCATTTCCTCTTGTTTTTGGGTTTTGTTTTTCCAACTATCTTTTCTGCTTATTTATATATACCAGATTTAATTTGATCCCAGTTTTCATTTACTTTACCATGTTCAATATTTTTAACTAGGTTGTATGTTTCGTGAGCATAGCGTTTTTCCAGTCTCTCGGACTTCGGTTTCTCAAGTTCCCATTTAAGTTTTACTGTCTTCTTCTTCTTCTTCTTCTTCTTCTTCTTCTGTAGACATTTGAATCTGAGTGGACGTTTCATCAGGACCAGGTTATGGTGACTGCCTATGTCTGCAGATGGATAGCTCCTGCAATCTACTTCCTGGTTCCTAAAACGTGCTTTCACTAGAGTGTAATCAATCTGCAGTCTGCTCCGGTCTCCAGGGGCCTTTCATATGTATCTTCTTCGTCTGTGATGTTAGAAAAGTGTGTGTGCAACGACTTGTAAGCGTCGTAAACAATATTTTTGTCAAGCCTTGTCTTAAAGATAGGACATGTTTCAACTTTTTCATTATGCAACAGTTCGAGTAGGATGGCTTGTTCATCATGATTTTCTTCCAGTAGTAAGTACAACAATAATTTGCGATCACTGATTTGAAAAAAGTGAGTCTATTTCCACGAAATGTTCGCGACTGAGCTGCAAGCTACAGCACTTGGCCGCCAGCGCGCACGAGTCAAGCACTTTAACTTCTACTTTTTCAGTTGTGTACTGAGATATGACTTTCGTTCCAAATTTAAAAACTATTTCCATATATTAGCTGCATTTATTTCGCTGCAACGTATCACCTAAACCGGACGAAAAGTAAAGTAGCCGGCGACCACATTTTTTTCACTGCAAACCCTTCAAAATTCATGCTACATAATACTTGAAAAATAGGTATCATAGTAACTTTCACCAATGCCGACAAAATAGACGCTTTATCATCAGTCTATAATTTGAAATTATAATGTATGCAAATATGAACTTTTTGTGCTTCAGAATCGAATGAGAGGTATTTTATAGCGAAGAAAACGCACGGAACCGATAGAAGTGGTTTTTAATTCCTTAAGAGAAGATTCCTTATAGAAAAACTAACTACAGGAGTTGACGTAGTTTCGTTTCATTGATATACGGTATTTTTTACAGCAAGAATTTCGGAAACTTATTTTCCTCGTGCACTGCTGTCAGCCGCAGTACGGGAACCGCTCGCCGCCTGTGTGGCGTTCCCCCGCCCCTGCTGCCGTTGCGGCGAGAACCGAGCCGCGAGGTAGCTCGAGAGAGCTGGCCAGGCCTTCAGCGACGTCCAAGACACTTTAAGCGTAATTTCAAACCTACTCTAAACTTTTCTCACTTACGTGCTTAACGTCAGATATTGAGCACATTAACTCTCTTCTAAAGTGCTCAAACATTTGAAGCTGAGATCGATTCTCCCAACAAAAAAAAAAGGGGTTTCACTGATGTCAACTAAATGGCAAGATGGTCTGAGATGATTATTTTACTCACCGTGAATAATTGCCCAGGGCTACCAACAGAAATTTCGTCCCGAGTTTGTCTGCGGAACACCTAAGAGAAAACAATTACAAGTCAATCTCTAAAGAAGAAGGACATGAAAATGATTAGAATAAACAATACGAGACAGCTTCTAGCACATTAGAAAAATATTACCTCGTACAGTGAACAGAATCGGAAAAGAAAACCCTGTTGAATGATCAATTACACGTAACAAACAATTCACTGTTTACATTAATAAATAATGAAGTAGAATAACAGTGCAACAGATGATTACCGTAAAGTCACCCAACCCCATTCCCCTCACTCCTCGCTGAACCTCACCTCAAAATATTTAAACCGAAACTCAAATCAACTGAGCACCAAAACTTCCAACCACTCTCTGACAGATATTACATTCACGTTCAACTATCTACAACTCGTCCCAACTAACCACGCATGCACGCACACCTACACACACCTACAACACCTACACACATCTCTACTCACATATATACACACCAACACGCACCTGCACGCGCCTTTAAGCGCATACATGCACCTATACTAGTCTACACGCGGTAATATGCGCCTATAAGCGGACCTATACACGCCAACGAACGCCGACACTCCTCTACACTCGCCTACTCACGACTACACTGGCCTACACACACACACACACACACACACACACACACACACACACACACACACACACACAGTCAAAATAATAAACCATACATAATATACCCTTCCCACTCTCTCTCTCTCTCTCTCTCTCTCTCTCTCTCTCTCCGTCTGTCTCTCTTACACGGACACACACACACACATGTACACACACGCACACGCGCAGATATAAAGAGAACAGAAATGTACAGACATCAGCCTTCAGCATATACTTCGTTAGGTTGGCAGCATGTACAGAAACAAACGAAACAGGAAGAGACATTAAGTGAACACACAATGCTTACGACTTTAAATCAGCGTTTTCCGTGAAATATGTACAGCTTGTGACAGAAGAATAATAGTTCTCCACAGCAATTAGCGGAAAGAACATTAAAACTGTACAGAAAAAAGTTCGTAACGTGAAAATGTGCTTATGTTTCGTAAGTGAAGTTGTAGTGCGACCGCCAGCATGTGATCAGATCATAGGAAACTTAGATGCCAGCTAGAAACTCGAATAACTATAAGTAGTCACTTATTTACGTAAAAAGTAAGACGTGAACTGTTCTATAATATACACATATCGCGTATTAAAACAAAACTGTATCACGCTGGATTCCAGTGAAGACACCTTAAAGGCTCTGAGAACTATGGGACTTAAGACACCTTAAAGTAAAACACGAAACATGTAAGGAACAAATAACATACAGTGCAACAAGGGAAAAGGCGTTGTGTATTTATAGAAGAGAAATTTCACAACTTGCCACATCTCTGCGCAACTTGTAGAACAAAGGCGTCTTGACGTATTGCCTTAGCTTTCCCTTGTGGTCATATTAGTTACATTCTCTCTGAGAATGGACCATTTTCCGCTCATTAGATCGAGCCAAAGCTAAAGGAAAAGAAACAATAATAAATCAGCAATAAAGCTGATAATTCATGTATTAAAACTAGGAATTAAATTAATGAAAGACGATAAAAGGAATATAAGGAAAGCAGAATCCATCTAACTTCATGTGAAATAGTGTCAACAGCAGAACATAAAGGACGGTCTTCTTAGCTTTTCCTGCCAGCGCAACGGTGCAGTCGCGAATTTCCTACTGTTTCGCTCTGTTCTGTTTGATGCCACGGTAGGAGACTTGCGGAACACATTCGGTACAGTTCTGCGCTCGCGTTCCGTGAATACAATACGAACTTACTGCGTGCCGGACCAGATTTGTGGTCGGATACCTGTCTTCTTTGCAGAAAGAGCTCAACTTCCCGTTATTCACGAAACCAAATCGACAGATTTCGGGAGTATCCCAAGAGCGCGTTACAGGGCCGCTACCGGCTACTGTTGCAGATCGATGACCCGGCGGCTCCGACAGCCCACTGTGTACAGGAAGGTCGCACCCCCAGCAGACTGTAGCGCAGACGGAGCAAGACCTGCAGAGCACTCACGGTTGGCACCTAACCTAAATAAACCTAACGTGTCGCGCATAAACGGGTGAAGAGGTGCCCTTACAGTTCGATTGCACTACTGGCGATAAATTAATGGAAATAGTAAATTCCATATGGTTCGGTATCAAAAAGTTTCCGTTTGAGGGCGTTCCTGGAGCGTCTATGCAACGTAGCGTCACTGCGATGCGACTTTGGCGGGAACTAGGGCGGCATTCGTGTCTTCCCGACGGGTGTGGGATAGGTGCGGGCACGTGCACTACGGCGACGTTATTACCAAATGCGTCCAGACAGGTCAAACGTGCTGTTACTGTTTTCTTGGCTGTCGGAGAACAAACACCGGTACATGTCCATCGTAGAATGAGGAATGTGTATGGGGCAGAAGTGGGAGACACACGATCACCCGCCCTGCAGTCGTGATCTCTGTCCCAGCGATTACCCCCCCCCCCCCCCTCCGGTCCCTTAAGAAAGACCTCGAAGGGTCCACGAGGGTGTGCAGCTGGAATTTACCAACTTCTTCCCTTTAGCAAGACCAAACGGATGGTTTCAAGTTCGTCGCTCGGATGATTGCCTAAATCTTCACGGCGATTTCCCCTGATTGGCGTACCGATTCTGTATTCTACGGCCTTCGAACGGAAACTTTTTGATCGCCCCTTATAAACGTACACCTTCATCTACAGCCATAGTCTTGAAACATCCACGAGATAAATTTTAGCTACAGTGCGACGAGAGGAAATTATGCCTGTAACAATTATAAACATTATATGTTCAACATATGAAAAAACAGTGAAAACGATGATAAATATTAATTATTTATATAATATTTTATGACGTAATTGGACATATCGATGTGTATCATACAAAGACAATGATAATTGTAAATTCCTTTTATGATCTGCGTTTGTCTTCCTTTGTTTTTACCTTTTATTGGATGGCTTTTGTAGGTTTCGGACGCATATCAAACTGAGGTCTGTTAAGAAATTTTAATTCTTTGTTAATTATTACTTGAGAATAGAGTTCATTATTATTATAAATATGAGTGAATAATTATTTGTAACTTTGATTCCTCTATCAGTAAGCATTATCTGTGTTAATTATTTCTTTCCGCTGCAAGGAGAGCAGCCATTGATGCTAGCGATTTGTATCGCGTTTTCGTCTGTGTTTTCCTTAGAAAAAAATTAAATGTTTGCTTGATGAAGTCTAAATAGTGCACAATACGAAAGTAAAGTTTAATAAGCATTTCAAATACTTATCTTATTTGCTCTAACAATAGAAAGTCTCCATCAATTGTCTGCCGCCATCTCAACAATTATCTCAGCGGTAAATTCAAATTACGCAACTCTGCAGACATAAATGCCGAAGGTAATACAAATGTGTAAAAATAAATGTGCACCGGTCGTCCCGAACTCATTTTAATGAAAATAATTCGAATCAGATTGGTTCTTTAAAAACAGTGCTCATAGCTCGATCCTTATAACAAAGTTTTCTAGCTGATATATGGAGCCGAAATTAATTAAGCACCAGTTGCGAAGAATATTGTTTCACGTAACATACGTCAGTGTTGTGCGCGGCTGATATTCGGTGGTTTTAATGATCATTTTGCTGAAGGTAACTGCTTCCATCATAATCAATAGTTGTAAAGAATCTGTTGCATGAACTGTGAGTTAGTGACACTTACAGAACTCACAGACAACACTTTAACACGATGTTAACTTGGAGTTCCTTAGCAACTTGACCAAATCTTTAGCCGGGAGAAAAATTATTTAGTAATTGGCTTCAAAAATGGTTCAAATGGCTCTGAGCACTGTGGGACATAACTTCTGAGGTCATCAGTCCCCTAGAGCTTAGAACTACTTAAACCTAACTAACCTAAGGACATCACACACATCCATGTCCGAGGCCAGGATTCGAACCTGCGACCGTAGCGGTCGCGCGGTTCCAGACTGTAGCGCCTAGAACCGCTCGGCCACTCTGGCCGGCTATTTAGTAATTACTCAATGTAATAAAATAAGATTATCATTTTCATTTAGAAATTAGTTCAATACCAAACCACTGAATAAAACAGCGAACGCCACAGTCTGCAAACCACTGTGAAGTGCATGGCAAAGAACATTTCCCACGGTTCCAGTTATCAGGGCTTTTCCCGTCCTATTGGCGCGTGGAGCGCGGGAGAAACGAACGTTGGAACGGCCGTGTGCGCGCCGTGACGCAACACGACATTACAGCGCCACGTGCAGCGTCGTACACACACTGCTCTGCGCTGACAGAAACGAAGCGAACACACCCTGCAGTCTTCCTCGAACGATTTCACAGAAACTTACCGGTAAAAATATTTCATTCTTACCTTTCTTGTAGCGTTATGTCTCAGCTTCGAGGCGAAGTGCCCATCATCTCGCTAATGGTCATAATTATTAAGGTATACACATTTTAATAAGACGCTACACAAAATTCGAAAAGTTTGCAATGAAAAATAGGGATCACTATGATTTTTCGTTTGGTGCGTATCACACAAGATGTTGTTGCGTATGAAATTTGGCTAACATGTTAATTTTTTCCTTAGACGATCTGCCTCCGATCTCGAGAAAATGGATCCTATGTAACGTACTCAGTTCCGATCTCACGCCCACGGAAATGAAATATTCACAGCATCCCTCATATCTCCTAAACCGCTCGAGATATCGAAACGAAATTTTGGCGAATGATACACACAAGGAGGAGAGTCTTTTGCCAATTCGTAAGCACACGGACTTTCTTATCTATGGCGATATATCAATATTTATACTTCCTTCTTTATTTTGTTCACTCCAGTGACCGCATTTTTTTATGTTTCGACAGCTAGTGAAACAACAGTTTCCTAGTATGAAAATAAACGCGAAATTTCTTCTCTTATGTTACTGCAAAGAGACAGTATAAGGTTTTTCGTAAACTTTGAGCTCTTTGACTGCCAAATACTTGTTTAATGAGGCACTCTGTTTCAGAATTCTGTCACAATAGCTGCTGTGAGATGAGTTTGTGCAAATTACACTGTATTTTGATACAGGACGTACAATTAAACCTGTCAACAAGACAAATTTGACCGTTATTCATAAACGGTAATGCTTCTTCAATGAGAAAAGGTTAACAATTCACACAAAATAAATTGCCAGTTTTGTTGGAATTTCGGTTGAATCCCCGTAAACCATCGTATTTTTAACACTGAACGACTGGAATGGAAACTTACCAAAGAATTTTATTCCTTCTCCTGATCTGAGCAGTATTAAAATAATGACGACTATTCCCTTCACATGGAATGATAGGCACATGCCAGATACTGGTTACTCACCTGCGGCTTGCCAAACTGACAATGTGTGATTCGCTAATAAAATAGTTGTTACCCAGCAAAATAAACAATTGATCTGTCGCACAACACAACTGTCAGTGCATTGTCAGCAGCTGAGCATAACGCGCGCGAAAGGAATGCGGAAGAAGCTGCTGAGCGAGAGTTCGAAAAACATTGTCATGAAAGTAGATCTGCCTTTGTCAGCAATATATTTCAACAAATTTAATATATTTAATCACCATACTCTTTCAGGATGCTCCTACTTTCGTAATAATACCGACCATTTTTTTCCATTTGTGTAGCCTGTTGTATAATTAGTTTATTAATGCTGATTATGTGTATGCTACAGCTGAAATGCTTTTTCTCAACACGGCGATCCAATTAAAACATCGTTATTTGTGACTGCTTTTCGACTGTTTCTACCTTGCAGTGGAAATGTGATGTCCACATGTACGTAGTATAATGTCTCATATTACATCCATATCCAAGTAACGATAGTAAAACTTATGAATAGTGTTCGGATCGAAATATGCGCCAAAACTCCTCGAAGTATGCAGTTAAAATATGCTCTTACTGCCAGTATATGCCTTTAAATATGCAGATACAATTCCTTAATTATTCATTTCTCTTAGATATATTCTTTAAAATATGTATCTTACTTGGGAAAATTAATGAATAACCATCAAATATTTTCAATAATGGCTATAATTCAATGAATAAAATGAAGTATAACATAGGTTCCCATTTATTCATATTCTCTAAATGATAATTTTTCCTATGGCCGGATAATAACATTTTCAATCTTGAAAATGATCGTTCAACATCACATGACACTACAGGTAAAAATTTAAGAGCAGCGACATTAGACGACGTGAAATCATCTAGATACTGGAAGAACAGAAATGCTCCGAGAAACTGAGCCTTCTTCCGAATCGTAGGTCAACCAGGGTTTCTGTGGAGAACTGCATCCAATTTTCTTCTAAATCTCTCAGCGATCGGGCCTGGCCAATTCTTGCTCTGTGTCCTGAGTCCTCCGTCGAGAGCCACTGCCTTCGTAACTTCCATGTTACGAGCCTCAAGTTTCTCACTTAGGTCTGGAAGGTCACCCAAGTGCACTCGGGTGAAAGATAGGCTGTGTAACATGCTGGAATTCTTCAAGGCGCCCTTGGATTTTGGTATGGCTCAATTTTCGCTATCTTCAAAACCCTTTAGGACCTGGAACAAGAAAGTAGTAATGTAGTGAATGTCGGTTTCAAGCTGAAAATTGCTGTACAGATAAATAATATTGGAATTCTATGTTGTGTTCGTTTTCTTTGCTTATTCAATTTATCCAGAACTACATACGCATCCAAACCTCTTCAACTTTTCTGTGATTGTCTGCATAATAGTTTGCAGCTGAAATCCACGTTACCCACCTCGTCAAGACTGGTTCAGGTGGCAGAGTGAGCAGTCTTGAAAGTTCTCACTTTACTTGGTGGCGTGATGAAAACCTTCATTGCCGAAGATATAAGGCAGCTGACCTCTGGCAATGCGGCTCTGACCTCTTCAGCGACACGTGAGGTGAAGAATGACACCCAGAGACACTCTACAACCTTCATCATATATGTGGCACTATCCGTAAAAATGGCCAAAACCTTGTTCTCCCCACGTTTCTGATCTTCACTTCTCCACAGCACGCCTGAAAAAAAATCAAAGGATTTTACAAATGTTACACATTTTTTAAATTATTTTATTATGGGCTCGGGACATGGTGTGAAAAACTAATTATTGGCTCGGGATATGATGTGAAAAACTGCACGCTTATATTACCTGTAATTTATTTTAAACTATTCAATATTGGCGAAACTTAGACTGTGCGTGCAATCGTGGCGTGTGTTGTTCATTTCACTTCTTTGCACAGTATGAGGTGTCCTCATCCAGTCTCGTCAGCAGAGAGTTTTCCAACTATGACGTGCACCATATAACGACTGCAAGAATCAGTGGTTTCGTCAACGGATAGCCAGACTGGAGAATCGCCAATGTCTTTCCTAATATTCTCCAATGTCTGTAATAGAGAAACTAAATTAAAAAAAATACACATAAACATGTGGACACTACGCAGGAGACACACACAGGAAAACAAACTATATCCGCTGTGGTGTCACCGCCAGACACCACACTTGCTAGGTGGTAGCCTCTAAATCGGCCGCGGTCCGTTGGTATACGTCGGACCCGCGTGTCGCCACTATCAGTGATTGCAGACCGAGCGCCGCCACACGGCAGGTCTAGAGAGACTTCCTAGCACTCGCCCCAGTTGTACAGCCGACTTTGCTAGCGATGGTTCACTTACAAATTACGCTCTCATTTGCCGAGACGATAGTTAGCATAGCCTTCAGCTACGTCATTTGCTACGACCTAGCAAGGCGCCATTATCAATTGCTATTTATCTTGTGAGGCATGTACCGTCAGACCGATGTTCACCAATTATGGATTAAAGTTAAGTATTCCAGCAGCTACGTACTTTATTTGCTAGTCTCAATTACTTTACCTGTTCCAGACCTCACGCAGGCCTGCGTGAGCTTAAACGCGTGCCTTTCGGCTTCCTCATAGTGGCTTGGATGTCTTGCCAAGTCACAACATCCGTTTTAGCACCTACCTACATTTTGACTATTTTCTTATGTATATACATTTATCAAAATAATAGTAAGTTAATTCGTACAAAGAAAAACTACCGAAAAACCTTACCCTTTCATACAATGGGTCCACATAGTTCTTTCTGAGCGTTGACTCGTGAGGAATATCTTTTCCTGTGTATTTTTTCAAGAAGGTCCTTCACTCTCCATCTTATTCAACGAGATGTTCGTTTTTATTAAAGCCTCGCAAATATCTTCATTGAATTCATTTTTGACGTCCATATGCTTCGAAAATGAGGAGATCAGTGGTTACTGTGTCGTTTTTAACCGTGTCTTGATTCCGTTGTTCTGCTGCTGAGATGTCTTTTTATGCTGATCCAGCTGAAATTTTTTCTCAAACCTGGCCTAAAGCGTTGGAGAAGTGAATAAATATCAATATGTACATACAACTGTACAAAAATGTAAGAGAACAGTATGTACCTGCGAGATGGCCACTCAAAAAAGTGAATTAAGACTACAAATACTAGGTCCACAACTTTGCTTCCGCCGTTTTGCAGTGCACGGTATTAATGGAAAGTAGTGACGCAAGTCGTAGGTCGTAAGTGTGATACAGTAAACTTAGGCATTTGAGAACATAGCGCCATCAAAATATTAGTCGATTTTTGATTCCATCTTAAAGTTATTCTCGGCTGAATGTGCCAACTTACGAGCCAAATTCTCGTTATCTGCGGGAGGTTTTAATTTTCTGCTTTGATATGAAGAAATCTGCGGCTGGGTAAAAGCTATGATGGGACGCCTGTTAGTCACAGATTTAGCAGAAAATGGTTTCCATGCTTCAAGAACGGTGATTTTGACGTTGAAGACCGGCATGGTCGTGAAAGAGAGAAAGCTTCCGATGCTACTGCAACCGACGGGAACAATCACAGGAGATCTTTATCGAGAGCACTTGATGTGTTTGAGCCGATCACTGAAAGACAAACGGCCACAATACAGCGATAGACATGAAAAGGTGATTTTGCAGCATGACTGTGCTCGACCCATGTCGCAAAACGCGCCAAAACATACATAACGTTCAAATGGGATGTCCTACCCCACCCGCCGTATTCTCCAGACATTGTTCCCTTTCTCTGCCAACTTGTTAGTTCAATGCCACACGACCTGGCTGCCCAGCGCTTCCTGTCATATGAACAACTACGAAATTGGATCGATGCATGGATCTTCTCGAAAGACGCACGGTTCTTCCGAGGCGGGATTCGTATGCTGCCCGAAACATGGGAGAAAGAAGTGGCCAACGAAAGCCAATACTTTGAAATGTAAATTTTTTGTGAGATGCTCGCAATAAAGCCTCGAACTTTGAGAAAAACGGCGGAAGCAAAGTTGTAGCCGCAGTAAGTTTCTAAAAATTGGAACTCGATCCCCTCACAACACTGAACATTTTT
This sequence comes from Schistocerca piceifrons, assembly GCF_021461385.2. NCBI lineage: Eukaryota > Metazoa > Arthropoda > Insecta > Orthoptera > Acrididae > Schistocerca > Schistocerca piceifrons. The sequence continues at coordinate 27,462,002 of NC_060146.1, read as the reverse complement.
TTTTTTTAATTTGCAAGAACGCGGAAGGTAATTTCTAAAGGTTTATCTTGTTCCTTCCCATTCGTACATAGAAAACATGCACGCAAATTTACAAATGAACTTAATAAGTGTTTTAATTTCTTGGAAAAATTATCGAAAAAGAAAAAAAAAACAGAATTAAACTTACCTCTTTTTCACACAGTTGGCAGAATATTATTTTTCCGTCCGTTCTGAAAGCATAATCGCTCCCGATCCATTTCCGTAAATTATCGGTTTTTGGGCTGGCCATATTTGTAATTTGAAGAAGGTAACAACGAGTCGATGTGAACAGCACGGAAACAATGAGAATGATTCATATTCCGAAATACCAACAATAACTAGTAGGGCATTGTCGGCGCACAGCGGAGATCAGGTGAGCGACCCGAAAACGCATTAACTGCGGACAAGAAATACCGAAGCACGTGTCGACTCTGATAATCCTTCTTGGAGCAATGAACCATCACAAGTCCTTAGCATCCTAATCCGAGAGGCTACCTAAGTGGAAAAACAAGACCATGTCCCTCCATTGGCTACCCACGTTTACCTGAAAGGCTTTTATTCTGATGTCTTGTCCCTTATTATCTCATTTTGCAAATTTATTGGGCTAATATTCTGGAAGGTTCTTGGGTTGTCAGGGAACAAAATGAACCTCAGTATGACCTAATTGTCAAAAATACGCATCTTTACGGCTATTTCCTCTAAATATGACAATAATACGTGCAAACGCCAAAAATATGCAAATATATGCATTTTAAATTTCAATTTAAACCTCCAAATTTTCATAATTCGCAAAGATACAACACCAGATACCGTAAAAAATGATATGCAAAATCCGAACTCCACTTATGTACTTCATTCCTTGGACGCTTTTTAACAGATGCACAAAGGGGTCACATCTGTGGAAATTACACCTTTTCGACTTTTTGCAACAAATCGAAGAGATACGTCAGCGTAACAGGCAGCAAATAGATAACCTTGTTTTGCTTTCCTGCCTTGCTTCTAAATCACGTGATTTTGTAATATTCCTTACTTCCTTACTCATTCCCTTCACGATGAATCGTCTGTCCCTTCTTACTATCTGAAATCATTATGGAGGCAGAAGATATAATCCCAGTGGCTAACGCCTCACCAGTTACTGAACTGTGCATTGTTCTTGACAAGAGAATAAACAAAACGAAAGAACTGTACAGATATATGTAACTGAAAACTATTATGTACTAACGAAAAGAGATGGAGCGCCTAAACTTCGAAAAGCGAAACACTACTTGGTGGTAATAAAACTCAGTATACAGTAAGGCCGTATTTTTCGGTTGGGCAACACTTCCACTGCTCATATGCGCCATGCTGAAGTGAACATACGACAGGACCGCCTTGCCGATCCCCTGCCGCAGTGGTCGCGCGACGCGCGGCGCGAGAAACTGTGCCTCAACCACAACGCCGCGCGACCTGGCGCAGGCGCGTGTCGCGTCCCAGTCGCGTCGCGTCGCAGTTTGCGCGGTCCCATTCGAACCTGCGACAAGTTACAAAAATGCGCGCTGCGGTGCGTCGCGCCACACGCGCTATACGCGTCTTAATTTGCGTCTAGCCTTTATTGACCTCGACCAATACGGACGCGATGCATAGGGGGTTGCTGCATATTCCTGGCGTCATCATCTAATGTGTGTTCCTGAAACTCAGTAAGTTTATTTTTATCACAATAATTTGCGTCTGTGTCTCCTAGTTCAGTTTCTTCAACATTTCTGTTACACTCCTGCACGGGCCAAGCAAACCTGTGACCATTCGCACTGCCCTTCTCTGTATACGTTCCACAGCACCTGTTACTCCTGTCTGACAAAGGTCCAACGAACGCGAGCAATATTCTGGGATGGCGCACACGAGTCATGTGTGACCAGTCTTCTTAGTAGACTGCGTTCATTTCGCTGCCAGTCTTCTACCTACCTTACCAACGACTGACCCTATACGGTCATTCCATTTCATGTGAACACAAAGTGTTAGTTCCAGGTGGTTTTATGAGTTACCGACTCAAACTGTGAGCGGTTCAGTACAAGCATAAAATACCAGGTGTGACAGTGGAAAGGGCGACTTTGAAACATCCACCAGCGATTCAGATTTATTCACAGTGATATAAAGGAAATGGAACACAAAGTTACAACGCCCGCGATTTAAAATGCCACTCACTTGAAAATGACATGACGTAGGTGACCACCAATTTCCTTCACATACATTTCAAGTCTGCCGGCCAAGATGGCCGAGAGGTTCTAGGCGCTTCAGTCCGGAACGGCACCACTGCTACGGTCGCAGGTTCGAATCCTGCCTCGGGCATGGATGTGGGTGATGTCCTCAGGTTAGTTAGGTTTAAGTAGTTCTAAGTTCTAGGGGACTGATGACCTCAGATGTTAAGTACCAAAGTGCTCAGAGGCATTTGAACCAATTTCAAGTCTGTTACGGAACTTAGACATCGCGTCTTGCAGGAAACACGCTGGACTTGGAGTAACTTACTCCCGAATACTATCGTTGAGTTCCCGGATGGTGTGTCATCAGTTTCAAATGGCCCAAATGGAATGAGTGACACGCTCAAGGGTCAAGAGATAATGCAGGTCACGAAATGTCCCCGTTGCTGGAGATGAGATGACCAGGAAAGATGTTCTGTAGCGCGTTTATGGAATGCCGGGAGGTATGGCATGTGGCCCCATCTTGTTGGAAGCACGTGTTTGCAGTTAGAGGAACAACTGCAAGCTGTTACTAGGAGATGGTTCAACATGTGAACATAACGTTCTGTATTCGCAGTAAAAAGAAAAAAAATAATAAGACTCTGTGATTCCAAACGATGATATGCCGCACGACACTACCACTTTCTGTCTCAGAAGTGGCATTTCATGTAGCATTTCAGGATTGTCGTTCATGACTTCCGACAATTGTCAGCAAATGCGTAGTCTCTTTGTGAAGTCGTCCGCATTCTGTTTTTCCATTATCTGAGTTTTGTACAAGAGATATTGCAGGTCCTTGTGCAGCGTTCGCGTCCACTGCGATCCGATATGTCATGTTGCAGCGAGCAGAACGTCTGGGAGCCTTTCCAAGTCTTGCAACATTCTCACGCGTTTTGCACGTGCAAATCCCGTCATCCGCTTCCTCAGAGTTCTGTACCCACCTGCCGACGGGACTGGAGCACGGCATGCACGCTGCGCGGCCCCGTAGCTGTCGTTGTTTTTGTAAAATGCCTGGACTGCAGCAGTGCGATGTCCACGGTCCGTGACGTCATTTCGACTGAACATCGATGTCAGGGTCAATGGCAAAGGTTCGTTGTCCAGATGACACCATTATCGTCTTCTGCTTCTTAACTCAATTCGCTATTTCCAGGATTCCCACATCACCAGTTTCACTGCCACACTTGTTACCTACGAGCAAACACCCAGAAGATCGTAAAGTGAAATTGATAGGTGGCATGAGCCCCCTCTCATATTTCTATCCTACTCTGAGTAATTCGATTTTCCTCTCTAATTGCATGTGGTGAAAAGTTGCTATTCCTTCACATGCGGACTTCCCACGCAGCGTCTCTGGTCACCCGCGTGGTCCGGTGACAGGCGGTTTCTCCTGATCTAGAGAGGGTTAAGCCGACGGGTGTGAGGGAGTCGAGTGGATGCTTTCCAGATGCCGACATTGTCATAAGAGCGGCGGCGACACGCCCACAGGGGCCTGACGGAGCGGCTGGGCTAGAGATTCCGTTACTTCACAGAAACTTAGTGAAAACACTTTCTGGCGGGCTACCAGCGAGGCGTGTTGTGTTTCCATGCAGTCTTGGCGGGCAAATTCCCACGTTTCCTGCAAAATCATAACTGTGATTGCCTTGCTCAGGGGATAGCTCCGTGACGTAGCAAAATCGGCGCAGAAATTGGCGCCAAGTATCTTCATTGATCGAATAGTAGTGCGTCGGCAATAGAGTGGAATTTTCCGCCGGTTTTCGAGTTGCTGATTGGAACGTTTAACCACTGCCACTGTCATGGGGGCGGGAATGTTCTGTGTTCGGCTTGTACGGGTTCTCTTGAGCGAGTTGGCTCTCGCCTTTCGGTCAGAGTAGGTTGCAAGACTGAGCTCTTGCTGCTCTGGACAGCCTGCCTTCTGTTGGCTGTCTAATATACTTTCATTTAATTGTAACTGTTTGATTTTAACAAGCGAAGTCACACAGTAACTCTGATACAGTCAACTTTAGCCAAAACTGCTCAATACAGACAACATAGGCCTCTTGTACACAGAACGCTCAATCGCCAACTGTACTCGGAAAGTTACGTTGAAGTCGAAACTTCAGCAATTTCTTCAATCACTGTACCTTCAGTGATTGCAGTGATTGTGTGATGAGCCTTCTTCGTCTCCCTCACAGGCGCATTTGTATTGATAGGAAGTCTTTAGTCTAGAACAACCAGACCAGGATAATTTGTTTCGTGCTATACTCGCGACATTATCATCACCACGACAGGACGTTGAAGCAACCAGCCATCGCCTCCAGTACGCCAGATAGTGTCCTTGCAGTTAAGAAGACAGCTTGGTAATGTATGACCGCAGCACCGGCAGATTACGGAATTTTGCTCTGTGATAATCAGAGCTGAGCAGAGCGCGCCTGATCCTGTCTTTTCTTACGTGGTTCTGTCTTGGATGTTCATTGTCTGAGTTCTCACTACTGTAGCAGCAATTAATGTTGAGTTGGCTCAGTGTTTCTCTTAAGATTTGAGTTGCAAGGAATTGGCTCCACATACCACTTGGTCAACAACGTGACAAGCTAGTTTATGGACAACTTCACCTTCACAACATTTATTTGAGTATCCAATTTGACACATTGTAAATGTTTCATGTGTTTTGATTATTATTTTGAGTTTAGTCATAATAATTCAAATTGTTATTTTGGACAGAACTTTCATTCTGTGGATCGGTAAAGCAACGCTTTCATTTCTCACTACGTTAATGAAACTTTCCTTTATCAAATTAATTTCTATCAAATTAAATTATTGCAGAATTCTAACTCTTTTCTACTCCACTTGCAGGGTCGATTACAGTTAGTTCGCGTTTCCTTTTTAATCCATGTCCGACAGCAAAAGTCGAAGTTAGAGTAGGGGGGGGGGGGGGGGGGCTTAGAGCATCATTTCCATATGAAGATTCTAGAAGAATTTAGTGTTAAATATACTGCTAGCCCTGGCACCTTGCAAAATGACCCCACAAAAGAAATTCTAGGAAAGTATTCGCTGAGAGAATCTTTCATTTTATCGTGACTTTTCCTATCTGGTTTGAGAATATCAGAGAACAGACAAATAATAATAATTAATGATAGTAGTATGTGATCAGAGTATAATACAATGGCTTTTTGCGTTTTAGTACCCGTATAGTGTAAATTCTCGTAATCGTCAGTCATATTTTCTTTTTTTTTTTAAACGGCTTGTGAGAGGAAAAAAAATGTGAGGGATGAATAGGGACTGCGCCTGTTGTGTACGGATTCAGGGGAATCGGCCACCATCCATAAACAGCTGGAAGATGTGTTGGCCGTGGTCGACAGACTCCAGGCTATTGCCCTGGGCCGCGGTGACATTGGGACACCCGAGAGGCTTTGGAGCCTCTGGAACCTGTAGCATCGCCAGGGGATCTCTGATGCCACTGCGCCCTCGGATTCGGACGTCCCTGCAAGTCGACACTTGCTTGAATGTGATTGACGAACAGTGGCGGGGTCGCGAATCCCTGGGCGGAAGGCGACCTCCGCAACAGGTTTGAGGTACTGCCCACTGCTGAAAGTACTTCTGAGCCAGCAAGGGCAGCCTCGCCTGTTGCGGCAGTGGCTGGTCTTCCTGAGAGGTCCGGACAAGCGCAGAGTGTGGGACTGCTTGTCATTGGGAGCTCCAATGTTAGGCGGGTGGTGGAGCCCCTTAGGGATATGGCAGTTAAGGACTGGAAGAAAGCCAATGTGCACTCTGTGTGAATACTGCGGGGGGGGGGGGGGCTCAATCCAAGATGTGGAAAGGGTTCTTCCGGATGCCATAAAGGGTCAGGGTGCAGCCAACTGCCGGTGGTGGCTCATGTCGGCACTAATGACGTGTGTCACTATGGGTCGGAAGAGATTCTCTCTGGTTTCTGGCGGCTATCTGAGTTGGTGAAGACTGCCAGTCTTGCTAGCGAGATGAAGGCAGAGCTCACCATCTGCAACACCGTCGACAAGACCGTTTGCGGACCTTTGGTACAGAGCCGAGTGGAGGGTCTGAATTAGAGGCTCAGACGGTTCTGCAACCGTGTAGGCTGCAGATTCCTCGACTTGCGCCATGGGGTGGTGGGGTTTCGGGTTCCGCTAAATAGGTCAGGTGTACACTACACACAGGAGGCGGCTACACAGGTAGCAGGGGCTGTATGGCGTGGACTGGGCGGTTTTTTTAGGTTAGACAGTCTCGCGAAAGATCAAAACGGGCACCAGTCTCAAAGGGTACAGGACAAAGAAACGACGAGAATCGACCAAGCAACAGTCGATATTGTAGTTGTAAATTGTTGTAGCTGTGTCGGGAAAATACCAAAGCTTCAAGCGCTGATGAAAAGCACTGAAGCTGAAATCATTATGGGAACAGAAAGCTGGAGATAAATTCAGCCGAAATTTTTACAGAGGCTCAAACCGTGTTCAGAGAGGATAGATTAAATAAAGTAGGTGGTGGTGTGTTTGTGTCTGTTGGTAGTAGTTTATCTTGTACTGCAGATGAAATAGATAGTTCCTCCAAATTACTATGGGTAGAGATTATACTCAACAGCCGTACCAAAATAATAATTGGTGCCTTCTACTGACTCCCCCGACTCAGATGATACAATAGTTTAACGGTTCAAAGAAAACTTGAGTCTCATTACAAATAAGTATCCCACTCATACAGTTATAACTGGTGGATTCTTCAATCTACCCTCGATTTGTTGGTGAAAATACATGTTCAAAGGCGATGGTAGACAGAAAACATCTTCCGAAATTGAACTAAATGCTTTCTCTGAGAATTTCTTTGAACAATTAGTTCATGAGTCCACAAGAATTGTAAATAGTTGCGAAAACACATTTGACCTCTTATCCACAAATAATCCTGATCTAATAGAGAGCGTCATGACAGATACAGGGATTAGTGAACTCAAGGTCATTGTAGCGAGACTAAAAACGATATCAACCAAAACCACTAAAAATAATCGCGAAATATATCTATTTAAAACAGCAGATAAAAATTCGATTGATGCCTTCCTAATAGAGAGTCTCCATTCCTTCCAAGTTAATTATATAAGTGTAGACCAGATATGGCTCAAATTCAAAGATACAGTTTCGACAGCCTTAGATAGATTCATACCGCATAAGTTAATAAAAGACGGGACTGATCCACCATGGTACACAAAACACGTCAGAAAACTGTTGCAGAAGCAACGAAAGAAGCATGCGAAATTCAAAAGAACGCAAAATCCCCAAGATTGGCTAAGTTTCACGGAAGCTCGAAATTTAGTGCGAACGTCAATGCGAGATTCTTTTAATAGTTTGCACAATAAAACATCGTTTCAAAAAATGGTAGAAAACCCAAAGAGATTCTGATCGTATGTAAAGTACACCAGTGGCAAAAAAACAGTCAATACCGTCACTGCGCGATAGCGACTGAAATGTTACCGACGATGGTGCCACTAAAGCGGAGTTACTGATATGTCTGCGTAAGCAGAAGAAACTAACGGTCAAAGTCCGAAAACAATTTATTGGACTGTTCAATTAACCAAAACAAATTCTCCAAGTATAACACCAACACAAAACAGTGATCCGTCTTCGAATCACAACTACATACAAGAATAAGATAGAAAACAACTAAAATAATTTCCTATTAGCTTCCGCCAGAGACTTCAGCCGATATACCAAGCCTAATCCAGAGATCAGCGAGAATATCCAAAGCCGGCCATGGTGGCCGAGTGGTTCTAGGCGCTTCAGTTTGGAACCGCGCGACTGCTACGGTCGCAGGTTCGAATCCTGCCTCGGGCATGGATGTGTGTGATGTCCTTAGGTCAGTTAGGTGTAAGTACTTCCAAGGGACTGATGACCTCAGACGTTAAGTCCCATTTGAACCATTTTGAAAATCCAAGCCAGGCTGCCAGGGCGGCAGCTATCCACGTCTGCTGGCGGTCGATGAGCTGCCGATGCGCGGCCGAGCGCCGGCCTTTAGAGCGCTTCGGCGGATGAGTACCTCGGAACTATTTTACATCACGTGGTTTGAAGTGTGAAAATAGTTCCGGGATCTGCAGTTACCTCTTCCTTATGTTTACATGGGCCGGTATTGGCCCCTGGTGGCCGCTGGGGTCTTTGCTGTGTTGTTGTTGTTGTGGTTGTTGCTGTGGCCGTTCATCAATATTACCTGTTGGTTGTGTAGTGCTTGGGTGTGCCTGCGAGGCGGGCAACCCGCGGCTGCAGGCTGTCAGTTTGGTTGCTCATACTCTAGCCGCCGTGATGTCTGGTGGAGAAGGCCACAGCAGTTACTAAATACAGTTTTCCATAATTCCTGCACGAAAGAAGACGTAAATATTCCAGAATTCGAAACCTGAGCCGCTGTTAGCATGAGTGACATAAAACTAGATATCTCAGGTGTTGCGAAACAACTCTAATGACTTAAGAAAGGCATGTCTTCCGGTCCTGATGGTATAGGCCTACCAATCAGGTTCCTTTCAGAGTATGCAGACACAATAGCGCCTTTGTTAGCAATCATATACAACCGCTCACTTGACGAAAGGTCTGTTCCTAAAGACTGAACAGTAGCAAGGTCACACCAATATTCAAGAAACGAAATAGGAGTAACCCATTGAATTACAGACCCATATCACTGACCTCAATTTGCAGTAGGATTTTGGAGCACATACTGTATTCGAACAATATGAATCACCTCGAAGCAAATGACTTATTGATACATAACCAACATGGATTCAGAAAATATCGTTCTTGTGCAACATAGCTCTATATTCCCATGAAGTAATGAGTAGTGCTCAGATGGAATCCATATTCCTTGATTTCCAGAAGGCTTTTGATACCGTCCCTCACAAGCGACTATTAATAAAACTGCGTGCATGTGGAGTATCGTCTCAGTTGTGTGACTGGATTCGTGATTTCCTTTCAGAGAGATCAAAATTCGTAGTGATAGACGGTAAATCATCGAGGAGAACAGAAGTGATATCTGGCGTTCCGCAAGGTAGTGTCATAGGTCCTCTGCTGTTTCTGATTTACATAAATGATGTAGGTGATAATCTAAGCAGCCCCCTTAGATTGTTTGCAGATGACGCTGTAATTTAGTGTCTAATAAAATCGTCAGATGATCAATTCCAATTACGAAATGATCTAGAGAGAATTTTTGTATTGTGCGAAAAGTGGCAATTGGCACTAAACAAAGAAAAGTGGGTACTAAAAGAAATCCGATAAATTTTGGGTATACGATAAATAGCACAAATCTAAGGGCTGTTAATTCGACTAAATACCTAGGAATTACAATTACGAGCAAATGAAATTGGAAAGACCACATAGATAGTATTGTGGGGAAGGCGAAACAAAGACTGCGCTTTGCTGGCACAACACTTAGAAGATGCAACAAACCCACTAAAGAGACAGCCTACATTACACTTGTCCATCCTCTGCTGGAATATTGCTGCGTGGTGTGGAATCCTTACCAGGTAGGATTGACGGAGGACATCGAAAAAGTACAAAGAAGGGCAGCTCGTCTCATGTTATCGCGCAATACGGGTGAGAGTGTCACTGACATGATACACGAGTTAGGCTGGCAGTCACTGAAACAAAGGCGGTTTTCTTTGCGGCGAGACCTATTTACGAAATTTCAATCACCATCTTTCTCTTCTGAATGCGTAAATATTTTGTCGGCACCCACCTACGTACGGAGAAATGATCATCATTATAAAATAAGAGAAATCAGAGCTTGAACGGAAAGATTTAGGTGTCCCTTGTTCCCACACGCCATTCGAGACTGGACTGGTAGGCAAGTAGTATGAAAATGGTTTGATGAACCCTCTGCCAGGCATTTAAGTGTGAATTGCAGCGTAACCATGTAGATGTAGATGTAGACTATGAGTGACTTTTCTGAAAATATTTTTTTGTCGGACTTGGTAGATTGAATAGTTCCAAAGTTTTGGCTCGTAAGGGGCCATTTGTAACACGGAATCTTCAGCGAGGCAAGACGCCGTTTGATTGGAACAATAGCTTGCAACATAAATGAATGACAAGATTAAATAATAGTGCTATACTCACAAAATATTATACTAAATTAAGTAACATAGGCCCATTAATTCTGTTGCTGTGTGTAACTATGAGTACGCCCAGTGAGATTGCGTCTCAATTAAATTGGAATAATGGCGGTGTGCCACGTAATTATCTGCAGCGATGGCAGATTTGAGTCCTATCTGGAACGCTTCAATAACAAAAAGGGTGCCGTCTTCTCGGCAAGACAACTGAACTGCATAATTATTCTAATGTTTCAGCGGTTGCACCCCACAATTGATACAACCGCTTATACTAATTACCATCTTAAGTAATTCTTTATTTATATTCTGAACTTATATCTACGTTTTTGCAATAATATCATGCCCATCCTCCAAATGTGCCCTTAAAAATCTTAGAGAAATATAATTCATCTACCAAAGAAGTGGCTTACAAAACCACTCGTTCGACCGATTCTTGGGCACTTGGTAGCTAATGGAGGGACATAGCCTTGTTTTTCCACTTAGGTAGCCTCTCGGATTAGGATGCTAAGGACTTGTGATGGTTCATTGCTCGAAGAAGGATTATCAGAGTCGACACGTGCTTCGATATTTGTTGTCCGCAGTTAATGAGTGTTCACGTCGCTCACCTCATCTCTGCAGTGCGCCGACAATACCCTACTAGTTATTGTTGGTATTTCGGAATATGAATCAGTTGTGTGTGTGTTTCCGCGCTGTTCACATCGACTCATTGCTACCTTCTTCAAATTACGAATATGCCCAGGCCAAAAACCAATAATTTACGGAAATGGACCGCTGTAAGTAGGCTGTTTAGGTTTTTTTATTGGTAACGCCACCTCTGTATAAACATCACTGGCTCTATGTAAGTAGGCTGTTTAGGTTTTTTTTATTGGTAACGCCACCTCTGTATAAAAATCACTGGCTGTGCTGTGTGCAGTCTGTGTCTAGTTTGCATTGTTGTCTGCCATTGTAGTGTTGGGCAGCGGCAGCTGGATGTGAACAGCGCGTAGCGTTGCGCAGTTGGAGGTGAGCCGCCAGCAGTGGTGGATGTGGGGAGAGAGATGGCGGAGTTTTGTAATTTGTCATGAACTGCTATACATATTATGACTATTAAGGTAAATACATTGTTTTTTCTCTATTAAAATGTTTCATTTGCTAACTATGCCTATCAGTAGTTAGTGGCTTCCGTAGATTGAATCTTTTATTTAGCTGGCAGTAGTGGCGCTCGCTGTATTGCAGTAGTTCGAGTAATGAAGATTTTTGTGAGGTAAGTGATTTGTGAAAGGTATAGTTTAATGTTACTCAGGGCTTCTTTTGCAGGGATCTTTGATAGTCAGATTGCGTTGCGCTAAAAATATTGTGTGTCAGTATAAGCACAGTCATTTGTAATTGTTCAAAGGGGACGTTTCATATGTCGACCCTTAGCCGAGGATACCTCACTGGAATCTTCTGATTTTTTTCTTGTAGTTTGTGTAATTAGTGTAGCTATTGTTTATTGCTAGCGCGTAATTGTAGAGAGAATCTCCTTTGTAGTTGCAGTCTTTCATTGTTGTACAGTAAAACAGTTGTGGCATGCATGTAGATTTGCAGCAAGTATTTCGCAGCTGCGCTTGCAATTAACTAGAAATTATTTTCAGTGTTATGTTAATGTGTTCTCTTATTTTGCTCTTCAAATTGTGCTTTTCTGTGTTATCGTGTGAAATATTGTGATAATAATGGCGTGTGAAAAACGTAACACTAGGCTCCAAAGTAAATTGAGAAATGACAGCGAAGACGAAAGCAGTGTGTTAGCGCCACCGTGTAATGAATTAACTAATGTTCAAAGTAGTAATTTGGTAATTGTGCATACGGAAATGGAGCGGGCGGCAAACAATGGCGTAGGCAGTGAAACAGGTAGTGAACAGGGAAGCATTATCGATCGATTGGTCGGCAACAGCTCGCCTCAGGAATCCGAAATGACAGGACACAATTTTGCAAATACTGTAGATTCAGGTTTTGAGTCCTCACCGTTTTCGCAGATAAGTCAAGACACATTTTCTGCTTGTCAAAATGTAAATGTTGCCGGTGCAACTTCACTGCCGAAAAGCACTGAGGAACATGTTTCAGACACCAGTGCATTGTTATTACAGTTAATGCAACAAATGGGACAAAGGCTACAAAAGTTAGACACAACGCTTGAACAAAATCAGAAACAAATGGGACAAAATCTTCAATAGTTAGACACAGTGGAACAAAATCTTAAAAAGTTAGACACAATGGAACAAAATCTTCAAAAGTTAGACACAACACTTGAACAAACACGTCAAGATTTAACTGCAGAGTTACATAACATTGAATCGAAATGTCAAAAAGTCTGTAATGACGTAAAAACACAAATTTGTGAGCATTTTCAACCCATTTTTTCGCGGCATGAAAATGCATTACAGAATCACGAAGCAGCCATAAAAGAACTGCAAACCATTGTTCATGAAAATCATGAGACCTTGTGGGCTAAAATTGACTCAGTTGCATCTACCGATTCGGTTACGCAACTTGCAAAAACTCTGGAAAACTTAAAGGACACAGTAGATTCAACACAAATGGACACTCTGAAACTTGGTTCAGAAAAACACACTGAGGAAATGTGTTCACTATCGGAGAAAGTAGCCGAACTTTCGGATCAGGTCACTAACTTATCTGCAAAGGTAGATGATGATCTGAATGACAAAAGACCTGCAGCCTTCACTGACACAGAAGAGCATGAACAAATTAGAAAATTCAAACAAAATCAGAATCAAATTAATACGCAATACAAAAGAGAAATCTGGGAAGTACAAGATCAGTTGGCACAAGTAACAGAAAAATTTCATATTTCAGAGGACACTCGCGCTCCAACACGGGAAGAGGAACTTAGAAATACGGAAAAGCCACAAAATAATAACACAGGGCATTTCGGAAGTTATGAAAGAAATTGGCAATGTGCACCGAATTTTGAGATGGAACCACCGACACGACGTAACAATGACCGACTTGCGACTCGCCGACATGAGGATTTTGACTATAAGCTGTTCATTACTACACGTAAATTCAAAACGTTTAAGAATTCTGCCAACGACATTCATCCACAAGCGTGGCTCCATCAATTCTCTCATTGTTTTCCTCCCAACTGGTCATTGGAGCACAGGTTAGAATTTATGTGTGGCTACTTGGAGAATGAACCAGCTGTAAGAATGCGATCGGTCATTCACGATTGTCACAGTGAAGGAGAATTTTATCATGCCTTCCTCTCAGCGTATTGGTCTCAAGCTACACAAGACCGAGTAAAACATGGCATCATAATGATGAAACATTTCGAACAATCTGAATTCTCCAGTCTTGTGAAATATTTTGAAGACATGTTGCATAAGAATCAATGTCTTTCAAACCCATACAGCCCTTCAGAACTCATCCGCATTTGCTTAATGAAATTGCCTGAACATTTAAGAAATATTATTTTGGCAGGACGTTGCAAAGACGACATTGAAGCTTTTCAGGGACTGTTACAAGAACTGGAAATTGACACTGACAATCGCGAAACGCGAAAACAGGAGCACAACAATTACAGGTCACATCTGTCACAATTCCGCGATGAAAGAAATAATAACTGGACACGGCAAGGCTATTCTCACAACACATATCGTGACCAAAACAGACACCATCCGTATGACAACCGTTGGCAGAGTAGTAATAATTACAGGGAAAGATCACCTCTCCGCGGTAGTGACTATCACAGAGACAATCAGAGAAACAGACAATTTGGGAACCAAAATAATTATTATCAAGGGAGACAGAATAACTTTAGACGCAACGGTCCAGCGCGCAGTTACGATTCAGGGAGAAATTCTCCACCACGTGACCGACAAGAAAGAAACTATGGCATCTGCCGACATGACAACAGACGGTATGATCGTAACGACAGACCTGAATTGCATCAGAACTGGCGGGATTCAAACAGAGCAGGGCCCTCTCGAGGAGGTGAATTTGTAGAAGTTAGGTCTCCAAATCCCAATAACGACCTGCGCCAACAAAGAGACAATAGGCAATGACTCATACCGCTGGCAGCCACGAAACGTACGTATGAAACTGACGACGCAGCTGCCGTAGCTAGTAATTACGTAAAAATGGAAGACATTAGGGACATCTTACTCCAGGAACACGACATAAAACATAACAACATTGCATATCCTGTGATTCACATTACAGTAAATGATGTAAAATTTACGGCAGTACTTGACTCTGGCAGTCCCATTTCAGTAATTAGTGAAACAGCCTTTAGCTAATGCAACAAATCGAACGATTGTCCCACACTTCCGTTACGTCAGATTAAATTACAAGGTGCAATCTTTGGAAAAAGTGTAGATGTACGCCAACAAACCAACTTAGAATTCTTTTTCAAAGCCACAGCTTCTCTATGAGCTTTCTTATTGTTCCATTATTGTCGACGGAAATTATATTGGGAGTAGACTTTTTGAATGAATACAAAGCAATCTTAAACTTTCACGATGCTGAAATAAGTTTAGAAAAAGAAGGTAAGTCAGTAGCTTTGAAATTTGAAGATTGGCTCTCAAACCATGACGAGGAAATTAATCGGTTTTACCTTCTGTTAGACAACAGTTCGGAATTTTCTACGGAACTAGACCCTAACAATCACTCTGCAAGTACTGACAGGGATGATATCGACGGCATATTTGAAACTAATGAGTTAATTCAGAATAAACTTCAAACAATTGAGAATTGTAATGACACTGATAGGCAGGACCTCTTTGAGATTTTACAAGCACATTCCACAGTTTTTACTCACAAAACAGAAACAATCAAGGGATTTCAATACCAATTTCGTGTTCGTGAGCATACTAAATTTTGTGTTAGACCATACGTAATTCCAGCACATTATAGGGACTGTGTTAGAACAGAAATACAATCTATGCTTGACGAGGGCATTATTGAGCCTGCAGTAAGCTCATACAACAATCCGTTACATGTTGTTGAGAAGAAAAATGGATCGATCAGGCTTGTCTTAGATTCGAGACAAATCAATACTATCATTATTCCTGAAACAGACAGGCCGCAGACGATGGAAGAACTTCTTCAAAATTTTAATGGTGTAAAAGTGTTGTCTTCTATTGATCTCAGATCCAGCTTTTATCAGATCGAACTTCATCCAGAATGTAGAAAATACACAGCTTTCCTTTGTTTCGGCGTTTGTTATCAGTTTCGGAAACTTCCTTTTGGTTTGAACATTTCTTCAGCAGCATTCATTCGCGGGCTAAATTCCATATACCTGAGTTCTTAAAACGTCACACCACCTTATATGTGGACGATATTCTAATAGCAGAAGCTTCATGGGAACAACATAATCGCATCCTCAACAGTCTGTTACGTATTTTTGCAGACTCTGGAATTACAGTTAACTTGGAAAAGTCTGAATTCGGTAGGTCAAAGGTGAGGTTTTTGGGACATATTATTTCTTCTGAAGGCATTCAGCCGGATCCTGAAAAGTTAGAAGCAATCAGAGCCATTCCAGTTCCATCCACAAAAAAACAAGTCCGCAGTTTTCTAGGTCTCGTAAATTTTTACCGTCGTTTTCCGAATATGAAAATTCTAGTTACACCAAAACTTTGTTCTCTCACTGGAAAAAATACTATTTGGAACTGGGACGAACAATCACAGTTGGAATTCAATTCCTTGAAAGAAGCGTTACTTAACGCGCCAGTACTAGCTCATCCAGATCTCTCACAAGATTTCTGCCTTAGCACGGATTCTTCTAAAGTCGGTCTTGGTGCCCATTTATTTCAAGAAGCCATAGAAAATGACATTACTGTTCAGAAAACCATTGCTTTTGCTAGCCGAGTGCTAACAAAATCTGAAAAAAATTATTCCGTTACTGAATTAGAAGCTTTAGCTATCGTTTGGGCATTTAGCAAATTCCGTTTCTTTCTTTCTGGTAAGCACGTAATAGTATACAGTGATCATCGTGCATTACAATTTCTTATGTCTTCAAAATTAAATCATGACAGGTTAAAACATTGGGCATTGTTTCTGCAAGAATTCCGCTTCACAATAGTCTACATTCCCGGCAAGGAGAACATTGTTGAGGACGCGCTGTCACGCGCACCGGCTGGGCTTGAGAAAAGTAACACAGAAGGCAACTTTGAGAAAAATTTCAGTATTCTTTACATTCAGAAAGTCGCCTTTGAAAACTTCATCACCACATCTTTAAAGGACATTGCTCATGAACAAGATAAAGATCCGATTTGGAAAGACATCAAAAGTAAATGGCATGAAAAGACACACACTCAGATTCGGCATTATTACCTGGTTAGAAACAACATACTCTTCAAACGCTGCACTGTTGATGACAAGCTATGGGTACTTTGTATTCCAGACGATTTTGTTAATAAGTTCATTTGGTACATTCATTTCAGCTACGCACATTTTGGCCCACGAAAATGTTATCATATTCTTCGAACGACTTGTTATTTTAACAATATGGAAAAGCGAATTCGAAGAGTCTTGTCTATTTGTAACCTTTGTCAAAAGACGAAACCATCTACTATCTCACATCGTGCTCCGCTGTTTCCTATCATTCCTTCTAAATTAAAAGAATTTGCTGCTGTTGATCTCTTGGGACCGCTTGTCAGAACATCTAATGGATTTTCGTACGTTCTAGTCGCTGTTGAACTTACTTCAAAATTTGTTTCTTTCACACTGTTACGTAAAGCCACTGGACGGTCTGTATCCAACGCCTTTGTTAAAAATTTCTTACGTGAAGTTGGACACGTTAGTAAAGTCATTGCAGATAACGGACCGCAATTCAGATATGCTGTTTAGTCACGCATGCTTCGCAACCATAAAATCAAACCTGCTTTTATTTCATTGTACTCACCACATTGTGACCCCTCTGAACGGATTATGAAAGAAATCAATAAGCTTTGCAGACTTTATTGTCACAGAAAGCATCAGCATTGGGACAGATATTTACACTTATTTCAAAACGTGCTGAATGAAATGCCTCATGATTCCACTGCTTTACCACCTACTCTTGTACTGAAGAATGAAGAACCACCGAACAGAATCAGAGAGCTTGTACCTTTTCCGAATACACGTAAACTTCGACACAAAGACATAATTGATTTGGCTCTTAAAAATATAAAATCTGCAGCAAACAAAAGGAGAAAACTACACGGTAAAGCAAATGCAAAGAAATTAGAAATTGTATATTGGTCAGAAAGTTATCATTAAAGCTCATTCATTGTCACATAAGAAGAAACACTTAAGTCACAAATTCTTTCTAGTTTACAATGGACCATACAGAATCCGACGTATACCACATGATAATTGCGTTGAAGTTGAAACTCTGCGTACCAGGAAAAGTAAAGGTTTGCACCACATTTCACATGTAAAACCATTTATTGAGAGATAATCTGCTTTTTAACTTAGTCTTTGGTATAAAGCTTTTCACTTCACATTTCTAGTATGCTTTGTCAGACTTAAGAAACTGTTAACATGCAACAATGTTTGAAGTTAAATATCCAGTCTAGAACCTAGGGAACATTTTTAAACAGAAATTACGAATGCACTGTTATAGTGAACAGACGTCACAGTGTTATTGTGTGTGTACATTCTTGCTTGTTAGTTGCACGATTACGTAACGACTATATGGCTCACATACTTAGAACATTTACCAGTACTGCTAATGAGATTTTAATGCAACATTTTGGTTTACTTGAAATTTGGTGTATCATGAGGTAAGTACATTGGCTTCTGCAGAACTTAGCTTTCGGAGGACGATAACTACGACACTTCCACAGAGATTATGTTGCAACAAGACGCACATTTAGCGCTACAGGACACGTATTTGAGTGATTAATTTTGCACTTAAATCATTTATTTTTAAAAATATTTAAAGTACAATGATACAAAGGTTTCCGTGATACATTTCATTCCACTGCTGTAATCTGTAACACCTGAGCGTATAATTACATTAATCCTCAGGGGGGTACACGCTTACTTTGTGTACCATGTGTTTGGCAAGCACAAGGAGCCCTAGCTAATATGGTATTTGCTTATACAACTTTACACATCGGTACCATATTTCTCTAACACAGAATTACACAGCTATCTGATTATTTGACAGAGAAACAAACATCCTTTTTACTACGTCAGTGACAGATGTTTACGCAATTACACAGTTGGATAACTTCACACTTATGAAACTGTATTTTGTCTGTACTTTGTAAACTGTTCGTATTTTTTCGGAACCATTGTGATATTATGAGAGCTTTGAATGATATATTTGGTATGGGATCACGATTTTTAAAGTACGTTTCAGGCAGATGACACTTTTGACATGAGCAGAGAATTTTTGTTAGGCTTTGAGATTATTGGAGGAAGCTACGACGATTTTGAGATTTGACTGAGGTGTTATGATATTAGTACGACGACAATGTGTATTATGTTGTTGAGGAATGTTTATTATGCTACGTATTTCTCATGATGAAATATTGAAGAAGTGTTGATGAATATGTATATGTATAATGAGGTACGGAATAATGAGTAGTGGTTAGGGATTCTGATTTGTGGACCAGGATGTTGGAAACCAAGAATCGTACTTTAAGAGTTATGAAATGTATGTAAAAGCGTGAATGTATTGCAATGCCGACGAAAATTTTTTGGACTCTGTTATATTTACAGGATTTTGTTTCTACAGATTTGTAACGCAAATTCTTGACCTGTGAAATATTTTTATATGAGACTCACTGTAGCGGAAACTGGTGTCATAAATATTTCGGTAAGAAAGTTAAGTGACCACCTGCACGTAATGCGTCGTGGGCACCCAGCTGGGCGACAGTCGCCTGAAAAAAAAAAAAAAGCCATTAGCGTGTGCCTTTCAGAGGTACAGGTTGAGAAAAAAAAAGGGAGGCGATTATCCTCGCTATTGACAGTCCTTTGTAGAAAGCATCGCAAATACGACATGCTCATAACTTGGAAACATTCTTACATCTGCACACCTGATTAGGACAAGTGTCTATCTACGAGAATTGAGAGAATTTCTACTAACTTATGAAATGCCTCATGACTACTGAATGATTATTTTATGCTTTACTTTGTACATAGTTGCTTATTTCATTTGATATCTGGTTTCCAGCTGTCTTGCAGCATTGGTTTCATAAAATAAAATTAAATGCGTTTGCTAATGTGAACACTTTCTGTCAACAGATCTATTAAATAATTATTTTATGACCCACATTCTTCGAAAAAGGAGCTCTTGGAATGGAAAGAACAATAAGAAGGGACTAATAACAGTAACTGCATATATCATTTTCTTTTCAAGTACTTGGTAACTTTTTTGGTAGAATAACTTCTTGTGGTGCACCACTTTAATTACTTAGACATTAAGATGTGATTATACATTTCCCTTATCTGCATTGTTATCTTTAGTGTACTATTTTTTTTGCTTGAGCTATGTCATGTTTAGGTATTTCATTTTCTGCTGCTGTTTACCAGGTATAATGTTACTGAATTTGACTTTGTATTACGCTGTTAAGCCAGTTTTACTATGCATTTATTTTTCTTGTTTGCTGCTCATTGCCTTATATTAGTTGTAATTTATGCTGCTTGCTTTGCCTTTTGTATTTTTTATCATTGCAGTTTGTGTTAATTGTTTTGTGCTGCTGCATTGGCTCGTCCCTTAGTTTAGCATCTGAGCTCAGTAGATTTAAGTTAGCTTAAGAGGGGGTAGACTATATAAGAAACTAACTATGATGAATTGGAAGTAATGCATTGAGAAGATATAAGAAAATGGTTTGGCCAAAAAAAAAGTAGTGTACAGTGGAGAAAAACTATTTTGAAAGAGGATGTGAACAGAATACAGAAAGCAGGCTTAGATAGTACTTTTGGGAATAATGATAAACAAAGGGAGATCTCCATGCAAAATACTGCAGTAAAACAAACCCTGTCCTCTCCTTTTGTGTCATCCCTCTATATGTTTGTGTACTCTTGTGTAATTGTGTTTTTCCTGTCTTTATGTGTCTAGCTGATGTTGTTATGTTGTAGAATTTTTCAAATACTATGTTATTTTCTTTGTAAAGATGTTTAGACATTATTTATTCTGTTCTGTTTTAATGCTCATGTGTGAAGTTGATGTTTCAAAAGTTATTCTGATCTTTTATGTATTTACTTATATCATAATTCCTGTAACACTGATGTATATGTTTATTTCTATTCTTTTGTAAAGCCCCTATTACTACAAATGTTATCTGTATTATTATGTTTTTAATGATGTGTTTTGTACCTTTGATATTGTATTCTCATGTTATAAAATTGTAATTGACACCAGTTCATCAAATTAAGTAACTTGTAAGTTACATTTCACTGCACACGTTTCTGTTGGTCATAGTATATGGACAATATGTGAGAAGTAGAGACTGTTAGTGTTTGCACGTGTGTTAATAATTCAGCAAGGGACTGGATAACAGCATTGCTGGTTCTAAGGACATTTCAAACAAATTTTTTTGTGAGTGGACATGTGGTGGATTATGGACTTGCTATATTCTCCACAAGACTCTTCGATGGTGATTGTGCACCTGCACAGTCGCAACAGAAGGTTGCTGGCCATCTCTACAAGGACTACAGTGGGTCTGCATCTTTGATGGCCCACCAATACCATTATTTCTACAAGAGACTGCAGTGGGTCTGCACCTCTGGTGGCCCACCAATACCATAATCTCTACCAGCACTACTATGGGTCTGCTCTGTGATGACCTACCTACCAATATTATTCAAAACTTCGACTGACTCTGTTGTGGGTTTGCTCTGTTGTGGCACATTACCTGTCTGCATGTCAAGAGTCAACACTGTCTTTCCATTGGAAGGACACTACTTCTTCAAGACTGCATGGAAATCCACTACTTCTGTGTGGATTCTCTTTTACTGTTCAGACTTTGAAAAAAAAGAAAAACACTGTAATTTTACTGTGATGAATCAGGACTGTCTTTATAGACTGTGAGAAAATTTTAGCTTTTGACCAACATTGTATCAATAAGTGCGTGCATTTGATATATTTGTTATTATAATTATGCAAAATTTTATCAAATCATTATTGGCCACTGCCCAAAACAATTTGTAAAATTTTTTGTGGGGAGCATGGCGCCTATGTAAGTAGGCTGTTTAGGTTTTTTTATTGGTAACGCCACCTCTGTATAAAAATCACTGGCTCTGTGTAAGTAGGCTGTTTAGGTTTTCAGAAAAACACACTGAGGAAATAAGTACACTGTCAGAGAAAGTAGCCGAACTTTCGGATCAGTTCACTAACTTATCTGCAAAGGTAGATGATGATCTGAATGACACAAGACCTGTAGCCATCACTGACACAGAAGAGTATGAACAAATTAAGAAATTCAAACAAAATCAGAATCAAATTAATATACAGTACAAAAGAGAAATCCGGGAAGTACAAGATCAGTTGGCACAAGTAATATAAAAATTACAAATTTCAGAGGACACTCGCGCTCCAACACGGGAAGAGGGACTTAGAAATACGGAAAAGCCGCAAAATAATAACACAGGGCATTTCGGAAGTTATGAAAGAAATTGGCAATGTGCACCGAATTTTGAGATGGAACAGCCGACACGACGTAACAATGACCGACTTGCGACTCGCCGACATGATGATTTTGACTATAAGCTGTTCATTACTACATGTAAATTCAAAACGTTTAAGAATTCTGCCAACGACATTCATCCACAAGCGTGGCTCCATCAATTCTCTCATTGTTTTCCTCCCAACTGGTCACTGGAGCACAGGTTAGAATTTATGTGTGGCTACTTGGAGAATGAACCAGCTGTAAGAATGCGATCGGTCATTCACGATTGTCACAGTGAAGGAGAATTTTATCATGCCTTCCTCTCAGCGTATTGGTCTCAAGCTACACAAGACCGAGTAAAACATAGCATCATAATGATGAAACGTTTCGAACAATCTGAATTTTCCAGTCTTATGAAATATTTTGAAGACATGTTTCATAAGAATCAGTATCTTTCAAACCCATACAGCCCCTCAGAACTCATCCACATTTGCTTAATCAAATTACCTGAACATTTACGGCATATTATTTTAGCAGGACGTTGCAAAGACGACATTGAAGCTTTTCAAGGACTCTTACAAGAATTAGAAATTGACACAGACAGTCGCGGGATGCGAAAACAGGAAAACAATCACTACAGGTCACATCCGTCACAATTCCGTGATGACAGAAGCAATAACTGGACACGACAAGCCTATTCTTACAACGTAAATCGTGACCAAAACAGACACCACCCATATGACAACCACCGGCAGAGTAATAGTTACAGAGAAAGATCGCATTTCCGTAGTAATGAATATGACAGAGACAATCATAGAAACAGACAATTTGGCAACCAGAACTATTATTATCACGGGAGACAGAATACCTTCAGACGCAACGGTCCACCATGCAGTGATAATTCAGGGAGAAATTCTCCACCACTTAACCGACAAGAAAGAAACTACAGGAACTACCGACATGACGACAGACGATATAATCATAACGACAGACCTGAATTTCATCAGAACTGGCGGGATTTAAACAGGGCTGGGCCCTCTGGGCAAGGTGAATTTGTAGAAGTTAGACCTCCTAATCCCAATAACGACACGCGCCAACAAAGGAACAGACAATGACTTGCACCGCAGGCAGCCGCGTGCGCCGGCTGGCTCAGAGAAAAATAACATAGACGCTAACCTTGAGAAAAATTTTAGCATTCCTCACCGACGTATACCACATGATAATTCCGTTCAAGTTGAACCTCTGCATACTAGGAAGATTAAAGGATTGCACCAAATTTCACATGTAAAACCGTTTATGAAAGATAATCTGCTTTATAACTTAGTCTTTGCTATAAAATTTTTCACTTCACGTTACTAGTATGCTTTGTCAGACTTAGAATCTGCTAATATTCAACAATGTTTGAAGTTAAATATCCAGTCAAGAACCAAGAGAACTTATTTCAACAGAAATTATGAAAGCATTGTTATAGTGAACAGACGACACAGTGTTGTTATTTGTACATTCTTGCTTGTTAGTTGCACGATTACGTAACGACTATAAGGCTTACATACTTACAACATATACTGGCACTGCTAATGAGATTCTAATGCAACATTTTCGTTTACTTGAAAATACATTCTGGATTTAAGGTACTTTCAGTGAAATACCAGATGACACAGTGGTTAGTTTATGTGACAGCTACACGATTTTATCACGACGCTACTAATGAGTGACAATTTACAATGTTGCTTTTGCAGTGTTTCTGTTTTATATCTGCACAGTTTTCTGTTTTATTCTGGAAAGTAAAACATGTTTTAGTAGTAACTTTTGTGGTATAGCTACAATGAGACTGCCTTTTCCGTAGCACAACAATACGTTACAGCACAGTACTTTCTTCATCACGGCAATAAGCGTAATAACTAAGATATCTATATGCAAAGCATTTCACTTTTGTTTATCATGAGGTAAGTACATTGACTTCTGCAGAAATTAGCTTTCGGAGGACAATAACTACGGCACTTCCACAAAGACTATCTTACAGCAAGACGCACATTTAGCGCTACAGGACACGTATTTGAGTGATTAATTTTGCACTTAAATCATTTATTTTTAAAGATATTTGAAGTACAATGATACAAAGGTTTTCCGTGATACATTTCTTTCCATTGCTGTAATCTGTAACACCTGAGGGTATAATTACATTAATCCTCAGGAGGGTACACGCTTAGTTTGTGTATCATGTGTTTGGCAAGCACAAGGAGCCCTAGCTAATATGGTATTTGCTTACACAACTTTAGACATCGGTACCATGTTTCTCTAACACATAATTACACAGCTATCTGATCATTTAACTGAGAGAGACAAACTTTTTTACTACATCAGTGACACATGTTTATGCAATTACACAGTTGGGTAACTTCACACTTACGAAATTGTATTTTGTCTGTACTTTGTAAACTGTTCATATTTTTTCGGAACCATTGTGATACTATGAGAGCTTTGAATGATATATTTGGTATGGGATCATGATTTTTAAAGTGTGTTTGAGGCAGATGACACTTTTGACATGAGCAGAGAATTTTTTTAGGTTTTGAAATTATTGGAGGAAGCTATGACGATTTTGAGATTTGACTGAGGTGTTATGATGTTATTATTACGACGACTATGTGTATTATGCTGTTAAGGTATGTTTATGATCAATAAGCTGATGCTATATGAGGAATTTGATTATGCCACGTATCTGTTATGATGAAATATTGAAGAAGTGTCGATGATTAAGGTAAGTAATAATGAGTAGTGGTTAGGGACTCTGATTTATGAAAAGGATGTTGGAAACCAGGAATCGTACTATAAGAGTTACGAAATGTGTGTAAATGCGTGAATGTATCACAATGCCGGCGAAAATTTTTTGGACACTTATATTTACAGGATTTTGTTTCTACACATTTGTAACGCAAATTCTCGACTTGTGAAATTTTTTTTTTGGTGAGACTGTCACTGGTCGTAAATATTTCGGCAAGAAAGTTAAGTGACCTTCACGCAATGTGTCGTGGATGCCCAGCTGTGCCACCTGCCTGGAGAAAAAAAGAGAGAGACCATTAACCTCGCTATTGACATTCCTTTGTAGAAAGCATCGCAAATACGACACGCTCATAACTTGGAAACATTCTTACATCTGCACACCTGATTAGGACAAGTGTCTATCTACGAGAATTGAGAGAATTTCTACTAACTTATGAAATGCATCATGACTACTTAATGATTATTTTATACTTTACTTTGTACATAGTTGCTTATTTCATTTGATATCTGGTTTCCAGCTGTCTTGCAGCATTGGTTTCATAAAATAAAATTAAATGCATTTGCTAATGTGAACACTTTCTGTCAACAGATCTATTAAATAATAATTTTGTGATCCACATTCTTCAAAAAAGGAGCTCTTGGAAAGGAAAGAACAATAAGAAGGGACTAGTAACAGTAACTACATACATAATTTTCTTTTCAAGTACTTCGTAATTTTTTGTAGAATTAGTTTTTGTGGTGCACCACTTTAATTACTTAGACATTAAGATGTGATTATACATTTCCCTTATCTGCATTGTTATCTTTAGTGTACTAGTTTTTCTGCTTGAGCTATGTCATGTTTAGGTATTTCATTTTCTGCTATTGTCTGCCAGGCATAGTGCTACTAAATTTCACTATACATTACTCTGTTAAGCCAGTTTTACTACTGATTTATTTTTCTTGTTTGCTGCTCATTGCCTTATATTAGTTGTAATTTATGCTGCTTGCTTTGCAAATCTGCATTTTTTGTCATTCCTGTTTGTGTTAATTGTTTTGTGCTGCTGCATTGCCTCGTCCCTTAGTTTAGCATCTGAGCTCAGTAGATTTAAGTTAGGTTAAGAGGGGTAGACTATATAAGAAACTAACTATGATGAATTGGAAGAAATGCATTGAGAAGTTATACGAAAAAAAGTACAGAAAGCAGGTATAGGTAGGATTTTCTTGGAAATAAATGATGAGGTAAGATAATGGAAAATAAATAATGAAGTAAGAAATATGTGAACATATAAATACAGAAAGCATGCTTGGATAGAATTTTTTTGGTGGAAACAAATGTTGAAATAAGACGAAAGATCTATGGAATGAAGTTTTGGGTTGGACTGCAGTACCAAATGTTACACTGAAAACAAACCCTGCACTTTCCTCTTGTGTTATTCTACTATGTGTTTGTGTACCCTTGTGAACTTGTGTTTTTCCAGTCTTAATGTGTTTAGCTAAAAAGAGTTATGTTGTAGAATTTTTCTGATAATATGTTATTTTCTTTGTAAAGATGTTTAGACATTATTTATTCTGTTTTGTTTTAATGCTCATGTGTGAAGTCGATGTTTCAATAATTATTCTGATCTTTTATGTATGTACTCATGTCATAATTAGTGTAACACTGATGTATATGTCTATTTCTATTCTTTTGTAAAGCCTGTTTTACTACAAATGTTATCTGTATTGTTATGTTCTTTAATGATGTATTTTGTACCTTTGTTATTGTATTCTTATGTTATAAAATTGTAATTGACACCAGTTCATCAAATTAAGTAACTTGTAAGTTACATTTCACTGCACACGTTTTTGTTGGTCATAGTATATGCACAATATGTGAAGAAAGAGAGGACTGTTAGTGTCTGGACGTGTGTTAATAATTCAGCAAGGGACTGATTAACAGCATTGCTGGTTCTAAGGACAATTCCAAAAAAGTTCATGAGTGCACAATTGGTGGTTTATGGACTTGCTATATTGTCTGCAAGACTTCTAAGGACAATTCCAAAAACTTTGTGAGTGCACAAGTGGTGGTTATGGACTTGCTATATTATCCGCAAGACTCTTCAATGGTGATTGTGCACCTACACAGTCACAACAGATGGCTGCTGGCCATCTCTGCAAGGACTACAGTGGGTCTGCATCTTTGATGACCCACCAATACCATTATTTCTACGAGGACTGCAGTGGGTCTGCACCTCTGGTGGCCCACAAATACCGTAATCTCTACCAGGACTACAGGGGGTCTACTCTGTGATGACCTACCTACCAATATTCTTCAAAACTTCGACTGACTCTGCTGTGGGTTTGCTGTGTTGTGGCGCATTACCTGTCTGCATGTGAAGAGTCAGCACTGTCTTTTCCTCGGAAGGACAACACTACTTCTTCAAGACTGCATGGAAATCCACTACTTCTGTGTGCAATTTCTTTTACTAATGAGACTTTGTAAAAAAAAAAAAAACTGTAATTACTATTATGATGAATGATCAGGACTATCTTTATGGACTGTGAGAAAATTTTAGCTTTTGACCAACATTGTATCTATAAGTGGGTGCATTTGATATCTTTGTTATTGTAATTATGAAAAATTTTATCAAATCATTATTGGCCACTGCCCAAAACAATTTGTAAAATTTTTTGTGGGGAGCATGGGGGCTATGTAAGTAGGCTGTTTAGGTTTTTTTATTGGTAACGCCACCTCTGTATAAAAATCACTGGCTGTGCTGTGTGCAGTCTGTATCTAGTTTGCATTGTTGTCTGCCATTGTAGTGTTGGGCAGCGGCAGCTGGATGTGAACAGCACGTAGCGTTGCGCAGTTGGAGGTGAGCCGCCAGCAGTGGTGGATGTGGGGAGAGAGATGGCGGAGTTTTGTAATTTGTCATGAACTGCTATATATATTATGACTATTAAGGTAAATACATTGTTTGTTCTCTATTAAAATCTTTCATTTGCTAACTATGCCTATCAGTAGTTAGTGGCTTCCGTAGTTTGAATCTTTTATTTAGCTGGCAGTAGTGGCGCTCGCTGTATTGCAGTAGTTCGAGTAATGAAGATTTTTGTGAGGTAAGTGATTTGTGAAAGGTATATTTTAATGTTACTCAGGGCCATTCTTTTGCAGGGATCTTTGATAGTCAGATGGCGTTGCGCTAAAAATATTGTGTGTCAGTATAAGCACAGTCATTTGTAATTGTTCAAAGGGGTACGTTTCACCGCGAGCGATTATGCTTTCACAACAGACGGAAAAATAACAAGTAGGATTATATGAAGACAGAGAGAAGTTCCAACGGAGAACGGCGCGTTTTGTCACGGGCTCGTTCAGTAAGCGGGAGAGCATTACAAGGGTGCGCTGTAAACTCAGGCTGCGGTCAGTGCAAAAGAGTCGTCGTACAGGCTCTGGACAAAACTACGCTGTGTTTACAATTAAACTTTCGCAGCTTCAGCCAGTGTACGCGGAAAAACCACTTACCGTATGGGTACCAACATTCACAGGAATGATATTCAGACTGTACAAGGCAGAATTAGCATTGTTAGCAGCGTTAGTGTCACGAACGCCCCTAGGCGCCGGCTCTGATACACGAGCATCAGAGTGCATTGGAGTTGTAGACAGTCAACGGGGGTCATACAGGTGCTTCATCAAAACAACGCCAACAGTGCATTAAAGGAATGTGGAGAGTACCTTTCTCCGCACCGGAGTTCAACAACATGATTCGGAAGTCCGGATTAACCGGACGTTTGGGACTCGATTCTGGGAGAGGCCGACGGCCAATTACACCTCACATTGTTGAAGAAGTCAGTGCTGCCACGGCTGAGAATGCTGGACGCAGTGTGCGATCTCGAGCTGCATCACGACAGCTGAACAGTCAACGGTCCACCGTTCAGTAAGTGCTGCGAACAATTCTGGAATGGTATCTGTAGCACGGTCTGCAGAAACAGGATGTAGTCTTTGTAAGTTGATGATGAAAGAGTCAATGGTGAAAGAGACATATGTCTATACAAGGCAATGTACAACATGTGGCAGCTGGCAGAGGGCTAGTTTAGAGTAATATTAACGATTTAGAGCCCAGTTACATTCTCGCATTGTGCGCCAGATAATTTAGGTTTTTTGTGCTTGTCTACTCGCCAAAATCACGTATGGGGCTAGTATAGTTGACTTTTATTCATCTATTTATTTGTTTTCTGTACATTTTGTAAGTGGGCTGTTTAGGTTTTTGTGTTGGTAACGCCACGTAGCGCCCTGTATGAAAATCACTGACTGTGATGTGTGCAGTCTGTGGCTGATTTGCATTGTTGGAATATTTGCTATTGTAGTGTTGGGCAGTTGGATGTGAACAGTGAAACGTCCCCTTAGAAAAATTAATGAATTATTGTGCTGATAAACATCTTATGTTATTTGATTTTTAAACAGCTGAGCAGAACTGAATGTACTCAGACATTTCTGTCTTTACTTATTCTGATCATCACTAAACTGACACACAATATTTTTAGCGCAACGCCATCTGACTTTCAATAATCCCTACAAAAGAATGGCCCTGACCAACATTAACCTATACCTTTCACAAATCACTTACCTCACTAAAATCTTCGTTACTCGAACTACTGCAATACAGCGAGCGGCACTACTGCCAGCTAAATAAGAGATTCAAACTACTGAAGGCACTAACTACTGATAGGCATACTAAGCAAATGAAAGATTTTGATAGAGAACAAACAATGTATTTACCTTAATAGTCTTCAAAAGTCATAATATATATATATATCAGTTCATGATATCCAGTATTACAAATTTACTCTTTCTGGCGGACACACGTCCAGATCGTCCGCTCTTGAAACTCCGCCATCTCTCTCCCCACATCCACCACTGCTGGCGGCTCACCTCCAAGTGCGCAGCGCTACGCGTTGTTCACATCCAACTGACCAACACTACAATGGCGACTATTTCAACAATACCAACCAACCACAGACTGCACACAGCACAGCCAGTGATTTTCATACAAAGTGCTACGTGGCGTTACCAATATAAAAACCTAAACAGCCTGCTTACAACAGCGCGTAGCGTTGGGCAGTTGGAGGTGAGCCGCCAGCAGTGGTGGATGTGGGCAGAGAGATGGCAGAATTTTGAGAGCGGACGATCTGGACGTGTGTCCATCAGAAAGAATGAATTTGTAATACTGGATATCATGAACTGACTATATATGATGACTTTTGAACATTATTTCATTTAAAGAAACTAAAACTGAAAGTAAGCAGTCAGATGTCCGAAACGTAGCTGTGATTCACAGGCGTACCTTAGTGGGCCGGCAAAGATGCACCTGTTACTGAAGCCTGATGCCGCCTTCGTACCTCACCAAACATCAAGAAGTTTATACACATCGATTTTCTGAAAAGAAATGACGAAGTAAGCTTTAGAAACTGGTCAAAACAAGTTCTGCACTTCAGCTAATATGCACGTCGTAGTTGAGTTTAACTAACACATGCGTTGCAGAATAGTGTTCTGATGAGAACATCAAATTACATATACACATGTTTAAAGTAGATGTAGTTTTCGTAAGAACCTAAAATGAGTTAACATACTTCTTAATAAAAACGAACAGCACGTTATACTTATAGGAGCACTTTTATAACGAGCAGACTGTTCGAAGAAAATCCAAAGTTGATCGAAGCTGAAGAGATTTATAAAACAGTAACGCCACGAAATCAAAGTGACTCATCACTGTACATATCACAAGACCACGAATAACAAAGAAGAACACAAGTTTCTTGTACTAACATGTTAAGATTCCACAGAACGCTTAAATGTTCGAAAAAACACCGATGTAAACAGAATTATAAACGTCAAATGTTATGTCCCATTTCCAGAAGTTCTGCTATAATAAGTGTACCATCTGAAAAAGAAACCAACTCAAAACTAGTAATATATCAATAAATAAAACCCTAAATGCATGGTAAGTCGTTAGGGTATACTAACTCGTACTGAACAATCATGCTACCACTACTATACGAAAAGTAAAGGGAAACTGAATTTTTTGTATTTTCATTAATTTCGTTTCAGAATAATGCAGTCATACAAAAGAAACTGACAGGTTACATTTACATATCCCTGAAAATGCTCAGTCTGCTATAAACAGGTCTGTGATCGAGTTTGGTTACATGGGCATTGTGGACCTTCAGTATAATGTTCAGATATTGTATTGCTCTGCAAACATGTGCATCCACGGTATTTAAATTTAATGTGTTGGAGTTTAGACAAGAAAAAAAATCGCAACCTGGCATGGCATATTTGGCTAATAACTGTGTGCAAATTTGTAACACTTTCCCTGACAGCAACCTCTATCGTTTTGCACATTTTCACTGTTTTGGGAATAAAAAATCCATACCCTCCTGCCTTGTTCTGATAAGATAAAAAGTAAGGAATATCTCTCTGCACAATTGCATTAATACTTACATTCCACTTCAAAAGGTTAATAATTTTTTGGACCTGAAACCAACAATGCACTTATTGATATTTATAGAAAATAGGGACAATGTAGTATGAATTGAACAGTAATTATGATCAGGAACATGTAAAGCACTAGATTGAGTTTGGTCTTCTATAAACGACGAGGGTTGCAGTTCATGCTATCTACTTACAGACAGGATCCTTACATTATCTCGTAACTAGAGTCTTAAACACCGACTCAAGTTGTAAGTATGTTGGGTTTACATACCAGTCGTCACACTGTCATATTAGCCCAAACAACAGTTCCATGGGATCCTGACAAAGTGTTTATGCCAGTAGACAGTTACATTCACGAATTCTAACACACAAATTAAATAATGCACCAACGCTCAGCCAACTAATTTTAATCCCTAAGAACACTGCCTTCTTTGTACTATGAGTTGTTGGTAGTTTACATTAGTTGCCAACATACAGTGACTTAATATTATATAGCTTATCGTGAATGAATTGCTGCTAGAAAGATACTTTTTCAACAGTAAGCAGTGCTTTGTCCCCTGCCAAATTCACTTGATGAATTAAGCAGATCAAAAGTTTTGGCAGCATTAGTGAAGGAATTTGCAGTTTCATAACCATCTGTAAATTTTATTGGTCCTAAATGCCTATCAAAGAACTGCAAGCCTCAGCTACATTATTAGTTAACGTCTGGGCAGCCAATCACACCCGCATTTTGCTTTCAAAGCGAAGCATATGTTTGCTACTTACTTTATGTGCCAAATGGAGACCTTCAACACTCTGAAATTCAAAAAGTGGTTGTAAATAAGACCATTTAATTACTCCGTTGACAGTGTAAATTACCTTCTTTTCCGCTCGACCAGTTTAATCATATGGCATGCCTCTCGAAGTGCACTAACGGATGCGGATGGTAACCAGTGGTGCGGAAACAATGTATTAAACTTGTTCTCGTCACACTAATCTGCACCCAAACATCTTGGCATGGTCAGGTTGCAATTTTCCCCATCAAAGGTCGCAGAAATAACTCTAACGCCAATATCACCGAGTTTTTAAACGCTAGATACGAGTCTTGCCCAGAAAGTAATGCACCGGATTTTTTTCTTCAATAATTCTTTATTGAAAATAATGAGAATTACACACACGCAAGAATGCCTTGTCGGTAGCAAACCTTGTCCTGGTGGTGGAGCCAGTGTTCCTTTGTATGAATTACCTCCTCATCGTCCTCAAAATGTCTTCCACTGGTTTGGACCGTCAAAGAATGCCAGTCAGAGGCGGCTCGGCCAGGTGTGTCAGGTGTGACAGCGGTGGATGGCCTCTCTGGCCGCTGCAGACCGTGGAGCTCCGCCGAACCGCCTTCTGGTGACCCCAGCGCTTGACTGGACTTCTGTCGACAGCAAGTGCTCCACAGACTTTGCACGAGAGCTTATTCTGCAGTGAGAAATTCAATGACGGAACGTTGCTCGTAACGTGTATCACCTACAGACGCCATTTTGAAGCTGTCCTGGAGCTACGCGATCTGGCGGAAGTGACTGAAAACTTGGCTCGCACACTCGGGAGACTTCAGATACATACGTAGCGTTTCGCATTGGGAGTGTTGTATTCCGTTGAGAAAAGAAATGCGGTGCATTACTTTCTGGGCAACCGTCGTATAATTAAAGTGGACCTTTCCTCTTGTAACGCGTCCCACAAAATAAAATGAAAAGAAAAGTGATGTAGCTGTACAAAGTTGTATGTTTGAGTGGTGCGACACATTACATAGACGACGAAAAAAGAAAAAGTATTTTGCTGCTAACCTCAGTGACATGACGTAAGAGTCTCTTTAGTGTCATATGTGCGCTTTTCTGGGTGTAACTTTACAATTCTCAAAGCCATGGGTCGTCGGTGAAAAATATTGAGTTTGGTGAGGCCTGAGCGTGTAATTATTACAGATGGTGCAAAAATCCTGTTAATTTTGTGGACTGCTGGCTCGAGTAATATACGTAGGAATTTGGAGACGAACATAACATCACCAAACCGGCCATTTTGAACTGGCTTAACGTAGGGCCTACTGAAAGCAGACAAAATATTTATAATTATTAGAACATGATATTAGTTACTGTTCTACTAAATAAAACTAAAGACAATTTCCAATGCATTATAATTAATTCATTATCAGAAACAGCAATAAGTAGTATGTACCCAGAGGCCAATAACAATTAGATAACAACCACTCAAGACATGCGTATTTGTACGTCAGTCCTAAAACAGATGATTCACTTAATTCACACAGATAGTATTACATGCGATATACAGGGTGTTACAAAAAGGTACGGCCAAACTTTCAGGAAACATTCCTCACACACAAATAAAGAAAAGATGTTATGTGGACATGTGTCCAGAAACGCTTAATTTCCATGTTAGAGCTCATTTTAGTTTCGTCAGTATGTACTGTACCTCCTCGATTCACCGCCAGTTGGCCCAATTGAAGGAAGGTAATGTTGACTTCGGTGCTTGTGTTGACATGCGACTCATTGCTCTACAGTACTAGCATCAAGCACATCAGTACATAGAATCAACAGGTTACTGTTCATCACGAACGTCGTTTTGCAATCAGTGCAATGTTTACAAATGCGGAGTTGGCAGATGCCCATTTGATGTATGGATTAGCACGAGGCAATAGCCGTGGTGCGGTACGTTTATATCGAGACAGATTTCCAGAACGAAGGTGTCCCGACAGGAAGACGTTCGAAGCAATTGATCGACGTCTTAGGGAGCAAGGAACATTACAGCCTATGACTCGCGACTGGGGAAGACCTAGAACGACGAGGACACCTGAAATGGACGAGGCAATTCTTCGTGCAGTTGACGATAACCCTAATGTCAGCGCCAGAGAAGTTGCTGCTGTACAAGGTAACGTTGACCACGTCACTGTATGGAGAGTGCTATGGGAGAACCAGTTGTTTCTGTACCACGTACAGCGTGTGCAGGCACTATCAGCAGCTGATTGGCCTCCACAGGTACACTTCTGCGAATGGTTCATCCAACAACGTGTCAATCCTCATTTCAGTGCAAATGTTCTCTTTACGGATAAGCCTTCATTCCAACGTGATCAAATTGTAAATTTTCACTATCAACATGTATGGGCTGACGAGAATCCGCACGCAATTGTGCAATCACTTCATCAACGCAGATTTTCTGTGAACGTTTGGGCAGGCATTGTTGGTGATGTCTTGATTGGGCCCCATTTCCTTCCACCTACGCTCAATGGAGCACGTTATCGTGATTTCATACGGGATACTCTACCTGTGCTGCTAGAACATGTGCCTTTAGAAGTACAACACAACATGTGGTTCATGAACGATGGTACTCCTGCAACTTTCAGTCGACGTGTTCATACACTTCTAAACAACAGATTCGGTGACCGATGGATTGGTAGAGGTGGACCAATTCCATGGCCTCCATGCTCTCCTGACCTCAACCCTCTTGACTTTCATTTATGGGGGCAGTTGAAAGCTCTTGTCTACGCAACCCCGGTACCAAATGTAGAGGCTCTTCGTGCTCGTATTGTGGACGGCTGTGATACAATACGCCATTCTTCAGGGCTGCATTAGCGCATCAGGGATTCCATGCGATGGAGGGTGGATACATGTATCCTCGCTAACAGATGACATTTTGAACATTTCCTGTAACAAAGTGTTTGAAGTCATGCTGGTACGTTCTGTTCCTGTGTGTTTCCATTCCATGATTAATTTGATTTGAAGAGAAGTAATAAAATGAGCTCTAACATGGAAAGTAAGCATTTCCAAACACATGTCCACATAAGATATTTCCTTTCTTTGTGTGTGAGGAATGTTTCCTGAAAGTTTGGCCGTACCTTTTTGTAACACCCTGTATATGTACTCTCTGTAGTATGATTACGTGTTTCACTCTCATTTGTATTAGAGCGATTTTCAACACTGCCCACTTGAACGCTGGAGGCAAACTCTACAATAGTTTGCTTTCGCCATTCGGCTTTAATTTGCACAGCGGCTGAATATTCCACAGACATTGTCATGTGATTTCAGTATGTTGTCGTTGTTGTGGTCATCAGCCCAGAGACTGGTTTGAAGCAGCTCTCCATGCTAATCTATCCTGTGCAAGCTTCTTCATCTGCCAGTACCTACTGCAACCTACATCCTTCTGAATCTGCTTAGTGTATTCATCACTTGGTCTTTTTTTTTTCACTTGCTGTGCTGATTTTACGACGCACCACATAATTACTTAAGGTTGGTCTCACTTGACCGCTGTGACCGGTGTACGGGCGCACTGATGTAGTTGAAACTCCCATCAGTTCCCACATCCGGTCGCACCATTGCCCCCGTCCCGCCACGTGGAGGCGGGTCATTTTTGCTCATTTCTTTCTTTTCTTTCGCAGCTTCCCCAAACCACTTTAACAAATATTTTAGAAAATTAAAATTCAGATTGGAAGAAAAAAGTACAAGCAATAGATTAGACTAAAGAGGAGGAAAGAAGATAGGAAAGGAAGAATTGGTAGTCCCACTACCTTGGGGTACTGAGGATGAGCGCCTTGGGATTTATCTTCAAGCCACTGATCCTCAGTCTCTGGACCTTAACCTAGGAAGTTCTATACTAATCTATCTATAACAGGTAATTTCTCGATATGTTACTAAGAAGATATGCTATGTACAAGTTTAAAGTGCAGTGGTAGCCGGTGGCAGCTGCGACGGTGTGCCGACACTATTTATATATAATTTCATATATTAGTCTAATCAGTATTGTCCATTGCAGAAGAACTACTTATGTGAGTCTAGTACATATTTGCCATCTTATGTTAATTCTTAGTTTACATCCTCCACACTATGGTGTCTATCTAGGTGCTGCATATGGGTTAGTCATCTGTAAGGTCTTTCACTTCTGAATTCTTTATGGCATTCATCAGAAATTTTGTCTGTCAGTGCATTTAATTCGTTCCATAGTTCTGGTGTTCTAATCACGTCATATATGTGTTGTTCTGTCTGTAGATGTTGTATCCCAGGTGTGTTCCTGTGCTCTCTGTATTTCCCGCAGAATAGGATCGTGTGTTCGGGGGTTCCCATACCTCCGCATGTGCATGTTGACATGTCCTTAGACTCAGGCGATTCAAGTGCGTGGGATAAGATCCGTGGCCAGTCAAGAAATGCACCATGCCGTGGCTAGCATTGGCATGTTTCATTCTTAACCTTTCCGTTAAGTTCGGAAAAAATGTGTTCACTCTCCGTCCCTTATCACTTGTGCCCCATTCCTCTTGCCATACGTCGATTTTCCATTTTCTGAGGTCCTGCTTATTGTTCCACGGTGAACCAGTCATTATGTTGACCTGGTCTACTCTACCCATCTTTAACCAGTACTAAGCGGCCCGTTATGATTGTAATGTCTATCGGGAAGATTCCTAGCATGACACACAGTGCTTCGACTGATGTAGTACCGAAAGCTCCAGATAGCCACGGAGATGCTTCTCTGCCCTGGCCTAACTGCTGTTCTGTTTGTGACGAGGTTGACTCTGTGCGCCCATGTACTGGCCGCAAAGCTTAGCACTGATTCGAAGAGTGCGCAGTGGTTGGTTCGTGTGACTGACAGAGGAAGTCAGTATTGTCCTTGCCAGTTTATGTAGTATTTTTTCTGCCTTGTCTGTTGTTATTCTGATGTGTTCGTGGAAGTTCAGTATTTCATCTATGTATACGCCCAAGTGGCAGGTTACTGTCGTTCTCTTTATGTTGTTGTTCTCTATCTTTATTGATGGATTACGTCTGAGTTGTCCTTTCAGAAGTGTGTACGCTGTTTTGTTGCCCACTATCTTGAGCTTGTTTGTGTTGCAACATTGTGTTATTGTTTGTAGTGTGCCACTCGCCTTCCCCTCTAGCTGGGCTCTTGTATTTGCTGTGATGAGCACCAGTAGGTCATCTGCATAAGCGACAGCTCCGTCTATCCTCATATCCTCATCCAGCAGTTGCAGGAGGGGTTCAAAAGTTATGTCCCAGAGGATGGGCCCACAAGTCGATCCCTGCTGACACCCTCTGGTAATTTTCCTTATTACCTTCCGGTTGCCCACATGCCATTCCACTATTTTGTCCCTGCAGTAGTCTAACAGACTAGGGCTGCGGGTACTTCCATGTGGCGTAACCTCAGAAACAAGGCTGGCCACCACAGGTTGTCAAATGCTCCTGCGATGTCAATCATGATTACACAAAACACAGACAAAACATATTCCTTGGCAATTTCGAGAGCTCTGTTTATTGCATCATCAATGCTTTTTCCTTTCCAAAATCCAAATTGGTGAGGAATCGTTCCAAGTAGGGTTCTGTGAGCCTGCAAGCAGTCACACAGTAGCCTCTCTTGGACTTTTGCCATAGTTTTTATGAGGCATATAGGTCTGTATGATTTCGGATCTGATTGGTCTCTGTCTGCTGATTTTCGTATGACGACTGCATTTGAGGTTTTCCAGACTGTCCGTACATGGCCTAGCCTTAAGGCGTCATTTAGTAGTTCTGTTAGATATGGGGTGATCTGTGGTGTCAGCCTCTTGAGCACTTCTGCATGGATCCTGTCAGGTCCAGGTGCTTTCTTACTTTTAGTTCTCTTATCGCTACCGCAACTTCGTCGTGTGCAAAGGGACAGGTGACGGCATTAGTGTTGTATTGTTCACATAGTTCTTACCTGAGTGTGGTTTGTTCCTGTGTGTCTGTCTCTGGGGCATCCTCCAGTAGGAGTTTTGTGCCGTCATCCTGCCGTAGTGTGCTTAATGCCAATGGGGTCTTGATTTTGTCTGTCAATAACTTGTTTTGTTCCCCCCAAATGTTTTGTTGTGTATGCGTGGCCCAGTAGCTCTCCAAGTGTTGTTTTCTGGTCTGAAGTAATGTCTTTTTGAAGAGTTCTTTGGCTTCCCTATATGCAGCTAGTCTCAGTAGTTTGTCTCTTTACATCCAGGTCCTCTGATATAATTTACGTTTCCTTGCCATGTCACGTTGGAGTCTAGTTCGTCTGACCACGGGGTTTCCCGTTGTTTGCTGTGTGTGCACATAGGTATTGCTGTTTCTTGTGCTTTTTGGATGATTTGTGTCAGTTTGTTCAAAACGAAAACATACACCATATACAGGGAAGCGTGGACTACAGAGCACACAATTTGTTGTAGTCTGTTCCAGTTTGCTCTTTTGAAGTTGAAATGTGTTGTATTGTGTGTAGTGTGGTTATTGTTTGTTGTGAGTATTATTTCGATTATGTTGTGATCATTTGCGGTCAGAGAGTCGTGTATGGTCCATCTTTGCAATCGTGCTAATGCTCTGTCATTCATTAGAGTAATATCGATTTTACTGGAGGAACCGTCTGCACCTCTGTACGTAGGTGTAGGTCCGTCTTCGTTTTTGATGTGTAGTTGCGTCTCCTGTATGACGTCGTTGACTTTTCTTCCTCTGTCGTCTGTTCTGTCCGAGTGCCATAGTGTGGATCTGGTATTAATGTCTGCACATATAATTAATTTGTTATGTCTAGAGTACTCAGCTACGTCTTTTATCATTTCAAGATATGGCTCAACGTTATCACTGTATTGTGCATATAATGATGCGACCACCCATGTATCTCCACACTTGGTTACTTCTGCTGTGGCCAGATGCCTATTGCATAGCTGCGAGATCTTTATAATGTTTATCGTTTTATTGAGGACTACTGTGGCAGCCTTGTAGTTTAGACTGTCCGAGATTGTGACAGCGTCCCAGGGTAGGTTGGTGAAGTTTCCCTGTGTTGTTACATATGGTTCTTGCAGGCAGAGAATGTCCACCTGCAGGTCCAATGCAACCCGCTGCAGTTCTGCACAAACGAGAGTGCTTCTGTTCGCGTTTAGTTGTGTAATACTCATGGATGTTTCACATGTCGAAGTCTGTTCTGCCGTGTGCCCTCACCTGGTCCTTGTATACCTGGTGTGAGTTGTGTTTCCGCCCTCCGACTACCCGCTAGTACAACTAATTTTTCTAAATCTGCAGGGTCTGTAGGTATATTTTCCGTCTTAAGTCATTCTGTCAGATTGTTCGGTGGTCAGGAAGCAAACGTAGCTGCCCAGTGAATGAAGCAGTCTGGTTAGTAGTCTCTGTGCCGTGGTAAATGTGTCTTTGTGTTCTAGCCTACTTAGTCTTAAATTTAATTCTACATTGTTATAGTCAGCATGCCATAGTTTTCGACTGACTTTTCTCTTCTGTTCTTTTTCTGCATATGGGATTGTAATTTTTCCTCCTATCTACGTGATTATGTAGCTCTCAATTCGTTCAAGCAGTCAGTCATTCATAATATGAAACACAGTCATAGCTCATTCACTCAAAATGATTCAGAAACTTTACTTGTTAGAATGAAATCAGGCAATGATTCTTCTTCTCTGGAGGCTTGTGCTTTGCGGCAGTCTGCTAATCTGTACAAATAAAATGCCTCGTAATTTTTGGGAGCGTTGTATAATCAGTCAGGAAACCTCAGATCAAGCGGATATTTGGCTTTGATGAAGTTTAACCTTCCAAAGAAGTAATGGAGCTCTTGGATTATTAAATGCAGGTTCGTATCCAGTCTTTAAATGTCAAATACACACCTTTGGTATGAAGGAGCAATCTATATATATATTTCCTTTTTAATCGTACAGTTCGTATCAGTTATCTTCTGTGATAAATCTCAATAATCAGATTACAGTTCTTCCAAACAAAGCTCAGGCTAATCGGCACGAAGACAATCTCGGAAGCTCCCTTTCTTTTTTTGTTTACAACCACCAGAGAGAGTACTACAAAGAATACTTATGCGCTCATGGCATAACTATTGTATGAACTACTTTTCGCATGGATTCTGCGAGTATGAAGATAGAAAATTAGTAAACGTCATTCAAGGGTAGAATTGTATCAGAATAATTCATCGAATATAAATAGATATTACAATTGCCCCTCACAGCGAGCAAAGTTAATGATAATACACTTTGCGAGCTAACAGAAAAAATTTGTTGGGTTGTTTATTCAAAAGAGGAATATTTTGAATTAGTAGAATTTTACTATAGGAGTATGGGTAACATGTTAAGACAATAAGTTACGAGAATACCTAAGCTGTAGCTTTTACATGTACCGGGGTATACCCGCATCCCGAGTACATAACCGGGGAAGATGTAGAGTGGTGTAATTACGAAAAAGGTCTACCCATTTGGGAACTGGCTTTCACAGGGAAACCCTCGAAAACCCAGAAGAATAGACCCCAGCTCAGGTATTAAAGAAGATAGGAAAGCCTAAATCCAGTAATTTTGAAATATATAGAAGCTCCATAGATAAGATCGAAGGAAAAGTGCCTCATAGCCAAAAAAAATTTTACAATATTGCTCAAAACAAATTTTCTAAATTCTTCTTTCGACGATGTAGCCGGCGATCTCGTTGTGAAGTCGATGGAACAGGAACACTGGGTACGGACAGCGAGTAGGCGACGTACAGCGTTTGGTGGAGGCAGTGCGGAGGACAGGCGATGGCTTATGGTACAGGACAGAAGCTGATAATGTGCCATAGAAACAGCAAGAAGATCTCGGGAACAGATGGTCAGGGATGTGAACATGGAACAGGTTGAAAGTGGAATAAGAAAAGGTTCTGACTGAATGAATCCCTGGAAGAGAGTGGATTAAGGCAACGAAGTCCATATTTCATCGTTGAACTCAAAATCGGAGTGGAATCTTATATTCTTCCATCTGTACTAGACTGGAACATCCACCAGTCCTGACAATCGCGAATTTTTTTGTAGTCTTCAATACCAAAGTTGTTGT
Source organism: Schistocerca piceifrons (assembly GCF_021461385.2). NCBI lineage: Eukaryota > Metazoa > Arthropoda > Insecta > Orthoptera > Acrididae > Schistocerca > Schistocerca piceifrons. The sequence continues at coordinate 27,421,123 of NC_060146.1, read as the reverse complement.
GCATTACAACTGCTGATTGTCCAAAACATTGCCAAATAGACTGTGGGCATTTAAATTTTGTTGTAGCTCATATCGAATGTATTCCTCTTAAAATTTTTTAAATCTAATCTTCGTTTTGTTATAGTACAGGTGGAAGTAGAGCATTGAATCTGTCCGAGGTTTGCTTTCAATTACGAAATTATGGAAAAAATTTAAGTTTACATCTGATGAAAAATTTTAAACATAGGCATATGACACTGACTCCACAAAAGGAATCATTTGAAAAATTTTCATTATTCTTATAATTAATTGATTTATAGATCCACTTGCAAATAAATATCATTAATGATGATGTATGTTCATTTCACAAATCATCCACTCACAGAATCTTCTTCATCCTCTCATGAACATTTATGGAAATATATTTCAATAATTATGTCCATAATATGAAACACACAAACTGCTATTCTTAAAATGTTAATTAAAATTATTAAATTAATTCTCCTGGTAAAGAAGGCATATTGAAAAAATCTAAAAATTATAATAATTTTCTCTCGCGCAACCAGAGTTTCTTCAACTGATTGCAACAGTGACATTATCGACGTTGCTTCATTTCACAGTTCATTTGTTTTCTTGCGCGAACAGTGCACATCACACACACAGCGTATTTACCTACATATCCCACACAGTTCAAGTTTCACACGCAATTCTCACATAAGTGCCGTGTCTTGAGGAAATGTAGATGCACTTTCATTGTATATCACTGTAGCTTCTGCTCATAGTCCACACTTACAAACACTAGTAATTAACAAATTCTTCTACCTATCTTAAAATTTATGTGTTAAACTATCACAGGAGTAATCTCACTGTCTCTTAACCTATCACAGGAGTAATCTCACTGTCCCTTAACCTATCACAGGAGCAATCTCACTGTCTCTTAACCTATCACAGGAGTAATCTCACTGTCTCTTAACCTATCACAGGAGCAATCTCACTGTCTCTTAACCTATCAAAGGAGTAATCTCACTGTCTCTTAACCTCTAGACAAAAACTTCTTGATATTTATATACACATTAGACTCATAGTCAAATTCCACTCTAAATTCTTCTCCATATTTGGTATCACAGATCTACGATCCTTCAAAAAACTTCTTAATATCATTATGCGGGAATAATCCCTTTATTCTTTTCGATTCGGGATATGCCAACAAGTATGATCCAGGATTTGGTATATTTACAATAACATATGTTCTGGTATAAACAAGATTCCATTTCTTTATGTTCTTCATCAGTTTCGAGGAATGGATGTGTTGCCTCAATAAAACCTTTTCTCCAAGATGAAACGTCTGAATCTGGTGAATCCATTTATCATATGTCAATTTCCGTTGTATTGCCTTTTTAGTTAAACTGGCAAGTGCGAGTCGAATCTTTTCCTCCCATTTTAAATTCTGGTCTTCATACTTTGGCAGATGGTTTATCCAGAAGTTCTTTTCAATCTGACTAAACATAAGCTCTGTTGGAGTAAAGTTAGTTGAGATATGTGTCAGATTATTAAATATTTGTTCAAATTCTGACAAATAATCAGCCCATGATGTTTGTTTACTGTGACAGTAGGTACGCATAAATCGGTTTAATTCTCGGACAACTCGTTCTATTGGACTACCTTGTGGATGGTAACGTGATGTCAAAATTTGTCGAATACCAAGTTGTGTTAATGTTTGCTTCCATTTAAATCCAGTAAAAATTCTGGCATTATCTGTAATTATGGATTTCGGTAAACCTACATGTGGAAGATAGTCACGCACCAATCTCACTACAACAGCTCTGGCAGTAGCACACTTTAAAGGATATAGTTTTGCATATTTTGTAAACACGTCAAAGAATCCAACAATGAATTTGATTCTTCCTCTTGATTGTGGGAGAGGGCCGCAGATATCACACGAAACTAACGCCCTTGGCTCTCGTGGAATAATTGAATGCAGAACATGCTTACTACCTCTATTATCCGGTTTTGCCTTTTGACAGAGTAAACAGTTTTGTATTGTTTGGTGCACTTTTCTCCGAATATTCGGAAAATAACAGTATGCTCCTATTTTATTGGCACATTTAATTACACCAAAATGTCCCCATGATAAGTGGGTAAACCAAATTAATTTTTCCTCATATTCCTTCGGGATACATACACACAACCATGGATTGTTGTCCTTCCCACATCTGAAGAATAATACTCCATTTACTAATTTATAATGATCTAAACTAGCCCTTGAATTTTGTTGTTCCTTTAGCTGAATTATCTTCTTCCATCGAGGGTCTTTTTGTTGTAAATTTCCCATATCTCTACAAAGATGTACATAATAAGTCTTGTAGATATTGTCCTGCAACAGTAATACTGGAAAATCTTAAGTATTTACTGACTCTATTTCCGGCGTTAAACCTTCTGGGGATCTTGACAGTGCATCCACAATAATATTTTCTTTGCCAGACACATGAATAATTTTAAATTGGTACTGTTGTAGTGTCATTGTCCAACGTGACACTCTAGGATGTAATAATTTACACGTTTGCAAAAAGGTTAGTGATTGATGGTCACAATACACAATCGTTTTCGAACCATATAAATAATAGTTAAACTTCTTGAATGCCCAGATAACTGCAAGTGCTTCAAATTCTGTGGTCGTATAGGCTCTTTCACAGGGCGATAACACTCGACTAGCAAATGCTATCGGGCAGAATGTTGGTACCCCTTTTATTTTCCTTATTTGGAAGAGACAAGCACCTAATCCAACATCCGATGAATCCGTGCACAGACAGAACTCACAATTCATATCAGGGTGATATAATAAGAATGCGTTAACGAGTTGGTCTTTAATGTCTCGAAAAGCTAGTTCACATTCTTCAGTCCATTGCCATGGCACATCCTTCCGTAGAAGCCGGTTTAATGCCTCAGAATTCATGGCTTGAGTCTTTATGAAACGACAGAAGAACGATGCCATACCTATAAATCCCTTCAGCTGTCTTTTATTCCGTGATGATGGAAGATTTGGAATTGCACTTATTTTCTTCTCGATAGGCAGGATACCTTTCGCATCTATCATATGTCCTAAGAACTTAATTTGTGGTAAAGCAAAATGAGACTTTTGTAAGTTACTTGTAATTCCGGTTTTCTTGAAAACAGCAAAAGTCCTTTCCAAAAAATGCAAATGCTCTTCCCATGTTTTCGTGGCTATTAATAAGTCGTCAACAAACAAAGTTATACGACTACGCAATTCTGGTCCAAGAACATAATCCAACGCTGAAATAAATATTCCGGCACTAATATTAAGTCCGAACGGGACAACTCTAAATTGGTAACTTCTCCCCGCATAGATAAATGCGGTATATTTCCTAGATTCTTCATCCATTTGGACCTGCCAGTACGAACTTCTCAAATCAACACTAGTTAAGTACGAAACATCCTGGAAATTTTGAATTAATTCATCTATATTTTCCGAATGAGTTCTTACAGGTACTATTATTTTATTAATCTCTCTCGTATCCAGAACTAATCTTACGTTGCCTCCAGGTTTTGGAACGACTAAGAGCAGAGAACAATATGGACTAGTTGATGGCTTAATCAAGTCCATTCTAACATTCTATTTATCTCCCTTTGAACAGATTGTTTTAAACACCAGGGGATCGGATAGTGCGTGTAACAGTAAGTCTGATGTAGCTTCACTTGTAGGTGACAAATATACCCTTTAATAATTCCTGGTTTCTCATCAAAAATCTCTTCATATGCCTCTAACAAATAATGAAGCTGCTGCCTTTGTTCTCCGGTAAGCTGATTTGATTCACTAGCTTTTATCATTGTTGTTTGGTTAAAGTCCTCCTGTTGTATCAAATCCTTTGAAAGCTCCTTCCAACGACCGTTTGTAGTGTCAATTAATTGAATTATGGCACCGCGACAATATTTCTCATGCACCGTTTCCTTTCTATTTAAATCCAGTGCTATCTCTTCTCCATTTAATCTAAATTTAACTATTCCTTCCAAAAACTAAATCTGACAATCGTACTCCTGCATACTCCCAATACCAAGAATACAGTCCACTAATAACTTCTCAAATACAAGGAACGTGCATTTTATTGCTACATTTCCCATTTTCATCCCTAATTGTGTTTGTATTTTGACATTGGGAGAGCATGCTCCAACAGCTCCGATGATTTTGCAGTTCTGTACCTGCAAAATTGGTACCTTCTTCTCCCTAATAATTCTCCGAAAAAGAGCGCCTGAGATGAAATTGGCGGAAGTGGCGGTGTCTAATATCACACTCGTTGGAACTTCCTCTATTTCAACAAATACTTCCGATACCGGAACACTCGATCTGTCATTATGACACGTTATTAAATCCTTTGTTAACTCTTCAGTCAACAGCTCACCATCATTATATACTCCTGGAAACTGAAATAAGAACACCGTGAATTCATTGTCCCAGGAAGGGGAAACTTTATTGACACATTCCTGGGGTCAGATACATCACATGATCACACTGACAGAACCACAGGCACATAGACACAGGCAACAGAGCATGCACAATGTCGGCACTAGTACAGTGTATATCCACCTTTCGCAGCAATGCAGGCTGCTATTCTCCCATGGAGACGATCGTAGAGATGCTGGATGTAGTCCTGTGGAACGGCTTGCCATGCCATTTCCACCTGGCGCCTCAGCTGGACCAGCGTTCGTGCTGGACGTGCAGACCGCGTGAGACGACGCTTCATCCAGTCCCAAACAAGCTCAATGGGGAACAGATCCGGAGATCTTGCTGGCCAGGGTAGTTGACTTACACCTTCTAGAGCACTTTGGGTGGCACGGGATACATGCGGACGTGCATTGTCCTGTTGGAACAGCAAGTTCCCTTGCCGGTCTAGGAATGGTAGAACGATGGGTTCGATGACGGTTTGGACGTACCGTGCACTATTCAGTGTCCCCTCGACGATCACCAGTGGTGTACGGCCAGGGTAGGAGATCGCTCCCCACACCATGATGCCGGGTGTTGGCCCTGTGTGCCTCGGACGTATGCAGTCCTGATTGTGGCGCTCCATTCGTCCCTTCATTCACGCGTGTCGCGACAGCACTGGAGGCGGGCTGCACGATGTTGGGGCGTGAGCGGAAGACGGCCTAACGGTGTGCGGGACCGTAGCCCAGCTTCATGGAGACGGTTGCGAATGGTCCTCGCCGATACCCCAGGAGCAACAGTGTCCCTAATTTGCTGGGAAGTGGCGGTGCGGTCCCCTACGGCACTGCGTAGGATCCTACGGTCTTGGCGTGCATGCGTGCGTCGCTGCGGTCCGGTCCCAGGTCGACGGGCACGTGCACCTTCCGCCGACCACTGGCGACAACATCGATGTACTGTGGAGACCTCGCGCCCCACGTGTTGAGCAATTCGGCGGTACGTCCACCCGGCCTCCCGCATGCCCACTATACGCCCTCGCTCAAAGTCCGTCAACTGCACATACGGTTCACGGCCACGCTGTCGCGGCATGCTACCAGTGTTAAAGACTGCGATGGAGCTCCGTATGCCACGGCAAACTGGCTGACACTGACGGCGGCGGTGCACAAATGCTGCGCAGCTAGCGCCATTCGACGGCCAACACCGCGGTTCCTGGTGTGTCCGCTGTGCCGTGCGTGTGATCATTGCTTGTACAGCCCTCTCGCAGTGTCCGGAGCAAGTATGGTGGGTCTGACACACCGGTGTCAATGTGTTCTTTTTTCCATTTCCAGGAGTGTATCTTAACAACTGTAATTTTACTGTTTCGCCCCTAACAGATCCCCTGACCGCTCCTCCAGGGCACGATGCGGTCATGTTTAGTTTGAGTGATTGTTGGTCCGACTGGTATTTGTCTCTTCAGCTACTTCAGTGATTATCGGTTGTTGTGGTGAACTCGGTCTATATTGTCTTGCTTGATTCGTGTAATTATTGTTGTTGTTCTGCTGGTGTTGGTAGAACTGTCTTGTGTTGCCATACATTGGATTATATCGATTAAATTTCTATTGTTCCTAAAATAGCCCCTCGCTGCACCATTACTAAAGTTTCCATTATGGTAATAATTATTGTTTGCATTTTGTCCATTTCTAAGTGTCCTCGGAGAGTGTAGTTGGTTATGATTATTGTTACTGCTACCATTACTGCCATTCCCATTCGAGTTGCAGCTCGGATTCGCTTCTATTACTCTTCTTTGATATGACATTTCTCTTCCCTTTTATTGTCCTCCTCAATTATATCAATATGATCAAGCGTAGTCATAAATGAGTCTATATTCTTATCATTTATATATAACAGCTGATTCCTTATACTGGTGGGTATGGTGGGTAGTCTGGACTTGAGTATCCTAAGTATATCCGGCAAAGGAATCGGTACATCCCAATACAAAGATTTATTCATGTATTTCTCAAAATCTCTCTTTAGAGATCCTCTAGAAAATGAGAAAGACTCAGGATATAATACTTCCTGCCTAAGTCTTTCTTGTATTCCAGCAGACCAATATTTTGCTAGAAAAGCCGTAACATTTACAAGAAGATGTTTGTTCGGATGCCCACAATGCTCCTGATCCTTGTATATATCCAGATACAAAACTAATCTTTTGCCATTCTGTCCACGATCGTGGAAATAGACCTCTGAAACTTCGAATCAAGACTACAGGATGAACATTCTTTTTGTCAGGGTTAAAGATTTGAAATTGTCTCTGTTTAATCATCTTCTCCTCGACGGTACTACGATTCCAAAAATCATCCTGTTCGTACTTTTCCCTGTGGCTATCCATTATATCGAATCTGGCTTGTGACGTTCCAGTTCTGTCTACATCGGATCTTGACATGGACGGAATGTCACGCGCAGATTGAGAATTTTGTTTCCTACTTCTCGCTGTTTCTAAATCCTCCTGCGAGAGATTTAGTGATCTTTCTATATTTTCTTTCCAACGCGAGAATTCTTCGCCAAGTTGTTCACGAACTTCCTTTAACCCTTTGTTGAAAAAATTCTCCTCGAGACTCTCCGAAATTGACTGTAAAGCTACTTTCACAGTTTCTTGAGCTTGTATTACTTGAGGAAACAATTCTACTTGTTTTTGTATCGTGTCAATTTTGACGGATACATATTCGGTTAGTTCCGCTTTTAATTTACTATTGTTTTCTTGGCATTGTCGGCGGACCTGCTCAATTTGAGCAGTAAGATTCTGTTCAGTCCTTACTGCCTGTTCTTTTATTTCCTGTGTCTGGGTATTTAATCTCTGATCTAGTTCGGTAAAGGATGCTCTTAATTGATTTTGTAATTCTGTTTGATTTTCAGCTAATTGATTTTGGAGTTCATTTTGTATAACGGATAAGTCTCGTTTTACCTACGCTTGGCCTTCGGCTAATAGAGACAACTGTTGCATAATAACAACTAATGTGTCAACAACACTCTGATCAGCTGTTGTATGAGTGATTTCTGAACCAGCGGGATTAATTATATTGCTACCGCTAGCCACAACAGTCTCAGAATTGCTATCTGTGGCCTCTGCTTCTGTGCAAACAGCTGAAGACTGTTGCCCGTCTCGTAGCTGATTCAAAGACATTTTAAGTGCTGCTCTAGTCAATACCATTAAATAACTGTCAATATCAGGTTCTAATCACTAAATACAGTTTCAAATTTACTGTCGTAGACACACTTAACTTTCAAATTACTTCACAGATGGCATAAAGTTCAATGTCCAGATACGAAACTCACACAATATACAGTTCTACAATCTAACTACTACCTGGAAAAATGTTCTTTCTAAATTGATTTCAAACAATTTTAACTACAGGATAAAAAATTAGATTTCTCTGGCCTTGTTCTGTAGTCTCGGTGTTGTCCAATAGTTGAAATCGTTTCCTGGTATCAGCAATCTTTTACTATGGGCACCGAATCTCACTTCAGGTTCGTTACCTCTCGTTCTCATTCGTTTTCATGAAACAAAAAATACATATAACAATCGAAGAGAGTCCTGTCACACTGGCGCCACTGTAATTTTTCCTCCTATCTACGTGATTATGTAGCTCTCAATTCGTTCGAGCAATCAGTCATTCATAATATGAAACACATTTTGAGTGAATGAGCTATGACTGATTCAGAAATTTTACTTGTTAGAATGAAATCAGGCGAAGATTCTACTTCTCTGGAGGCTCGTGCTTTGCGGCAGTCTGCTAATCTGTACAAACAAAATGCCTCGTAATTTTTGGGAGTGTTGTATAATCAGTCGGGAAACCTCAGATCAAGCAGATATTTAGCTTTGATGAAATTTAACCTTCCAAAGAAGTAATGGAGATCTTGGATTATTAAATGCAGGTTCGTATCCAGTCTTTCGGAAGTTCCCTTCTGATTAACAGTTACGCAATATATCGATAAATATCATTAATTCTCAAATTTCAAATACACACCTTTGGTATGAAGGAGCAATCTACACTCCTGGAAATGGAAAAAAGAACACATTGACACCGGTGTGTCAGACCCACCATACTTGCTCCGGACACTGCGAGAGGGCTGTACAAGCAATGATCACACGCACGGCACAGCGGACACACCAGGAACCGCGGTGTTGGCCGTCGAATGGCGCTAGCTGCGCAGCATTTGTGCACCGCCGCCGTCAGTGTCAGCCAGTTTGCCGTGGCACACGGAGCTCCATCGCAGTCTTTAACACTGGTAGCATGCCGCGACAGCGTGGACGTGAACCGTATGTGCAGTTGACGGACTTTGAGCGAGGGCGTATAGTGGGCATGCGGGAGGCCGGGTGGACGTACCGCCGAATTGCTCAACACGTGGGGCGTGAGGTCTCCACAGTACATCGATGTTGTCGCCAGTGGTCGGTGGAAGGTGCACGTGCCCGTCGACCTGGGACCGGACCGCAGCGACGCACGGATGCACGCCAAGACCGTAGGATCCTACGCAGTGCCGTAGGGGACCGCATCGCCACTTCCCAGCAAATTAGGGACACTGTTGCTCCTGGGGTATCGGCGAGGACCATTCGCAACCGTCTCCATGAAGCTGGGCTACGGTCCCGCACACCGTTAGGCCGTCTTCCGCTCACGCCCCAACATCGTGCAGCCCGCCTCCAGTGGTGTCGCGACAGGCGTGAATGGAGGGACGAATGGAGACGTGTCGTCTTCAGCGATGAGAGTCGCTTCTGCCTTGGTGCCAATGATGGTCGTATGCGTGTGCTGGCGCCGTGCAGGTGAGCGCCACAATCAGGACTGCATACGACCGAGGCACACAGGGCCAACACCCGGCATCATGGTGTGGGGAGCGATCTCCTACACTGGCCGTACACCACTGGTGATCGTCGAGGGGACACTGAATAGTGCACGGTACATCCAAACCGTCATCGAACCCATCGTTCTACCATTCCTAGACCGGCAAGGGAACTTGCTGTTCCAACAGGACAATGCACGTCCGCATGTATCCCGTGCCACCCAACGTGCTCTAGAAGGTGTAAGTCAACTACCCTGGCCAGCAAGATCTCCGGATCTGTCCCCCATTGAGCATGTTTGGGACTGGATGAAGCGTCGTCTCACGCGGTCTGCTCGTCCAGCACGAACGCTGGTCCAACTGAGGCGCCAGGTGGAAATGGCATGGCAAGCCGTTCCACAGGACTACATCCAGCATCTCTACGATCGTCTCCATGGGAGAATAGCAGCCTGCATTGCTGCGAAAGGTGGATATACACTGTACTAGTGCCGACATTGTGTATGCTTTGTTGCCTGTGTCTATGTGCCTGTGGTTCTGTCAGTGTGATCATGTGATGTATCTGACCCCAGGAATGTGTCAATAAAGTTTCCCCTTCCTGGGACAATGAATTCACGGTGTTCTTATTTCAATTTCCAGGAGTGTATATATATTTCCTTTTCAATCGTACAGTTCGTATCAGTTATCTTCTGTGATAAATCTCAATAATCAGATTACAGTTCTTCCAAACAAAGCTCAGGCTAGTCGGTACTACAAAGAATACTTATGCGCTCATGGCATAGCTATTGTACTGCAAAGAATACTTATGCGCTCATGGCATAGCTAATGTATGAACTACTTTTCGCATGGATTCTGCGAGTATGAAGATAGAAAATTAGTAAACGTCATTCAAGGGTAGAATTGTATCAGAATAATTCATCGAATATAATGAGATATTACAGGATGACTCCTTCGCATTTTTCTCGAAGGGCAGATGTCACCGGTGTGGCGTCTTGATCGGTCTTCCGTAATGCTGATGAACTGCTACCTGTGGCTCTTCCTATTTCACCACTACTTTTTCTTTTACTAACACTATCTGCTGCACTCTCATCACCTTTCATTTTGTTTACACTATCTGCACTCTCATCATCACCGTCACGGTCTCCTGCAGTTAGGTTTGCAACAAGAATTACTACCTTTTTTCTTTCTGTTTCGCTACATCCCGTCTGCTGTTGTAGTTGTTTGTGTTTCGCTTTGTTGTACGGGGCCTGCAGGGTTGATTATCCCTCCAGACACAAAGTTCACAGGTTTTATGTAGCCTGTACATCTTTTTGTGTTGTACATCTTCGGTGTATTGTCTTTTGTTTTTTCTTTGCTGTGAGCTTTTGTACAGTCGAGTACTGTGTGAGATTTCAGTGTATTATCCGTTTCTTCGTTTTCAGTATGTTTGTTCGTGGTTTCAGACTAGCCTGTGTGTTATTGTTTCTGTGCAATTGTTTCCTTTTTGATTGATGTTGTTGTGTGCATTATATAGCACTTCTAACTCCAGCACGTCAATTCGTGCCTGCAATGCTTGTTGGTAATTGACCCAGTAATGCAACTGTTTATTCGATTGCTTGGCTATGTTATAGTGTATTGCACCATTAAATACCATGTCATCGGTGTAATCTATGGTACTTACGTAGCTATCATGCAAACCTTGGAGAGACGGGATATCGTTTGTATGAGTGAGGTCGTTGGGGAGCAATCTCATCTGCCTGTGCCAGCTTATCGCTCTGTGATGGTTTCGGTTAATGGTCGATGGTGACTTATACTTAGTTTTTTACTTTGTAGATTGGGACAGTATTGGAGCTGACTGCGGTGGCCACGCGGTTCTGGGCGCTGCAGTTCGGAACCGCGCGACTGCTACGGTCGCAGGTTCCAATCCTGCCTCGGGCATGGATGTGTGTGATTTCCTTAGGTTAGTTAGGTTTAAGTAGTTCTAAGTTCTAGGGGACTCATGACCTCAGATGTTAAGTCCCATAGTGCTCAGAGCTATTTGAACAGTATTGGACTGCTTTCACCCGCCATAGTCGAAGCTCTGTAGGAGTCGATCTTGGAGGAATTTGTGGGTCTGACAGTCAAGACCTCTCTGTCTGGCACACAGTTTACCTCGGATTCTGCAGGGGATGCAAATGTCTTGTTCTGGTATTCTACACTGACTCTTTATGTGGCCCTTCCTTTGCAGTTTGAGCATGTGACTTCTGTGTCTTTGCACTGCTTTATGGTGTCTCCTAAGTCACAGCACTTGTAGCAGGTGGGGACGTGCACAAAGTTTTTGACGGTTAGGGACTGAAAGTCTATATAGATTCTGTCTCGTTTTGTCAAAATTTTGTGCAATTCCGGCGTGACCTCAATTACCTGATTGGTGTAACCTCGCCCTCTTGGTCTTGTTCGGAATTTAATTTTAGTGTCTTTCAGGAAAGCTTCTTTCTCAATTTCTTCGTTGAGACTCAGTTCATAGAGGCTCTTGAGGAAATCTTCGTCGCTGGTTGTGCCAGGTATGTAACGAATGATCAACACAATCAGGTGTGAGCCCCCACTAAAGAGACGACCGCTGGAGATATTCTTGGCTGACTCGAGCAACTTTTTGCAGTCGTCCTGCGTTGCAGTTTCAACTTCAACAGCCGTTGCTGTGGTTTTGACTGCCTCGATCTTTATTTTGTCTTTTTTGCGGTCAAGTTTCTGTGTGAGGGTTTGTCGCACTATTTTCGGATCATTATATTCCGTTGAGGTAATGAACAATGTTGTGGCTTGTTTAGCTTTGGCCTGTTCTTTTTTCAGTGTTTGTTTGGTTTTAGGTTCAGATTTGACAATACTGGCGAAGGATGGTAGTGTTGGGAGTGTTGTCTCAGGTTTGATTATTTTTGCCTCATCTAGTTCTTTCTTTAGGTCGTGATTGTCTCTTTTGAGATTGAAGTTTTCGAGCCTAAACTCCTCTACTTGGACAGACAGACTGTTATTCTCGTCTTTGAGAATGTCAATCTGCCCCTCCAATCTTGCATGTATAAGTGAGTCAGTTGCTTCTAGATCGTGTCTAGCTGCTGCAATTGTATTTCCACCTGTTGCCTTAGTCGAGCATTTTCCTTTTATAGGGCCTGGATTTGTCCTTCTAACCTAGCGTGTGTCACTGCATTGCCAATTTGTTTGTTTCAGAATGCAGAAGGTAGGTTCAGCGAAACTTTTTTGGCTTTCAACTCTGTTTGAATTTCCGCTATGAATGTATCAATGGCATCAACCTTCTCCTTGTCAATTTTACTAGATCGTTCCTCCGTGTTTGAGCATTGTCGAGATGTCCCTGGCGTGCTGGAAGCGTTACTGGTTCTTCTCCTAGCAGAGGCCAGCTTGACAGCCGCCGAATCTGCCTGTCCCGCACTTCGCCCCAATTTTCACACTTAGATCGAAAGTGGAACGTTACGCAGTGTGCAGACTGGCACAAGCATCAAGCTTCTTTGGTATCGAATAAGTTGAGCCTGTGCCAGCTTAAAGCCTAGCAGCGGCTGTCACTGTTGTTGTTCTCGCCTGCAGTGGCCAGCTGGAACTGCGCTCCGCGTTCGGGCTCTGCGCTGTGGCCAGCCACGCAGTTCGCGCACAGATGGTGGCTGTGTAGTCCCCATGCTCTGCTGCCTCCCCCGGTCGGGAGCGGAACTACGTTCGCGATTGGCAACACGGGCACGCGTCGGCCGTCGCACTATGTCCTACTTATGGGATTTGCACACAGCTCGCCACTGCCAGCGTACCTCGACCTGCTTCGGGGGATTTTGCGTTCTGTCGCTATGTGTGGCATATCGCTTTGATTTTTTCGTTTTCCGGAAAAAGCTACGCCAGGCAGCTAGGTATTTTGTATATCGGCTGTCAAGTCTATGGTTTACTGAGACTTTGTTCTAAGGTGCTTTTGTTGGCATTTTAGTCAGTTTTAAACAGTTTTTTCACTCCTTGGCAACAGTCACTTTTAGCTCAGAAATTGTCGATGATTTGAGTTTTGTGTTCTAAAATTCTATTCGCCACTTCCCTACACTACTCTGGTTATTTTAGTATCATTTCAATTCAAATCTAGCTAGACTGTACTTGGAGAATCGGTACCAAATGTTAGCCACGATCTATCTTACATTGCCTTGTAACTCCGTTAAAATTAGAGTTTTCAGTCTGAGATTTTTACAGACGTTTGCCTACGCTGTTGCGCAGTTGTGACTTGATTTTGGTAGATTTTTGTTGTCCTATGGCGGGGAAAACTCCTACCACATGTTACGGTTTTGATTCGTCACACGAGATGTTTTCTATTCATGTCCCTTTAGGCACTTCACAAACAGCAGTTAGTGTTGTTAGTACAGTCAAGAGTTCCTAGCGGTGTTAGTAATGTTTTTGAGTGTCAGTTGTTGTCGAATACCTTTGGTGAGGTCCAATCCAGTGCGCGCAGTCTCGATCTCACTATGCACACTTTTCTCAGATAAAACGATTTTTACACTATAAACAGTGAGCAACAGTGACCAACTTCAGTGTAGTGTGAAGTGATATACTCACTTTGGCGCGATTATACCGGAAAAAACTGACGCGGAGACTGTAATAACGGGAGCGCGCGGGCGGCACATCCGCTCTGGTCGACGGCTAATTAGATGACGAGGCATTTGGCTATTTAAGCCGTCTTTATTCCGTAGAATAAACAATACATAAATAAATATAGAAATGGTACATATGGTATATATGGGTGTTTTATACCACGCCATGCCCTCCACCAAAGTGGGGACTTACAGGGCGAAATACCAAATAATATATGTGTATACTAAAGGAAAGGAAGAAAACACAAATGAAAGAAGAAGAAAAGCAGAATAAAGACGTTCTTTCTCCTGTTGAAAGACCCCAGGAGTCAGGGAGATAAGAATATCCAGCATCCTAACCGACACCGGCTCGTGGCATCAGCCTATTCTTCGTCATCCGCTCGAAGATATGGTAACTGATGCAGCAGCTCTGCAGAACCCTGCTGCTACGTACCGCCAGCTCTCGAGATCGGAACCCAAGTTAATGAGGTCCCTCGCCGACGCAGGAGACCATGTGCCTCTCCAATTCAACGTTGCAGTGGAAACTGTCAACTCCTGGATGTCATGATGCAGGTTGGAGATAGAACATCAGATGGATGATGTGTTGTAATAGGTTGCCTTCTGCGTATGACACCAGTCAAGTTGAAGATGGTCGCCGACTACCTGGGCGTCTATCACGCGGGCGGTGCCGTCTTTTACCGCCACCATGTCAGGCTTGCATAGTCCGTCAGGTGTTCGGAGGTGGGTCTCCACAGAGACATTGAAACCCCTCTGCACGAGCCCACGAGCGACATACCGCACGATTGCGTCATGTCATTTGACTCTGGACCCGTGCGTCCTGTAGCAAGCCTGTAGGACGTGGTTGGCGATGTTGATGGCCTGGCAGCCCGTGCGACATCTGGCGTCTGCCTCACGCTCCCGACTGCGCCGTGCCCTCGCCAAGAAGGCGTTGATACGGGCGCGGAGGGCGTCGATGTAGTCACGCCCAGATAGTAGTCGACTGGTGTCGGCGACCCATTGGTGCTGCCCTCAGACTGCGCCGGAAGATGACAGTGCCACACCGTAGATGGCAAAATTGCAGGTGCGCAGCCCACATCTTTCCAACCTGCATTGACGATTTGAGGAGGTGACCCTCCCACATCAGGTGCCGCTTCAGCACCTCGATCTCACGCTGCACCTCATCCAGGCCTGCACCATCGAAGGCTGGCCCTTCCTTCTTCAGCGCCAGGAGACGGGAGTGACGGAGGGTTGGCCCCATCCAGCGATGCCGAGGCCCCTCTGGGCAACAGGAGTGTGGAAGTCGCCCAGGAGAGTGTCCACCGAATTCAGGGCACCCACTTGGTGTGTCTGAGGGCCAGCCCATGGTGCAGGCCAGGGAGAAGCACATTGGTGAGAGCATAGAGGCGGTGTTGCGGCTTCAGCGGAGCTCAGGAGATGACATCCAGCTTTTCCCCAGGTGGCGTCCGGGGTCGAAGACGCAGCGATCTGAGGTGGAGAACTGCAGCCCCCAGATACCGGTAGGTCTCACCCACACATAGGGCAGGCACGGTGGTATTGCCAGCCTCGAAGGTGACGTCGCCATCCACCTTCACCTTCTTTTCGCGGCCAGACGCGACCAAGGCGAGGGTGAAACACTTCCCGGTGTTGATCTGCAGCCCCAGGTGTGCGAGGGCTGTGACAGCTGCATCTATGAGGGACTGCAGGCCCCTCAGAGTCGACTTGAACAACAGGATGTTATCTGCAAAGGCCGCAGCATTGACTCTGCGACCGAGAATCCGAGCTCCGATGTGGGAGGGGAGTTGTCCTAAAACACTCCACCACAAAGCTGAACAGGAGGTGGGAGAGGATCATCCTGATGGACGCCCCGTGACGGCTGTACAGACACGCCCACGCCAGCGCCACTCGCTATCACCGTTGCACTGCCTTCGCAGCACCGCTCGACGTATTCAATAAAGCAGTCCGGCAGGCCATGCACCCTCAGCACAGGGCGAAGGGCAGCATGATCCACCGAATCGAATGCCTGGGAAACGTCGATCGACACCACAAAGACAGAGCGGCAGGTGCGGACTGCGTCGGTGAGAGCAGTGTCCAGGATGAAGCAGTTCTCCAACATCCCATCTCGGGGGATCAATGCCTGCTGACATTCGTCCACAGTACAAGTGCGCATCAGGCACGATGCGAGAACCTTGTGAAAAGTCCACGCCAGCACCAAGCAGACTGTAATGGAGCGAAAGTCAGCGGGGGATGTCGGTGCAGCCATTTTGGGGAGAAGGGACGAGCGCGTGCGTAGCAAACGCTTGGGAAGGGCACGGGCCCGAAGGAAAAGGTTCATGATCTTTACGAGGACTTCGTGTGGCAGGCGCCGCAGCTCAGCGGGAGTCATGCCGTCCGGATCGGCCACTAATCCCCTGGGTGGCAAGACCTCCTCGGCGGTGACTGGCCCCGACAGGCACTCGAGAGCGACAGGCTCTGAGTGCGGCAGGAAGTGTCACGGATGAAGCCCATGGTGGAAATGGGCTTCTTCGTGAAGGGATCTGTCAAGAAGTCCAACAGACCACGGATGTTGGGTGGTGGCTGTAGCAGGGTGCCATCCGAGAGCTCACACAGGCAATGCGCGCGCGCCCTTCGGAACGCATCCTGTGTCTTTGCATAGTCCCAATTGCGCTGTTTGCGCCTCTGCTGCGGCGGCCCTACAGACGGCCGCTTCGGTGGTTGGTGTGGCCTCTGCGTCCTCGTACTCGTCTTCTCCCCTGTGGACCCGGCCGACGCAAGGTCATCCGGGAGCATGCCTAGGATGACGTCAGGCGGCGACCACGGCCCCAGGCTGATGACACGGTCTAGGGCCGAGAAACGCTGAGCGGAAGCGGGTAGCCCCACTAAATTCTCACAGATGGCGGCATCGGTCGGCCCCTCCGGCGGCTACCCGGTGGTGTCGGCAGCTAAGTCCTCAGCTGCGTCATCGGCTGGCGCAGCCCCGTCGCCCACGTCGGGCGGCGACCTCTCCGCTCCCCGGCGGGACACCAGCTCTTCCCCCTGACCGATCTCAAGTGCCTCCATGAACTCACGGACAAGCTGCTTGTGGGCAGCCTTCCGCCGCTGGCACTTGATCGCCTCGAGTGTTCGGTCAGGGAACATCCGTGTCAGTTCTTGGTTGACAAAGAAGAACCGTGCGTCCCTCTCGAGAAAAAGTTCGGCGTCCGCTTTGGTGAGCGACAGGACCTCTTCCTCTGTCCACCTCATGCAATGTCTCTCTGTCACGATCTCTGCGTTCGCGGCCGCTGGGTGTTCGCAGCAGCGGTGGACCCCAAGGCCGTTCTTGGTCGTAAATGTGCAGTGGCACTCGCTGCAGGCGTAGATTGCTGCAACTGCTACCATATCTGCAACACAGTCGGTTGGCCGGGCAGGTGCTGGGGAAGCTGGGGTGGCACCTTCAGCGGAAGGGCTACCACTCGTAATCTCTTCTGTGCTGCCCCCAACTGAAAAGGGATAATGCGAGGGAAGGCTGGTAACTCTGCCAAGCCCCTGGTGCAGTATTCCACTCTGCGAAATCAGTGGGCCCACGTGAAGGGGAGAAGACCACAGGAGAGGAGAGGCTAAGAGGGCTAGGCTCATGTATTGTGCATCACTCTTCTGTAACTACAACCCAAGGAAGGCGCCTCACAGCAGCACCACGACTACAGCAGAACCGCGCTTCAGAAAGCCGAGTCCGGATGCAGCCGCACTGCTGCCAGTTGGCCATTTAAAGCCGTCTTTATCCCAAGAAATAAACATACATGAGATACAGGTACTGGGTGTCTTATACCATGCCATACCTCCGGAACGAAGGTTTACAGGGTGTAACACCTGAATGTATATAGATAGAAATAAACATAACTTAAATATCAAAACAGAACAAAATACAGAAGGAAGAAAGGAATAAAGACTGGTTCTTGCTCCTGTGAAAGACCCCAGGAGTCAGGGTAGAAAAGAACCAGCGCACTATCCAACGCCAGCCCTGGGAATCGGGCGACGAGCCGTCATACGCTCGAAGATCTTGTATGAAGCGCAGCACGACATTAACACCCTTGATGAGACAATGGAAAATTCCCGCACCTTGAAGCTCAGTTTCAAGAGGTCACACGCGGATTGTGGGGAGCAGATTCCCCTCCAGTTCAGGGTGGCCAAGGAGAAGACAACACTCTGGATGCCGGGACGAAGGCCGAGGACAGCACGCCTGATGGACGGCGTGTTGTAGTTCGCCGCCTTCTGCTGGTGACACCAGTCGAGCTGGAGGTGATCTCTGACTATCTGGGCGTCGACAATGCGGGCCTGGCCGTCTCTGACCCCGATGATGTCAGGTTTGCGGATGCCTTCTGGTGTGCGAGACATCGAAGCCCCTCTGCGCGAGTCCACGCGCGAGGTACTTCACGACTGCGTCGTGACGTTTCACGCGGGACCCATGCATTTGCCCGCAAGCCTGAATGACGTGGTTGGCGGTCTCGACGGCCCTGCAGCCCGCGCGGCATTGCTTGTCAGCCGCGCGCCCGTGACTTCGACGCGCCTTGGACGGCAAGGCGTTGATGTGGGCGTGGATGGTGTTGATGAAGTAGCGCCCAGATAGAAAACGACTGGTGTCGGTGACCCATTGGTGATGTCCCCGGATGGTGGTAGACTCCGAGAGGGCCACACCATCGAAGGCGACGTGCAAGTGTGCTGCCCACATGTCCCTTATCTGCTCCAACGTCTTGAGAAAGTGGCCTTCCCACGTCAGGTGCCGCTCGAGCGCCGCGACCTCGCGCTGTACCCCGTGCAGGCCTGCGTCGTCCACAGCTGGCCCCATCTTCTGCAGTGTCCAGAGGCGGCCCCGCCGTAGTATAGGGCCCATCCAGCGGGCAGATGGAATGCCAAGGCCCCCATGGGCCACAGGAGTGTTGAAGTAGCCCAAGGGGGCCACCAGCGCCACTTCTTCGCCGTTCAGGCGACTGCTGTCGCTTAGGTGGTGAGCACGGTGATGACCTGTGAATTCTCCCCCTCTTAGAGCCAACAGCGGTGAGGGCTTCAGGAAGCATGTCCAAGATCGTAGCAGGTGGCGTCTCCAGCCCCTAACGAATGATGCAGTCCAGCGACATTGGCCTCTGGTGGCGGCGTCCCTGGCGGTGTCGTGTTGTCCTCTCTCTCGTCCGGCGGCCCTGGGCCGGGCGCGGGCCCCTCCGCATCCCTCTCCCGCAGGGTGGCCAGAAACGCCTGCACAAGCTGGTGGTGAGCAGGTTTCCGCCTCTGGCACTTGATGGAATCGAGCGACCTGTCGGGAAAGTCGGAGAAGCTCCTGGTTGGAGAAGAAGGACCGGCAGTCCCTCCCAAAGGAGAGCTCCGCCTCCGCCCGGGCGAGGGAGAGGGCCTCCTCCTCGGATTACCTCGCATGTTTTCGGTCCATCACTATGGCCGTGTTGTCTGCCACCTGGTGTTGTCGGCGGCGGTGGACCCCCAAGCCAGACTTGGTGGTGAAGGCATGGGGACAATCAGGGCATTGGTGTGCTGCATCCTGTACAAGACCCTCAGCAGGACTGGTTGGCTGAGTAGGCACTGGCATAGCTGGGTTGGCACCTCCAGTGAGAGGGCCAATTCCCCTTTATCTTTCTTGCTGCCCGCAACTAAAAAGGGTATAATGTGAGGGGGGGCTGGTAACCCCCCCCCAACCCCCAGTGCAGTCTTCCACTCAGCGAAATCAGAGGGCCCACATGAAGGGGGGAAGACTGCAGGAGAGGAGAGGCTAAGAGGGCTAGGCCCATATATTGCGCATCACTCTCCCTGTAACTACAACCCCAGGAAGGTGCCTCATAGCAGTGGCCCGACTACAGCAGAACCACGCTTCGGAAAGTCGAGTCTGGATGCAGCCGAACAGCCGCCACTTGGACAGCCTCGTGGCTATCTTGTCCAAGTTATTAAAATGCCACTGGTGGGGCAAGGAAGCAATAATGTCTGGGTTCCTTCATGTAGCATTGCCTTCTACCGATGTTTGAGAAAGAGTGCTCATTCTTGTCGAGCCGTCCGCCAAACTGTACACATGAACTGTTGGTGTATTCGGACACTTGCAGTTACGGTGTTACAGATGAGTTCCCTAATGAGGAAATGGCAGAGATGGAAGCAGCTCCATATAGTCTTATTACAGGGTGCCCAAGTATCCTGTGCGTCAACAACGAGCGGCATAATATCGGGCGGGCGGCTTAGATTGTATTTCCGCTGGAGTGCGCTGAGAACCGCTGGCTTCTCATACTTCTGCCTCTTAAGCATTTCGGCACGATTGAGACTCCCGGTGTATTCATATGTTACGGTTGTCTCAATTATTGTCCCAAGCCCCGTTCCTGGCTTGAAATCCGCATCGTGGGTAACTATAAGATCTGGGACATACCAGTCTGAGTTGATAGGGGTGATAGATGGGGTTGTAATTACCTTGTACCCTTTGTGCTCAAGTTCTTTTTGGATTGTGCTACCAACTCGGTTGTACCTATCTGCTAGAGGAGGCCGAAATGCACGCGTTTAATTACATGCTGACTGGCGTGAGGTCTGGAACATTTAAGGGAATTAATAGTAGCAAATAAAGTACGTAGTTGATATAATACTTAACTTTAATCCACAATTGGTGTACATCGCTCTTGACGATACATGTTATAATCTCAATATCAAATGCTATGGCGCCTTGCTAGGTCGTAGCAAATGACGTAGCTGAAGGCTATGCTAACTATCGTCTCGGCAAATGAGAGCGTATTGGTCAGTGTAGCATCGCTAGCAAAGTCGGCTGTACAACTGGGGCGAGTGCTAGGACGACTCTTTAGACCTGCCGTGTGGTGGCGCTCGGTCTGCAATCACAGACAGTGGCGACACGCGGGTCCGACGTATACTAACGGACCGCGGCCCATTTAAAGGCTACCACTTAGCAAGTGTGGTGTCTGGCGGTGATACCACACTATCAATCCTAGCGAAGTGGGTAAGTGGGCAACGTTGGAGGACATGCTGAAGAGTCTCTCTCCGGTTAATGCAAGAAACTCCTGCTCTGCAGTAGGCGGCAGGACCCCGTATATACGGGGCTCCTCTGGTGGGCAACAAACCAATTTGCAGATGGACTGTGCCGATGTATTGCCTACCTGTCCAGAATGGTGGAGGGTCGTTGATCCACTTATTGCACTCAGAGGCATGTTGACAATATTCCAAGCCGTGGCCTAGTGCAGAATTGTGTAACCGTGGCCACCAATATCTTGTAACCCCGTCAGATGTTGGGACGACTACTGTACCTTTAACTCTTAGGATTCTCTTGAGCTTGGCTACAAGCTTGGACACGTTTCTGCTCTGGTGATGGCTTGCAAATGTATGTCATTAACAGACGACAGCTGCTGAACTCTCCTGTAAAATACAGAACCAATCAGCAGCCTTAATGCTGGTATGCCCAAGCCACCGTCACGCTGCTTAGCATGGAGGAATGGCATTGGAGTTGTCTTGGGCAGATGGGGAGTTGCCTTGACAAACTGTATGATTAGGTGGTCCAAGTAGTCCAACTTCTTTGTTGTAATGTTACTATTCTGAAGAATATGAACAAGCCTCGGTATGAGTCATAGTTACTCCCGCCATTTACCCGCGCTTGCTTGAATTTCTTCGCGTTGACATTCAAAGCACTGGGCAGAAATCATGTTGCATCAACACACGCTAGGGCCATCGCAATGCTTTGATTTATTATACAGTCGGACTCCCCCACTCTGTGTCAGTTCTGAGCTGATCGTTGAAATAGGTACAGCGAGAGTCTGCCGGCTGGCACTGAGGGCGTCGCTGTCCCACCTCTAAGGCGTGGGCGGATGTGGCGAGGGGCGGCACAATTCCCGCCGTTGAGTTGCGGCCGCCGGGAAGAGCGGAGTTCAAAACTTGATGCAGATAGTTTCATAGGTACAGCTTCTTTTTTTTACAGATTTATTGTAGCCCACTGCCTAGAATACAAAAGTGGGTAATAAGTACTAAACAATTGTACGTCATTCATGATAGCAGTATTTCTACTTTACAAAAGGTTATTTATTAGATTTATGTTATTACAAAATCGGCCTGTTAGCCGCTCCGGATGTCCAGGAGCGTTGTCCGTCCCTAACCACGAGGAGGTGGGCTGTCTACTATCTAGAGAACTACTGCCGTATTTTAATTTTTTTGTCTTCCCTCCACCACCCTTACTTTACACATTTATTACTTTACACTACTTCTACTTCTGCACTAATTATATAATACTTGATAACGTGATTGCACATTTGACATTTTGTAAAAACTAAGAGAATTATTAATCATTGTTTTAATCTGATCATGTTTCCAAGTTCTTTGTGTATATATTTGGACTCAAAAGAAGGCAAAGATTACCTTATGGAAACACCCCTGGGCATCCCACGCGTCTGTGTCGCCATAGTCTGGGGAGCCCCACCATCTCTTCCAACTTGCCCTCATTTCTGTCCATAGACAATTCTGACGCCCCGGTGAGGGAGGCGGACGGGTGCCTCTGCTAACAGAATTCCAATAGGCCAGGCAAACCACCATTTCATCCTCTACCGGGATGTGATTTGAGTTCATTTTGAAAATGGTTGCCACTCAATACTCCTCAGTCCTGTTGAGGAGTATGGCTGTTCTCTAGTTTAACTTAGGGAATTTATTCCAAAATTAATTTTGCAAATCTGGATACTGAGTCGACCAGATTTTGTAAGCCTTGTATGCATCAGGGTTTCTTAGTATGTCTGCAACCTCTTGATTGCGTAGTTCCTGCCTTAATTTGGAGGCAACCGGTTCGAAGTCTGGGCATTCCAGAACCACGTGCTCAGGTGTCTTGATAGGGGCACCACAAACACACTCAGGTGTAGGAGGGCTACCTATCCTGTGAAGGTATGTAGGATAGGGGCCGTGTCCTGTTAAAAAGCTAACTATGCCTTGTGTAGGTATGAAGCATTTAGTGTTCAACCTCTCATGAACATTAGGAAGGAGGTCATAGACTCGCCTCCCTGTCTCTGATGTGTTCCATTACTGTTGCCATAGTCTTAGTGTCTTTTATTTGATTTCTTTAACATTGTTTAAATGTTCTCCCATAATCTGTGATACTCGTCGATAGTCCCATTTAGCCAGCCAGTAGACGGCCGCATGTTGCCTAATTAACAACTCTAATGGGCAAAGCCCCATGATGATACAAAGAGCGTTTATTGGGGTGGTGCCGAAGGATCTTACATCTGAGAATGACGTTACGTTGTATGCGCCTGACCATCATTGGAGGCCTCACCTGAGTGATTTTGTGTGCCCAGGCACTGGAGCCATATCCAACTATTGGTACGAGTATGCACTTATGGTACATCTTTGTTGCTAGCGGAGGAAGATGAAAGCACCGTTGGGCTATGCTGATATAGTCTTATAATCGGGTCTCGGGCCAATTTGCCCTTACGAAGAATGCACCCCATAAATCTAATTACAATTTCCACCTTTGAAGATCGACACCATTGTACTAGGATCTCAGAAACATGGCCTGCGTTTGTCTCTACTTCAGCATGACTGTCGCCCCCAATAAGGACGAGGAGGTCATCTGCATATGCCACGACTCCCAATGCCACATTGTTCTCTTCGAGTGTTATCAGTAAAGGATCCATATTTATATCCCAGAACAAAGGGCCGCACACAGAACCCTGGGGACAGCCATTTGATATATTTTTGGACACCACAGCACCAGGAGCCGTGATTTTGGCGACTCTGTTCCGGCAGTAATTCCTCAGACAACCGTATAGCATTACCAGACACTCCACCTCCCGAAGACAGGAAAAGAGTGCCGGCCACCACAGGTTGTCGAAGGCACCGGCAATGTCCACCATGACTCCAAGAACGTATTTCCTCGTAGATGAGTGTACAATACTTGCCACTTTGTTTACAGCATCTGATGTTGACTTTCCCTTGCGAAATCCATATTGCAAATCACTCATTCCACATAGAATCCTGTGACTCGACAGCCTTGAGACCAGTAGCTTCTCAAAGTGTTTTCTTCAAAATATCCAGTAGGCAGATGGGCCTATAGGACATAGGCATTATGGGGTCTTTGCTGAAGTCATAATAATAGAAAAGGCACCAGACAATCTTCCAGCGGGTTGGGAAGGACTGTGTTTCTAAGTATTTGTTATATATCTTTGCAAGACTTGGGGCTATCTTATTCGCAATACTCTGCAGGACTTCCGCACAAATTGCGTCTGGCCCCGGGGCCTTGCGTTTGGCGAATGAAAGAATGGCTGTTTTTTCCTCCTCAACAGAGAAGCGTTACACTTGTAAGTCGTTGTTGTACTCAATCTGATCTTGCATTCCGATCTCCTGCTGCATCTTACTGTCCGTTTCAGGTCGATCGTCTGGGAGGAGCGCAGTTAGTAACTCCTCAGCAGTCTCAACGCAGTCATTCGTCATCCTGTCAGTGTCACCAAGTCTTACAGTCGAAAGATGCATTGGAGAGTGTATCTTCTCTCTCACCATTTTGTATGGAGTACCCCATGGGTTCAGAGTGAGGTGAGACTTCACAAAGTCCTCCCAACTCTGCTGGCAGTGTTGTCTCGGAGTTTCCTTGAAGAGCCACTTCCGTATTTTGTACAAGGCAAGATGGTATTGCCTTTCCTCCTGGGTGAATGACCCTTGATAGTTACGACGTGCTCTTCTCGCAGACTGCCGGAGCTGGGTAAGCTCTGGAGTCCATGGAGAGGCCGCTTCCCATGTGAGACGCCTTCGCGTCAGTATCGCCACGGCCACAGTCGCCTTGATAGAGACAACCAAGGCCTCAACAGCCTCGTCCACGTTAAAAGGGCCGTCTCCCAACTGTGTAGGATTGTAACTCTGCCTCCAACATGTCCCAGTCAGCTCTCCCATAGTCGTATTGCATTGTCCACCACCCTGCACGTGTTCCACATGTGGTACTATTGAGAACTCGATTACGTTATGGTCACTTGTAAGATTTTCCAAGACTTTCCAGTTTTGAATATTATTCGCTACATTGATAGAGCTCAGCATAACATCGATGTGCGAAGCTGCCCTGACTCGACTCCTATAGGTAGGAGGGTTTCCAGGGAGATTTTATAACATTCAAATGGTTTTCCATGATAAGATCCTCCAGTGCAAGACCCCTTCGGTCCTGGACTCCACTGTGCCAGAGAGGGAACTTTGCGGTACTATCCATTGTAATAATGAGTGACTTGCTAGTTAGGGCACGTAAAACGGTTGACAATTGTCCCAGGTAAATGTCTATTGGGTCTCTATATTTATCAAATACCAGCGTGCATTGCAATAGTATATCTCAACCACAGTTACATGTGTAGTGCAAAATTGAGTGAGAACAGTAGTTTTAATTAACTTATTCAGAATAACTATAACTGACATTGGATCTTGACCGGTTGAGATTACCTGAGCAGTTACAGGAAAGCCTGAGACTTTGCCAGAGACAGAGTTTGGTTCTTGTATCAATAAAATATCACTGTCCCTTTCTTCTGACAATTTGCGGAGCTCCTGAGTGACCAATGAGCTCCGCATTGCATTTATCTGCAAGGTATTGAGTCTAGTCAGGGAACCAGGTATAAAAGTGACTTGCAGGCCACGTCTGGGCAGGGTCAAACGCGATTCTATCATGCATTTTCACCATGTCTTCATATACTTTATTTAGGTCAAATTTCCTTCCCCATCGGATATAGACTTTCGAAACTAAGTGTTTTAATTTAGTATATTCTATAGGAATGTTTAATGCAACTAATTGTATACAGTCTGCATCCTCCAGAGTGGGGAATGTAACTTTCTTTCCACGAGGATGCGCAGCCCGAACCAGCTGCCTCAGTGCGGCGTTCAAAGTTAGTGGATTTTCAAGCTTTGATAGCTGTAAAGTCCTCTCACATATACCATAAGTATTTCCAGGTGGACATTTATTATAAGTCTGTTTTTCTACTATATGAGTATCTCCCACAACACCGTCACAAAGAGTTAATTTGTCAACATTTGTGGCTACTTTTGTTAATTCTAAAGTCTCTTTCGTTTTCTCATCTGCAGGCCCCTCCGAAGCAAACGCCGACATCTCTACCCTCAGGCACGAATCCCCATCTCGAAGGGAGGGGGTACCCGCCACCTCAGCCACCAATGCCTCCAGTGGACCTGGAAGACCACCCCTGGAGGCCAGGAAGGACCCGACCTGGCAGGAGAAGTCTGCTGTTTCCGGCTGCACGTCAGGCCCCGGAACAGCGTAGATCTCCCCCTCCTCCCACAAGAAGCAGTCCCCGCCCAGGGAGGAGAAACCCGCCGGCCCAGCCGCCTTCACCACCGACAAACCTGGAGGACTCTCCATGCTGGCCAGGAAGCCCCCGACCTGATAGGGGAAATCCGTCATCTCCAGCTGTACTGCTGGCACTGAAACAGAATAAATTTTTACTTCCTCCTCACCCTCACCGTCCAGAGAGGACAGTGACTCCTGCAACTTCTCCACCTTCCCACGTCTCTTAGTGTTTTACTGGGTGACTTCCGACGAGTGACCTTATAGCGCACTGCCATAATCAGTCTTCTGGATAAGTCGTTCTAAAAGTAACTTATAGGTCAAACACTCCTTACTAGGAGCGTTCCATGTTCGTTTGCGGTATTTGCACAGGATACAGAGTGGAGTTTCTCTTTCACAATTCTTTTTATCGTGACTGTCACACCCACAGTTTCCATACACAGGTCTCTGAAAATTACAGTATTTGGCAACATGGCCATAGTTGACATTTTGAACATTTAGTTAAAGCTGTGTAATCTTTTACAGATATTGTGTTATACCCGACGTATAGTCTATTTGTTGTTATTATCTGTTTACGTAGTACAGGTGCGACTTCTATTGTGTAATGGACAGGGTTCATGTCATGAGGACCTGCTTTGAACCGTATTTTGACTTGCGAAGAGTCTAACGAACAACTTATCTTATCTTCAAAATTCTGCACATACACGCAGTCTGTAATATTGTCCTGCGACATGTATTACGGTACATCATACGTCATCATCAGGGGGCGACGTTTCTTTGGCTTTCCACATGTTAATGATTCTTTTAGTTTCGAATTAATCGTCGAAGTGGCCTCAGTTGAGGACAGTGAAAAAATACTGAATAACACTTTTTGGTTGTCCTGATATTATTTATTTTAATTTTGTCAACAAGAGGGTTTATGCTTTGTTCAAATTTTTCTTTAGCTTTCTTTACATCATCACCTTTTTTAGGTTTTATGAATAGTATCAGAAGAGCTTTCTCAACATTTTACTTGCTGGGCTCCTGGACCATTCTTTTATTTACTGGTGAGGTTTCTAACGCAGCAGCATAGGTTGCCCTTCAAGCCTAGCATGTGCTAGAGCCCAGTTGGCAATGTCCTCCTTTATCACCCTGATCTGGTCAGCGGTGATCTTACCGTGCTTAACATTGTGATCAACTAGTCGTAGGAAACGTGTATGTCTTTCCATGACAGATAACTCCATATTCACATCAATGGGAGCGTCTTGCTCCAATATCTCCGTTTCACTCTCCATTTGCTCAGCCATGATTTGTTTGAACAGTGAAAAAAGAATGGAGCCTGTCTGTTTCCCCTGACTGGCACCTCTGGCAGGGGGGGGGGGGGGGGGGCGGGATATCTGCAGCTCGCTCATCAGTCTCACCACTTCACCAAGAGCCTTATGAGCTGCTGGGTTTAGCGCGCCGTTTCCAGCGCACTAGTCCCCTTCCACGACCACATCACTGGAGATTTCATCCGTCCTTCCCCAGCATATGCCCACCGCATTCCGGAGAGGCAGATTCACCTCTCAGCCATCGCCCCCTACTACGCCGATTCCACCCTGACGCCAAGGACCCAGTCCTACATAGGTGCTGGGTTCGTCCCCCAGGCCCCATCTAACCTAGTGAGGGACATGTCACCACGCCCTGGCTTGGCAGAACGTGTCCGGGACATCCCGTTCACAGTGATGAGCCTTTGCTGGCTCAGGCTGCGATCCCTCCCCAACAAATGCGGCCGTGGGAAGACAGGGCACAGATGTTTTGTGCCCTGTGCAGTGACAGGTGTTGTGCCCCCTTCTGATGCAGCTTCCCCTGTGCCACGCACCCTTTGCTTTCGTCTTGGGTTGGGGGACGATTAACGTCGTCCGAGACGTGAGGAACTGCACAGGCCAGACTGCAGGGATCCGGGATCGTCGTTAGACTTACCCTCATACCCTCGCCCAGGCGCCGCGCTCAACTCAGGAGAGACTGATGGTGTGTCTCTCGTAACTCAGCTCACCTTGCGCCACGCACCCTTTGCTTTCGCTTGGGATGGGGGCATTTAACATCCTGCCGTGACGAGAGTTTTACGTCCTGCCTTGACAAAACAACAACCCTCACCTATTAACGCAGCCTGGAAGGTGTTAAAGGAGTCAGTCCAGGTCTTATATGTGGAGTTTCACATCAACGAGATGGTGCAGCACTCAAACCCAAGTTACGTTCCCTGGAGGGTCTCCACATGTACTGGGGGATCATGACCGACCATGTCTCACCCACCGCTTTTGATAATTCACGGTGGGCCAGTGCGGACCAGTGAGGGTTGCACCCAGTTAAGCGCTAGCCTTTTAACGTCATGCATGGATGGCCCATCCCGTGTTAGCTTCACCCTATCTGAGGGGATTACTGAGCCACGGGGCCACAACAAGGCCACAGGATTGGACATTACGGTCCCCGCCCCACCAGGTTCCTCTGAGCCCTGTTGCGATCGAAGATTCAGGGAATCAGAGGGTCTCCTGGCGGTTTTAACCCAGTTTTGGAAGGCAACACACCTTCCCCAGGTGGCGCCACACAGACCGATTTCCTGTAGTTTCATAGGTACAGCGAGAGTTCGTCAGTCGGCACCGAGGGCATCGCTGTCCCACCTGTAAGGCATTAGCAGGTGTGGCGAGGGGCGGCACAATTCCCACCATTGAGGCGCGGTCGCCGGGAAGAGCAGCTTTCAACACTTGATGCAAATAGTTTCATAGGTACACATATTTATTTATTTATTGCCAAATTATAGACCTGTTATCTGATGTTTAAAACAGGGCGTAGATCTTACAATTTTCGTTTTTCATCTTTTTACAATTTTTTCTCCTATTGTTTCATCTACAACAATTACAAAGAATGATACTTTTCAAAATAACAAAATTTTATGCGTATTTCAACCTTAAATTATTGTTGTTTTTTAAGAAGAATATAAAAAGAAGATAGTATAGATGTGAGATTTGTTAGTACGATCACCGAATATGACTGACGGTGATTACCTTGGAATGGTTTCTTCGAGCCGTTGACTGCCAGTCACACACACACACACACACACACACACACACACACACACACACACAGAGAGAGAGAGAGAGAGAGAGAGAGAGAGAAATAGTTATTAGTAGAGAAATAATGTTGCTTATCCTATTTATTACTAATCCTATGTATTAACTACTTTAGGTGCCCATCCATGTACAGCATTTGGTGTTTTCTTGGCTAGATTGCCAGCACCTTTGCTTATTTACTGTCACATCTCAACTTCCTCCTCCTATTCCTCCTCATTGTCACTATTTTCCTTGTCACTGTGGGTATCACTGTCCATTCTCTGGAGATTGCTGTTACGCTGCACATAGGCATGTCTGTAATGTCGTGTCCGCATATACTCTTCATGTGTTGTTTTTGAAATACTGTTTGTCAGTGCGTTTAATTGTGCCCATTGTTCTTCGTCTCTTACTGCTGTGTGTGTATCTATGTCTCTGCCTGTGTAATCTAAGTGTAGTGTCTGTCTATTGTTCGCATATTGCCCGCAGAAAAAGACAGTATGTTCTGGGGAACGTGGTTTAAGTGCAAGGGATAAGGTCTGTGTCCGGTTAAGAAATATACCATACTGCGGCTGTGATCGGTATGTCTGATTCTCAACTGCTCCCTTATGTCAGGGAGAAAGTAGTGCAGTCTACATCCCTTATCACTTATATCCCACTCACCTTGCCATGTATCCAAACGCCAACTTTTAAGGTGACGTGTATCGGCACACCGGTTATTGTGTGTACCTTATCTAGTCTCCCCACCTTTAACCAGTACCTTGCAGCTCTGTATTTGGTGCTCTGAATATGCCCCATAGATATCACGATCACACACAGTGCATCCGCTGAGGTGGTACTGAATGCTCCAAATAGCCTAAGTAGGACACTTCTCTGCCCTCGTCTGACGGATGCTTTGTTGGTGACCACGTTCAGTCTATGTGCACACGTGCTAGCTGTGAAGCTGAGTACTGATTCGAAGAGCGCACAGTGGTATGTACGTATGACTGTACTGTTTTGTATTTAGCCTCACCAGTTTGTGTAGTATTTTTTCTAATTTGTCTGTTGTTAGCCTGATGTGTTCATTGAAATTCAATTTTTCATCTATGTGTACCCCAAGATAGCACATAACGTGTACTCGTTTGATGTTTGTGTTCCCAATTTTAACCGAAGGATTCCTTTGAAGTAATCATTTCAGTAAAGTGTATGTTGTTTTGTTTTCAGGTATCCTGAGTATGTTGTTGCGACACCACAGAGTAATTGTTTGTAGTATTCCACTGGCTTTCTGTTCTAATTGGGCTTTGTTGTTTGCAGTGACTACAACTAATAGGTCATCTGTGTAGGCGACAATTCCGTCTGACCTGTCATCCCCATACAGAAGATGTAGGAGGGGTTCGATTGTTATGTCCCAGAAGAGGGGGCCGCAGATCGACCCTTGAGGACAGCCTTTGGTAATTCTTTTAATTACTTTCCGGCTGTCCATCTGCCATTCGACTACTCGGTCTTTACAATAAGAGAGCTGCAGGTCCCAGGAACTCTGTACCACAGCTTGAAAGATTACTGTCGAGATAGGGTCGTCCAATGGAAAGAAGGAAACAGAAAGGTAGTCAAGAAAATTACAAAATGATGTACACAAGTATCTATCCTAGGGCCCCTATTCTGGGATATTACAATTGAGCCACTTCTCAGTCTCGTGGAAGAAAGCGCCAACAAAGAAGGGATCGTGGGCTATGCTGACCATGAAACAGTTTTAGTGACGGCGAACTCAAAAGCTGAATTGGAAACAAAGGCAAATGACACCCTGCTTGATATGAAAAACTGGTGCCAGAAATATAAGTTAACAATAGCCCCAGCAAAGGTGTCATATATGTTGATGAAAGGAAACCTACAGCGGAATCCTCTGATAAAATTAGGTACTAATAACATTGCCAGGAAGAAGTTAACTAGATACCGTGGAGTACAGCTAGACGACAGAAAATCATTTATGCAGCATATAAAGCTGACAACAGACAAGGCAGTAGCTATTCTACATAAACTCGCCAGAATCAATACCGCAGAGTATAGGATGCCACTAAGAATGATCAAGACGTATTACTATGCAATATACGAGTCGATAGTGAGTTTTGCCTCTAGCACATGGGGACACAGATTAAGTCTATCGACATATGTGACAGCCGCCAGAAGTGGTCAGAGGAATGTACTCCTGCAGCAATCTGGCGCCTTCGGAACAACATCTACTGAAGCCCTATGTGTAGTGCTTGGCATGTATCCTATAGATATAACAATAAGGTACAGAGCAGCAGCGTATTGGCTGAGATGGGGACAGAATCACAAAGTTCAGGAGATAACTGACGAGGATGTCCCAACCAGACACGACTTAAAGCGATGGAGACTGATGGAGTGGCAAAGGCAGTGGGACACCAGAGAAAAGAGCAGGCGCGTATATGAGTTTTTTCCTAATATTGAAGAGCGCCTGAAAATGAGACATGCTGACCCAGGCGTAGGCATGATGCACTTCCTTACGGGTCACGGACCGTACCCAACGTACATTAACCCTGCTGTTCTGTTCGGGTCTATATGACCCGAAACGAATATGAACGTTATTTTACATTATGTAAATACCAATATATATTTATGAAACTTTGTGACTTTGTCTGAAAATGGATGAGCAGCATGTGTTTTAAAAGGTTTTAAAAAAGTTTAAGAAGTTTGGGCTTCAACTGTAATAGTTGCATATGTAATGTTCGGGTCATAATGACCCGACACAAATATGTTTAGTGTAACTCGTATTTATTTCTAAAATCTGGAAATGGCGAAAATTATTTTTGTTGTGTTGTGTGGGAATAGTGACTGCATCATTCCAACTTACTCTCAACAATCACCTAAAGCTCCATGCGTTCACAACAATGGGCTTGTTTGTTGCTTTCCCCAGGAAATAATAATTGGCAGTTCTCAATAATTGGAATGCTTTGTTTCTGCCCAGTTTGACTTGTGACACCATGGCGATGAGACCATTGAATGATCGTGAGTTGGAAGAAATAGTAAATGCCTCACCAGATGAAGGATCACTTTCTGAGTTTGAAGATCACATCAGCAATGCATCTGAAAGCGAGTGTTCCGATGACAGTTACGACAGTCCACAGCCCATACAAAATAGTGTAGAGACTTTTCTTTCTAAAAATGGGAATATAGAATGGCAGTTGCATCCACCAGCACAACATGGTCGCCTACCAGCTTCGAACATCATCAAGAGTACCCCAGGAGTTACCAGGTATGCAGTCAGCAGAATATCTGATGTAAAATGTTCATTTGAAGCAGTATTTCACACAGCGCTTCAAAATGAAATAATAGAGATGACAAATATTGAAGGGCAGCGAGTTTATGGTGAACAGTGGACAGATATTGATGGTTCTGTTTTCCATGCATACTTAGGACTCTTACTCCTAGCGGGTGTATATCGATCTCATGGGGAGTCTACAAAAAGTTTGTGGGATAAAGATACTGGGCGAAACATATTTCGAGCAACCATGTCTCATGAAACATTCTGTAAGATATCACGTGTCCTGCGATTTGACAAGAAATCTACTAGAGAGGAAAGACGACGTACTGACAAACTTGCCGCAATTCGTAGTATTTGGGAGAAGTGGGTAGAGGTCCTTCCTAAACTGTATAATCCAGGAGAAAATGTTACTGTTGACGAGCAGTTAGTAGCATTTAGAGGTCGCTGTCCATTCAAGCAGTATATCCCAAGTAAACCGGCAAAATATGGGATCAAAATATGGACCATGTGTGACAGCAAAACTTCATACGTACTGAAAGCCCAAATTTATACAGGAAAGGTGAGTGGAGCGGCACCAGAAAGAAATCAGGGAATGAGGGTGGTATCTGATCTCACTTCTGAGTTACGTGGTCAGAATATCACGTGTGACAACTTTTTTACGTCGTACAATTTGGGGCAGCTGCTTCTGAAAAGGAAATTGACTATGTTGGGAACTATACGGAAAAATAAGCCGGAGCTTCCACACAAAATGACCAACAAGGAGGTACACAGCTCTTCATTTTACTTCACAAATGACACTACTGTGGTTAATTATATTCCTAAGAGACACAAGAATGTTGTACTTATGAGCACTCTCCACCATGATGCGGAAATCAGTGACAGGGCTGATAAGAAGCCAAAAATGATTTTGGACTATAATTCAACCAAAGGTGCTGTAGACACGCTTGATCAGTTATTAGGTACATATACATGCAAACGAAAAAGTAATAGGTGGCCAATGATAGTTTTCTACAATATTCTTGATGTTTCTGCTTATAATGCATACGTTTTGTGGATTTCGGTTGACCCTAATTGGAATGCAAGCAAATTGACTAGAAGGAGAATATTCTTGGAGGAACTTGGAAAGTCACTGATAAAAGAACATATTGCATCAAGAACGCATTTCCCAAGAACAGAAGATTCTTTGAGAATGGTCACAAGCATCCAAAACCCGAATGATGTGGGTGGTGTGTCAGAATCGGTAACAACAAGAAAATCTACAAAACGTGCACGCTGTAAGTTCTGTCCATCAAGTAATGACAATAAAACAAACATGGTGTGTGGAAAATGTAGTAAACATATTTGCAAGAAACATGTAACCTACTTGTGTCCACAGTGCAAGCAGTAAGAAAAGAACTGTAGTATTTTATAAGATGATTGTATTGAAAATTCTGTTGTTTCAAATTTATGTGAATACTTGTGCCTAAACTACAATCAGTAAGAAGAGAGGATTCTAAAGTTGTAGTGCTTTCTATGTTGGAATGTAATAAAAAAACTGTAGTGTGTTCTGTACTGTAGTGTGCTCTAAGATGAATATCTGTAATGACAACTGTCTGTTGTTAGAAAATGTCAATACTTACGTCTAAACTGTCAACAATAAGAATAGAAGTATGGAAAAACTGTAGTGCTTTCTAAGTTGAATGCCTGTAATGGAAACTGTCTGTTGTTTCAAATTTATGTGCATATTTAAATGAAAAATATCCCTCAATAAAGTTGTATGCATTGTTATTATTATTATTATTACCATTATTATTATTATTATTATTATTATTATTATTACTAACAAGGTACTGGAATAGAACAACAATGTCGATAGCTAAAACTGTACCAAAATTTATGTTTCTAAAGCATTTTGATATGTCGGGTCATATTGACCCGAACAGTATATATGTCAAGTAAAAGTGAACAGAACAGCAGGGTTAATCGTATACATCAGGACAGAGCTGCCAACTGCACATGTGGAAACATGCGCACACCAGAGCATGTTGTTCTCCAGTGCAATAGACATGAACCTGGTGAGGCATTACAACTGCTACAAGACTATGTGAAGCAAGCGCTGCAGGACCCTGATAAATGGAAGCTAATCAGTGACACGGTAGACAGAGCCTCAAGGGCCGTGAAGGAAGAGTGCAGAAGAGAGAGGCAACGCCAAGCTGCGCAGTTCCGGCCACAGCAACGACAGACACTCCAGGACGACAGTGACAGCGAGGAAACAGAGGGAGATAGCACTGACAGGGGCTAACACAATGTGTATACCAAGAACTGTAAAGTTGTAATGCTCTGACGGTATAAATAGAGATTACAGCTATGATGTACTAATTGCAAGTTTTATGACTGACTAATTGTAAGTTTTATGATTTGACATAGTAAAAATATTTTAAGTTTTTAACATGTGTTTGAGAAATTTAAGCTACTGACTGACAACAATTTCAATGTTAATATTAATGTCAATGGCAAGTTTTATGTTATCACGTCCTAGATAGGTAAGGTTTTAATGCGTTAAATGCATGTAAACAACAAGTTACATATGATATCTATTAATCCTAAGTTTTATGTTCATATAATCAAATATTGGTAAAATTTCATTGGTCATATAGAAGAAGCAAATTAATATGAACACAAAATAAGTCTGTCTCAATTTAAAGTCTGCACTCTTGATAAATGAACGGTAACTGTATGCATTGTTAACTTAAACAAAAATTTTATCAATATACTCCTGCATGTTTAAGACAATCTTTAATGTTAGTGTAAGTTAAGATATTGTATGAAGTTAAGTAGTGATAAAACTTTAGAATTATAATTTGTTAAATCTATGTATATTTATATTTTAATAAGTATTTATGGCTGCAATCAATACTTAGAAAGAGGGCATAGTGGTCCACCCTCACGTTGGTGGGCACGGGCAACGACACACAGAGTATGATTGTAGTGCTCCGTGTGGCGGCTAAGAGACCAGCCCACAGGCTAGAAAGGACCCATCTTATGTATAAAGATGGCGGGTTATTAAAAAGAGTAGCAGCAGTGAAAAAAAAAGTTTACCTATCAAACTATTTGCATCAAGTTTAGAACTCCGCTCTTCCCGGCGGCCGCACCTCAACGGCGGAAATTGTGCCGCCCCTCGCCACACCCGCCCGCGCCTTACAGGTGGGACAGCGACGCCCTCAGTGCCGACCGGCGGACTCCCGCTGTACCTATGAAACTCGCTGGGAAAGCGGTCTGCGTGGCGCCACCCGGGGGAAGTGCGTTGCCTCCCGAGAACGGTGTTAAAACCGCCAGGAGACCTGATTCCCTGAAATTTTGTCTACAGCAGGGCTCAGAGGAACCTGAGTGGGGCAGGGACCGCAATGTCCTATCCCGTGGCCTTGACGTAGCCCTGGCGCTCAGTACCCCCCTTGGATGGGGCGAAGCTAACACAGGAAGGGCCGTCCATGCACGACGTTAAAAGGCTAGACCTTAACTTGGTGCAACCCACACTGGTCCGCACAGGCCCACCGTGAATTAACAAAAGCAGTGGGTGAGACATGGTCGGTCATGATCCCCCAGTATGTGTGGAGACCCTCTGGGGTACGTAACTCGGGTTTGAGTGTCGCAACGTCTCATTGATGTAAAACTCCACATATAAGACCCAGACTGACTCCTTTACCACCTTCTGGGCTGCGTTGATAGGTGTGGGTTGTCGTTGTGTCAAGGTAGGACGTAAAACTCCCATCAAGGCAGGACGTTAATGCCCCCAACCCAAGCTAAAGCAAAGGGTGCATGGTGCAGGGGAAGCTGCATCAACTGGGACACAACACCTGTCCCCGAAATACAGTGCGCCGAACATCTTGTGCACTGGTTCTGACGGTCTGGCTCGCTGGGGTGGGATTCCAGCCTGAGCCGTCAAGTGTCCTTCGTCGTGTCTCTGGATTCCCAAGACATGATCTGCCAAGCCAGGGTGTGCTGACATGTCCCCGGATAGGTTAGCTGGGTCCAGACCCACGAAACTCTGGGTGACCGGCCTGGCACCTAAGTAGGACCGGGTCCGTGGCCCTGTATGGGAGCTTGGCCTAGTAGGGGGCGAAGGATGGAAGGTGAATCCACCTTCCCGGAGTGTGGGGGGCAGTTGCTGGGGAGGGATGGATGAAAGCCACAATGGTGAGGCCGTCAAAGAGGACGAGTGTGCTGGAAACGGCATGATGCTCCCACTGGAGACGACAACGAAAATCAAACCGTTATGGGGAGACATGCTCCTTTTCTCCGATTATTAGATCAGAGTGTAAAGCATGGAAAGATCAACACAGATCAGAAAGAGCACTAAAAGAAAACACTGCAATCTGGGCTCTTGCCCAGTCAAGACTTGAGGGTCAAGACTTGAGGGTCAATACATGGAAGTCAAAGCTGAAAATGAGCGGTTCCACAAATAGTTACAAAAACCCCAAAAGACATATGCTGCAGCAGCAGCAGCAGCAGCAGCAGCGATTCAACCGAAAAAGATGGTCCAAGAGACCATAAAACAGAACATAGAAAAGACTGTTCCCACCATTTTTCTTAAACCTAAGAAAGGTGAAGATATAAAGAAAGCCAGAGAACAGTTTGAAAAGAGTGTCAACCCCAGAACAGACAAAATAAAAATCAATCACGTCATAAAAACTAAAAATATATTGACAGTTGAATTAGCTTCAACTGAGGACTGCGACAAGTTACTGAAAAATAAGAAATTAAATGATTCCTTCATATGTGAAAAACCGAGAAAGCGTAGACCCCTAATGATGATGTCATCCTGAGACATGTACACCAGGACGTCGTACATCATCATCTGCACGTATGAGGATAAGATGACGAGGGAAGAATTCTTAGAAAAGTTCAAGCAAAGATTCAAAACAGGTCCACGGTACTGACCTACAGTGCATCACGCCATAGAGGTGGCGCCCGACCTCAGGAAAATGATAATGAGGACGATCAAGATGTATATTGGCTAAACAGCTATATCCGTAGAAAACTATACAGCATTGGCAAAATGTACCATGTGCCAAGACTATGGGACACGTAGCTAAATATTGTAATTTCCAAACCCCAGTATGTTGAAAACGTGGTGAAGATGGCCATGATTAAGAATCTTGTGAAATACACGAAATCTGCATCCCTTGTAGATATAGGAAGAGAGTCTGTCACTCTTCCGGAAGGGAGTGCACGACATATAAACTGTTACTTCAAAGACTCATTCAACGCACTGATTATGGCAACTAGCCGTAAAGTCCATAAGTGTAAGTCACGCAGTAAGTTAGCATGGGATGCGGACAAATGGCGTAGGTGGAGATCGCAATCCTCCTTGGATGACGACGAAACTGAGGATTCTTACTTTGCCATCTCCTGCTGCACCACGGGAACTGGAACAGACTTCTCCTGCCAGGTCGGGGGCTTCCTGGCCTCGAGGGGGAGGTCATTGGCGTCCGGTACCGGTTCGGCTGCTGAACAATCTGAAGACAAGACAATTGTAGCATTAACAAATCTGCATGTAGATAAAAATGTAACTGGTGACGACACGGAGAAAATGTTAAAAGACTCTGTAGAACAAGTAGCATTAACAAGTTTGCATGTAGATAAAAATGTAACTGGTGGCGGTGTGGAGAAAAAGACAAAAGACTCAGTAGACCAAGTGACCTCTGTAGATAAAAAAAGACTACTAATAACTGTACCCCTGGGAACACGTACAGTATATGTGAAGAAACACTACGGTTATCCCACTTAGAAGATCCAACGATGTTGATGGTGGCTCTCAGGCAACTGGTGAGAACCGGGTATCCCAGAGGAAGAAAGACAGCATTCCCTGCCCTGGAGGATGCGGACTGCATCCAGCTTGCCGCAGCAAACATACCTCTTGAGTTTAAGGAATTAAAGGAACTTGTATCAAAAGTTTTTGCCTGAAGCAGAAGGGTTTTTACTTAAAGAAAGTGTATAATGATATGGTAATGATGTATGGCAGGATCGCCTTTGATGCTGCCCAAACTTGGCAAAATAGTCATTTTTACACAAGGTATCCTAATGAACTTTAGAGTGTTTCAGGTGAATGCCATGAGAAGTTTGTTAGTTTTACAAGAACTAAGAAGGCTAACAGAGGAACATGAAGTAGACGTTTTACTATTACAGCAACCATACTCCGTCTCTGGAAGGGTTCCTGGCTTTCCCATCAAAGCCCAGGTGATTGCCTCAGGAATGCAGCCCATGTCGTCAATTATAATAGTAAACAAGTTAATTAAAACAACTGTAATCACGCAACTGTGTAGGACACATCTTACGGCTGTAGAGGTGAATCTTAAGGGACACAGTTGGTACTTAATAAGTTTGTATTGTCAGTATAGACACAACATTGATACCTAACTGGCGCAACTGCAGACTGCAATAAGAGTCCTACAAGATAAGCCAATAATAATATCCATGGACGGAAATGCAAAGTCGCCACTCTGGCACAGTCCAGTACAAGACCACAGAGGCATTGAATTAGAAGACGTAATTATGGAACTTCATTTGCATGTTGCGAATCTCCACGGCAACCCTCCTACTTATAGGAACCGAGCCGGGGCCGCTTCTTTCATTGACATCACACTAACACCTATGGGTATAGCAAACAAAGTACATAATTGGAAAGTACACGATGGTGTTACCACGAGTGATCACAATGTCATCGAGTTTGAAATATCTGTGGAGGAGGACCGGGTGCCGGAAGGGTGGACAATGTGGTTCGACTATGGGAGGGCCAATTGGGACCTTCTGGAGGCGGAGTTCGATCCTCCAGAGCTCGGAGATGAATTCAACGTGGAGGACGCAGTTGAGGCCCTAACAATCTCTATAAAGACGGCTATCGCCGTAGCGATACCAGTGAAAAGACGTCTCATCCAGAAAGCGACTTCACCATGGACTCCGGAGCTGTCACGGCTCAGACTGTCTATGCGAAGAGCACGCAGGAACTATCAAAGGGCCTTTGCCCATGAAGAAAGACAATTCCATCTTGCCATATATAGAAGGCAGAAGAGGGTCTTTAAGGACACCCTAAATCAACACAGACAGCAGAGTTGGGCGGACTTCGTAAAGGCACATCCTACCCTGGACCCTTGGGGCATGCCGTACAAAATCGTGAGGGGAAAAAATACACTCCCCAATGCAGCTCTCTACGATCAAAAAGGGCTACACAGACGACATGACAATTGACTGGAAACAAACTGCAGAGGAGCTACTTCACGTGCTCCTCCCAGACGACCGACCCG
The DNA here is from genome assembly GCF_021461385.2 of Schistocerca piceifrons. Taxonomy (NCBI): domain Eukaryota; kingdom Metazoa; phylum Arthropoda; class Insecta; order Orthoptera; family Acrididae; genus Schistocerca; species Schistocerca piceifrons. The sequence continues at coordinate 27,381,493 of NC_060146.1, read as the reverse complement.
ACATGGACACTGAGCTGCTGAGGGAGATACGCCAGCAGGATCAATTAGAATACAACAATAATCCTTCTCGCAAGAGGAGATGGTGCAAGCAATAAAATCCTTTGCGAAGCGGAAGGCCCCGGGGCTAGATGGTATGCCGGCAGAAGTGCTGCAGTGCATAGCACACAAATTGGCTCCAAGTCTTGCCAAACTTTACAACTGATGCCTGGAAATGCGGAGCTTCCCAACATGCTGGAAAACAGCAGAAGTTGTCATAGTAAAAAAGGGTCAAGATAAGGACCCTACACTTGCAAAATCTTACAGGCCCATCTGTCTACTTGATGTTTTGGGCAAAACCTTTGAGAAGCTTCTGATCCCAAGACTGTCTAGTCACAGGATTCTTCGTGGTATGAGCGAACTGCAATATGAGTTCAAAAAGGGCAAGTCTACATCTGATGCCATAAACAAAGTAACAAGTATTGCGCGCTCGTCCATGAGGAAGTTTGTCCTGGGTGTCATGGTGGATATTTCCGGCGCCTTTGACAACTTGTGGTGGCCGGCACTCTCCTCCCAGCTAAGGAAGATGGAGTGTCCAGGGACGCTATACGGTTGCCTGAGGGATTACTGTCGGAAAAGAGTTGCGAGAATCATGGCTCCCGGTGCCGTGATGTTGAAAAACATTTCAAAGGGCTGCCCACAGGGTTCTGTGTGTGGGCCCGTGTTCTGGGATGTAAATATGGACCCCCCGTTGAGAACTTTGGATGGAAACGACACGGTACTGGGGCAGTGGCGTATGCAGACGACCTTTTCATCATGGTCGAAGGAGATAGTCGTGCTGAGATAGAGAACAAAATAGTGCAAGCATCTGAGATCCTAATGCAATGGTGCCAAAAATCAAAACTACAAGTTGCACCACATAAATCGAATTATATCCTTTTAAAGGGAAAATTGGCCCATGATCCAGTCGTGCAGCTGGATAAAAAAAAGTTGCGAGATCCAAATCCACAAGATACATACTTGGGCGTCTTCATAGACGAGGCGTGGAGCTATGCTCCGTACATCGACCATGTGGTAACCAAATCCCTGACAATATTCAATAAACTAATCAGTATTGCTCAAAGACGATTCCATTTGCCCCCCAGGGCAACTAAAATGTACAATAATTGTATACTGGTACCGGTTGTGGGGTATGGCTCCAGTGCATGGGCCCACAGGCTCACTCAGGTGAAACCTGCATCTGCCATTAGGCGCATACAGAGAAATCTAATCTTGCGGTGCGTTGGTGCCTTTGCCACCACACCAACGGACGCTTTATTGGTGATAATGGGACTTCACCCGCTAGATCTAATGATAAGACAACACGCAGCTATACACTGGATCCAAAAACGAGAATACCAAAAAGTAACAGCACTCATAGGAGAACATATGAATAACATTAAACAGATCAAAGAAAAAATAACAGATATTTGGCAAGAGCAGTGGCAGTCCTCAGACACCGGGAGAAGGGTCTTTGACTTCTTTCCCAGTGTCCGAGAGAGGCTTAAGATGAGACACCTTAATGTAACACTAGGAGTTGTACACTTCCTATCCGGGCATGGCCCGTATCCCACATATTTACATAGAATTGGTAGCAGACAATCACCAGAGTGTGTCTGTGGTGCCCCTTTGGGGACACCCGAGCATGGGACTCTGGAATGCCCGGAATTCGAGCCAGTTGCCAACGAGGCAAGACGGGAATTGCGGAACACTCCGCTCATGGAGATACTTAGAAGCCCAGAAAAATTTCCCGTATTTCAACCACTAGTCGATCAGGTCTCCAAATTCGCAAAATTAATATGCGAGAAAAGCTGTACTCCTCAGCTACGTCTGAGGAGTAATGTGAATCTATCTATAGACATTACACCAAGAAATGACATAGGAAGGGAGGGCCGCCTGCCAGAGTGATGTGGATTTCCATGCCACTCTGGACAGGCGACCTCTGTCTGCCTTGCTCCAATGGAGAAGAAACAAATATTGCGGACAGTGAAGAGGGCAAGAAGGACGAAGTAGGTAAGGCCCCCCAATCTATGGAAACATAGATGAGTGGGATGCCTTGGGGTAGTACCAAGCGAGTGTTCCGCCTTCTCGCTTGTCCGAACATCAAACCGATTACTGACTAAAAAACCACCGACTAGACATTAGTAGCCAAACGAGACTTTGTAAATCCATGCATGAATAAATTTTTGTTGTTACTTAGCGCAGAAGAGCGCGTTTTTATTTTGTACAAATGTAGTAGAGTAGTTTTGCTTTTTTTTCATGTAGTATTCTGTAATTAAAGGGTGGTGGAGGGATGGAAAATAAAATTCTAAATAAAAGCAGTGGTTTCTAGATAGTAGAAACCAGCCCACCACCTCGTGGTAGGGACGGAAACGCTCCCGGTATCCCGGAGCGGCTAAGTGGCTGGAAGGAATTACAGAACTGTTAATTAGAATATTTGTATTGTATTTAAATCACTGTAATTGTAATAAAGTAGAATTATTTAGCATTACTACCCACTTAGGCTAACCAGATAGAGGGTTTATGTAAGTTAACAATAAATTTTTAAAAAAAAAAATGTACCTATGAAATTATTTGCATCAAGTTTAGAACTCCGCTCTTCCCGACGGCCGCGCCTCAACGGCGGGAATTGTGCCGCCCCTCGCCACACCCGCCCGCGCCTTACAGGTGGGACAGCGACGCCCTCAGTGCCGACCCGCGGACTCTCGCTGTACCTACGACAACCTCTGGTGGCCGGCCTTGTTCAAGAGGCTCAGACACCTGCAGGTACCGGAGTCTCTGTATAATAGTTTCATGGACTACTGCAGAGACAGAACGGTCGTTTGGCAAATGGACAACCAGAAAGTAATTAAACGAATTACAAAAGGCTGTCCACAAGGGTCGATCTGCGGCCCCATCTTCTGGGACATAGTTATATAACCGCTCGTACAGTTACTAGAGGAGCACATCTTGACAGATGGAGCTGTCGCTTATGCTGATGATCTACTCGTCGTAGTTTCAGCAAATAACCGTGCCCAGCTAGAAGAAAGAGCCAATGGAACACTTAGGACAATAACCCAATGGTGCACAGATAATAAATTAAAGATAGCAGGAAACAAAACAACTTATACATTGCTAAAGGGTATCCTGCGCAGGAACTCAATAGTCAAAATCGGGAACACAAACATAAAAAGACTAGCAGTCACACGCTATCTAGGAGTATACATTGATGAACGATTGAACTTCCACGAACACATGCGAATATGCACAAACAAAGCAGAAAAGATACTACACAAACTGGCTAGGCTAAATTCGGAAGAATTCAGACTACCCCTGTCAGTGACACGAACATACCATTGCGCTCTCTTCGAGTCAGTACTATGCTTTGCTGCCAGTACGTGGGCCCACAGGTTAAATCTCTCAACCAACAGAACCATTGTACGTCGAGGCCAAAGAAGTGTTCTACTTCGACTAACAGGGGCATTCAACACAACATCAAATGACGCACTATGTGTCGTCATGGGAATTTTCCCCATAGATATCACCATCAGGTACCGCGCAGCAATGTACTGGCTTAGGATGGGGAGAATAGACCAGGTTCGGCAGATCACTGGTGTACCGATTGAGACAACACGCCAACTCAGAGCATGGCGAGTGGATACCTGGCAGAGCGAGTGGGCCAACAGCGATAAGGGCCGCCGTGTCTACAACTTCTTCCCTGACATCCGGGAAGACTAAAACTAAAACATATTGATCCCAGCCGCGGTATGGTACATTTCATCACAGGACATGGCCCTTATCCCACGCACCTGTACCGTGTGAGCCTGCAGCAGACTAATAGATGCACATGCGGGGAAGAAGGTTCCCCTGAACATACTGTCTTCTTCTGCGGACAACGCACGAACATAAGACACACAGTACACATAAATCGCCTGAACACACAGAACGAACTACATGCCATATTACGCGACCCGGAAAGGTGGACTGAACTCAACAAACTAACGGACGAAATCTCGAAGATCCAACAAATAGAATACTTGCGCAACAGACCCTACCGAAGGCAAGTCGGTCCAAACAGACGTCACGATGCCCAGGGGGATACAGATATGATTAGCACCACGAGTAATGAAGAAGAAACAGATACAGACCAGGGCACCAACACAGATATTGAAGCGTCCAGCGCGGATGATCCATAGTGCCAACCAAGTCAAATTCAAAGAACAGAGTGGAACAACCGACAAGAGGTGTACAAGTCACACACAATCCTAAAAAGAGATTGCACCGTATATATAAATAGTTTACAGCATCTCCATGTCCAATAAGAGCTTAAAGCTAGGTACCTCTTCAAGGGACCTACACCTTCCGTTAAGAGGCAGCGCACAGTCTGTATGGAAGGATCTTAATTGTGGTCCCTCTCTTTTGAACCCAACCCGACGGATACCTATGGTAGATCGGGGAAAACCACCGCTCAGGCTGTGTTGCTGGCAGGGCCGGAAGGTGCTAACTGCCACACCACGTATCATTGTAAGTCTCATTGGCTCAGTGTGAACTGTTTGTACAACCAATCTACACAGCCTATACCTCAACCTCCACTATACTAAGAACTTCTCATCTGAAGCTTAAAGTTGGGCACCTCTTCAAGGGACCTACGCCCCCCTGGTAAGAGGCGGCGCACGTCCTGGATGGAAGGATCTTAATTGTGGTTCCTCTCCTTTGAGCCCAACCCGACGGATACCTATGGTAGATCGGGGAAAACCACCGTTCAGGTCGTGTTGTCGGCGGGGCCGGGAGGTGCTTGCGCCTGATGTACTCTACTAGGAGCCTTGTAGGCTCAACACAAACCGTTAGCATCATTACATTATTACTTTTGCCACGAGTACCCTTTCATTAGCAACTTTGAGCCAAGCACAAAATCAGTTACCTCTCTATTGTACATCGTAAATAGTTTAGCAGGCTGGACATGGAGGTCTTAGTCTTAGTTTCTAGCTTTAACGTACCCAATTCTCTTCTAGTTAAGGTAGTTTTTAGGATGGTAGATGTTAAAGGCATGGTGAGCAACGGCCAGCGTCTTGAGGGTCATTCCAAGACCGGGGCCGCCGCCCACAACCAGGTCACAGGCAATATTATACCTATAACTTCTCTATTCAGTTCTCTTCCTTCCTTCTTTCTAAATATTTAATTTTGTTTTGTTTATTAATATCTTACTTGATTTTGTATTAGTTTTTCTAATGCTGCACAAGAAAAAAGATATCAAATGGATCTAAACAGAGCCCGCCTCCACGTGGCGGGACACGGGCAACGGTGTGAGTGGGGACGGGAGCCGGTGTGGTGTTACTTTCAGTCACTGCGGACCCCGGACCCAGTCACAGTGGCTAAGTGGCAATATACGACCCACCATAAGAAATTAGACGGTGGGTCATAAAATATAAGCAGCTAGTGAAAAAAAAAAGTGTACCTACATAACTTCTCATACTGTGGGCCCTCAAGCTGTGCGGGCTCTCGGTTGGTAAAAGGCAGTGTGGGGAAGGATGCGTCTCAAACAGCCTCTCCTTCTCAAGTGCCCTTACCTGCCTTCTTGAGGTGGAGCTGTTAAGCCTTCGGGCAACTGAAGGGTAGGGGCGCGACGGTGTGCTGAACAACTTGTACACTGGTTCTGATGGCTGAATTTGCTGTGGTGGGATCCTGCCCCAAGTCGGCGAAGGCCACTCACCTTGTCTTGGACTCCAAGGCATGCTCTGCCAAGCCGGGGCGTGGTGACATGTCACCGGTCAGGTTAGATGGGTCCAGACCTCCGAACGTCTGGGGGACCGGCCCGGCACCTGAGTACGAGTGGGTCCTTGGCCTTTGGTGGGAACCTGGCCTAGTAGTGGGCAAAGGACAGAGAGTGAATCCACTCTCCCGGAATGCGGGTGGCTTTCGCCGATAAGGGAGCGGGTGAAAACTGTGGTGGTGTGGCTGTTGAAGAGGACTACTGCACTGTACCCACAGCGTGCTAAACCTGGCAGCTCAGTTATTGATAGCTCTTGGTCAAGGGGCGCGACCGGTGACCGAGCTGCATATAGCCTCCCCCCACGCCAGAGAGGCCGCTCTGGGGGCAAGAGACGGGCCTCCATCTTTATCACTCTCTAATTATTCAAAAATGGCTGAGAATCAAGAGTGTTGCTGAGCATCAGTATCTAACGCATTAACAGAGATATTGGCGAGGCTCGATACTTCGTCATGCGAAATTCCTTAGACTACTGGATACGAGCATAAAAAACGGTAAGATAAGCAATTATGCTATCAATCATATTAGGGACTTAGTTACCCTACCCTCCAACTGAGAGTGGGCGATTGCCCAGTTGGCTAAAGAGTCTCTCATTTTCTTTTTCTAATTCAGAGGTCAACCGGCCCGGACTTATGCTGTGGTTGCTGGAGCCCCAGTTGCCAAGGCACTGACAGCGAAAGAAACTATACAGGAGAACATCAATAAAGTTACTCCTACAGTATATATAAAACCTAAACCTAGCGATGACATTAAGGGTGTTAAGTCAGCATTTCAGAAGTGCATTTATCCTACAAAGGATAAGATAAAGATAAACAATGTACGTACTGCAAAAAACGTGTTGATAGTAGAAACGGCCTCACAAGAGAACTGTCAAAAGATATTAAACAACGAACAATTAAGTAACAAAGTGAAGTGTGAACCTCCTCGCAAGCGTCGACCTTTGATGTGTCTGTATGATGTGCCTACATACATAACAGATAATCTTGCTGACGCAATATATACACAAAATTTTGATGTAAACATGTCAAGAGGAGAATTTGATGAACAGTTCAAGTTACGCTTCAAAGTAGGTCCGCGTGAGAAGTTAACAGTACACCACGTGGTAGAAGTCTCGCCAAGTTTATGGAAATTACTAACGAAAGTGGGTCGGTTGTATGTTGGCTACTCTGCGTTGAACATAAAAGATTACCTGGCGGTGCCACGATGCACTAAGTGCCAGGACATAAATCATACCAATAAGTACTGTACGCAACCCGATGTCATATGCGGCCATTGTGGCCTCTCTGGACATATTAAGAAAGGCTGTCCCAATAAGGACAAAGCAGCAGTATGTGTACCATGCAGAAGACGAGGCCGTAAGTGTGGTGGACCTAAAGATTGTCCAACCCACCTAACGTTCTTAGATAGACTTACACAAAGAACAGATTACGGCAATGTTTAAAATGGTATAAGTCAATGCAATGCGCAGCCAGATGGTTGCACATGAGCTAAGAAAAGTAGCGGAACAAGAAGGAATAGACGTTCTATTGATAGAAGAACCGAACTCCTGTGCGGGTCGAGTCCCAGGCTTTCCCGCAGCAGCACAGGTGGTCTCCTCAGGTGGGAACCCCATGAGTGCAATTATTGTATTGAACAAAACTATTAAAACTACGATATTAAATCAATTCTGTACTGAGCATATTATAGTTGTACAACTTAATTTGCTGTCTTACAGTATGTACGTTGTAAACGTCTACTGCCAGTTCAGACATGACATCAAGATTTATCTTGATCAGTTGCATTGGATACTAAGAGCATTAGCCGGGCAGGCTATTATTGTAGCTCTTGATGCTAATGCTAAGTCCTCACTCTGGCACAGTGATGTACAGGACGGTAGGGGTGCGGAGCTTGTTGATTTGATAATGGAAAAGCACATGCATGTGCTAAACATGCCTGGGTACCCCCCAACCTACTCAGGGAGGGCGGGTGCAACATCAAATATTGATGTCACACTAGCAAGCGAGAGGGCAGCACCCCACGTCCATAACTGGCAAGTAAGAGATCACCTAACTGTCAGTGATCATAACTGCATAACATTTGAAATAGCGCCGACCATCGCGGATGTGCCAGGCGAGTGGGTGGAACGGTTTAATTATGCTCGGACAGACTGGGACCGACTCGAGCAGGTGTTCAGTCCTCCAGAGTTTGGAGAGGACATAGGAAACATAATGAAGCTGTGGAGGAGCTTGTGAGCTCCGTGCAAACAGCCATCACACTGGCTGTACCTCGAATAGCGAGATACATCTGCAGGGAGTCCACCCCGTGGACCCCTGAATTGACTGTGCTTAAACGATCGGTCAGAAGGGCGCGAAGCAACTACCAAAGGAGCCTTGCCCACGACGTACGGCAATACCACCTGCGTATTTATCGTCGTCTGAAGCAGAGATACAAGGATCAGTTAGACATTACAAGGCGCCAATCCTGGGAAAGACTTGTGAACGATCAGCTGGGAACAGACCCTTGTGGAGTTCCCTACAAAATCGTTCGAGAAAAAATTAGATCGCCCATGATGTTGTTTACACTACGTGCTGGGGATGGTGGCACGACATAGAATTGGGAAGAAACAGCAAGACTGCTGTTGGACACACTACTGTCAGATGACATCGAAGACCAGGATTCGCACGAGCAGCGGGGAATACGTCAGGCGCTCTCGGTTCCGTATCTTAACGATACAAACGTGTGCCCTTTCTCAGCAGAGGAGGTAGAAGCAACCATCTACACCTTCGCAAGGAAGAAGACGCCGGGTCCTGACGGGATCCCTGTGGAGATCTTACAGGGACTCGCACACTTGGTCGCCCCGGCATTAAGTCGTATTTACAACATCTGTTTACAGATGGGCCATTATCCACAGAGGTGGAAAACTGCAAAAGTTTGTCTAGGCCTCCCTGATGATTACAAGATCCAACGATGCCGAAATCCTATCGGCCTATCTGTCTGCTGGATGTAAAGGGCAAGGCATTTGAGAAGTTGCTGGCTGACCGACTCCTGAGTCACGGAACTGTGCATGGTATGAGTGATAGGCAGTTCGGATTCCGAAAGGGTCGCTCCACCCAGGATGCGATCAATGAGGTTTGCCGAATTGTTCACTCAGCTACATCGAAGTATGTTTTGGGCATAATGATAGACATCTCAGGGGCCTTCGATAACCTGTGGTGCCCGGCACTCTTCTCTCGCCTAAGAGAGATTGGGTGCCTGCAGCTGCTATATGGCTGTCTACAGGCCTACTGTGATGGAAGAATCGCTAAAATAACGGCTCCTGGAGCCGTCATAACTAAGATAGTATCCCGTGGTTGTCCCCAGGGATCGGTGTGTGTGGTCCCATTTTCTGGGACATTAACATGGAACTATTGTTGAACGTCCTGTAGGGAGAGATTGCAGTTCTGGGTGTCGTTGCTTATGCGGATGATCTTGTAATTCTAGTGGAAGGTGACACTCGCATTGTGATCGAAGATCGATCATGACTGGCTATTGGTCTGTTAACAGATTGGTGTGAGAAGATTAAAATGTCTATTGCACCACAAAAATCGCAATACATGCTCTTAAAAGGCAGTTTAAATAGGGACCCAACAGTCAGAATTAATGGCCAGGCAGTGTCGCGACAGAGATATGCCTGTTACCTAGGGGTATATCTAAATGAGAATTGGAGTTTCATTCGGGATATAGAGCAAATAACGACAAACTCCTTGGCTCTGTTCAATAAGATAATATCAATTGGACAAAGAAGATTTCATTTGCCGTCAAAGGCAATAAACATCTATCATAACAGTATATTGGCACCAATAGTAGGGCACGCATCCAGTGTGTGGGCCCACAGGTTAGCACTGGTGTGGCCTGCCGCTGCTGTCAGGCGAATACAGAGGAACGTTCTGTTGAGATGCACTGAGCATTCAACACAAGTCCAACAGATGCACTGTTGGTAATTATGGGTCTATGTCCATTAGACCTAATAATAAGGCAGCACGCAGCCTTCTATTGGCTGCACAAACAGAACATCGACAGGGTACAAAACATAATGGGCATTCCTCTGGTAAGCGTCAAAGCCATCCACAAGAAAGTGCTTGACATTTGGCAGGACGAATGGGATGGGTCCACTACAGGCCGCAGAGTCCATGGGTTTCTACCCACAGTGAGAGGAAGATTAAAGAACAAGATAATAAAGCCCTCACAGGGCCTAGTTCACTTCCTTACAGGACACGGTCCCTACCCCACGTACCTGCACAGAATAGGGAAAAGGCCAACACCGGAGTGTGACTGTGGTGCCCACGAAGGATCGCCAGAACACATAGTGTTTCAGTGCCCAATATACGAACAGGCTGTCTCAGTAGAGAGGCAGCCTCTGCGAACAAGAATTGTTCACGAAATATTGACAAACAGCGAATTGTTCAGCAATTTCGCTAAATTGGTAAACAAAATCTCAAGGGAGGCCCAGCGAGCCTACCTTGGGAGACAGTAAGTGTGCTTCAGATCTAATGCGCAAGTGTAAATATGTAAATATTACGTTGTTTAAGTCTTGACTAATAGTAGCAAGTAGTAGTTATAGTTAGATCACCATGGTGGTGGGGGGGAATAAAAGAGCAGTACAAATGGAGTGGTTTCTTTAGAAGTAGCGGCCCGCCTCCACGTGGCTAGGGACGGGCAACTCTCTGGCAGCGTTCCAGAGAGGCTAAGAGGCCGATGGTTCACATATACCGAAGCTACTTAATAACTAGATAGTTTGCATGCATAAATAAACCACTCCTGTAGTGCCAATAGTAGAGATAGTTAGTCATAATACGCCCAGTCAAAAGTGTTAGAAAGTGGGTTATGCATGTACCATAAATCTGGAAAAAAAAAATCTTTACCTATGAAACTATTTGCATCAAGTTTAGAACTCTGCTCTTCCCGACGGCCGCGCCTCAACGGCGGGAATTGTGCCGCCCCTCGCCACACCCGCCCGCGCCTTACAGGTGGGACAGCGACGCCCTCAGTGCCGACCGGCGGACTCTCGCTGTACCTATGCTGCGGCTGTCTCATGCTATGTGCCCCGAATTTTGTGGGCTGATGGTTGGGAATAGGCAGCGGGGGAAGGATGCGACTCGAACATCATAGCCTCTCCTTCCCAAGTGCCCCTGCCCGCCTTCTCGAGGTGCAGCTGTTAAGCCTTCGGGCGACCGAAGGGCAGGGGTGCGACGGCGTGCTGAATATCTTGTACGCCGGTTCCGGATGCTGCATTTGTCGCGGCGGGATCCTGGCCCAAGTCGGCGAAGGTCACCCGCCTTGCCCCTGGAATTCCGGGGCATGATCCGCCAAGCCGGGTCATGGTGACACGTCCCCGGTTAGGTTAGATGGGTCCAGACCCCCGAACGTCTGGGGGACCGGCCCGGTACCTGAGTAGGACCGGGTCTTTAGCCTCTTGGTGGAAACTCGGCCTAGTAGGGGGCGAAGGACGGAGGGTGATTCCGCTCTCCCGGAATGCGGGTGGCATTCGCCGGTAAGGGAGCGGGAGAAAACTTCGATGATGCAGCAGTCGAAGAGGACTAGTGCGCTGTTCCCACGGCGCGCTAAACCTAGCAGCTCAGTTGTTGAAAGCTCTTGGTCAGGGGGCGGGACCAGTGAGCGAGCTGCATTTAGCCTCCCCCCATGCCAGAGAGGTGGTCCGGGGAAAGAGACGGGCCTCCTTTCTTTTCACTCTCATGGCAATATGGCGGAAAATCAAGAGAGTGATCGAGTGCTCGAGGTAGATTCGTCGCTGGATGCGAATATTAGCATCGCTGAGCGGCACGCGCGATTCTTAAAATTGTTGGATAGTAGTATTAAGAATGGGAAAATTAGCAATTATGCAATTAACCAGATTAGGGATTGTGTAGCGGGGTGGGCAATGGCCCATGCACAATTGGAAGGTAGGTTGCTTGAATTGGAAAAAGAGAATGCACGATTAAGAGATCAACCGGTTGCACAGCGTACATATGCCGCGGTTGCAAGTACCCCTGTGGTGGTTAAGGCGCCGTCGGCGAAAGAAACCATACAGCAAAATCTAAAGAAAACCGTACCAACTGTATTCATTAAACCCAAGTCGGGTGAAGACATTCGCACGGTCAAGGCAGAATTTGAGAAATGTATTAACCCTAAGAGGGATAAAATTAAAATTAACAATGTTAGGACAGCGAAGAATGTGTTGATCGTTGAAACTGCCTCGCAAGAGGATAGTGATAGGATTTTGAAAAATTCACAACTATTGGAGAAGTTAAAATGTGAACTTCCTCGTAAAAGACGTCCTCTGATGTGTCTTTACGATGTGCCTACATACATGGATGTGGAAAGTTTACTCGACGCTATTTATACACAAAATTTTGATGTGTCTGTGACGAGAAAGGAATTTGATGGGCACTTCAAATTGAGATTTAAAGTAGGACCAAGAGATAAATTAACAGTTCATAATGTAGTGGAAGTATCACCCGAGCTTTGGAAGCTTCTGACGAGGATTGGTAGACTTTACGTGGGTTATTCTGCTTTAAACATAAAGGATTACTTGTCGGTACCTAGGTGTACGAAATGCCAAGACTTAAACCACACTAATAAATACTGTGGTGAGGTCCAAGCCGTGTGTGCCCATTGTGGGCAGGCTGGGCATGAAAGAAAGGATTGCTCACAAAGGGATGGTCCACCCATTTGTATACCATGTAAAAAGAGAGGGAAGAAATGCGGAGGTCCCAAGGATTGCCCCACTTATAGAATGTTTTTAGATAGAATTATTCAAAGAACTGACTATGGCGACCCTTAAGGTGCCTAGGAAAAAATCACCCAGTAAAGCTAAAAGAGATGCTGAGCGGGGCAAACTCATTAGTAAAGCTCTTTCCACAGGTTCTCTGGTCGATCTTCAAGGTCCTTCCGGGTCTGCGAGTCCTCTGATGGTGGACGTCGGCGTCCAAGCCGAGGTCGAACTAGAGGAAGCTCTGGGCCGGCTGTCATGCCAGCTGTCGGAGCTTGCGGTGGAGGAGTCGGCGAAAGGTGAAGAAGAGGGTGTGGATACTTCCTGTGTATTAACTGATGGTGGTTGTAACTTCAATAATGTAGACGTTACTAATGTAAATGAAGTAGAGTTCAATGTAAAAAGTGTAAATAGAAGTAGTGGTGGTTGTGGTAGTGGTAGTAGTAGTGTTGGTAATTTGTATAAAGCTGTTGGACCCGGTCGTGTATATACGGACTTTGAGGATATGCTGCGGCTCTCGAGATTGGAAGAGCCGGGCCTGTTAACGGTTGCATTGAGGCAAATTGTTCGTAGGGCACACGATTATGGAAATGATATAACATTCCCAGCTCTGGAGGATGTAGATTGTATTCAGCTGGAGGCGGCAAACATCCCCTCTGAAACGGAAAAATTGAAGATTTTGGTGGAACAAGTATACGTACGAAGAGATCGCAAATTTGACCTTGCGAAAGTATTTAAGGAAATGGTCAAAATGTACGGCCGTAATGTTTGTGGCTTGTCCAAACCTTGGCCTGCCAGTCGGCTGCACGTTTTTTATCCCCCTGGATAATGGGGAGGTTTCAAATGTTGCAGGTTAACGCCATGCGTAGCCACACGGTTACGCAAGAACTTAGAAAGATTTCAGAGGAAGAGAACTTGGATGTAATAATCATACAAGAACCGGGTTCCTGTGCTGGTCGGGTCCCAAGATATCCTGCGGTTGCGCAAGTGGCGTTCTCTGGGGAGAATCCCATGAGTGCAATCGTGGTACTAAATAAGATGATTAAAACAACAATTTTAAATCAGTTCTGTAATGAACATGTAATGGTTGCTCAATTGAACTTGCTGTCACATAATGTATATATTGTTAATATATACTCCCAGTTTAGACAGCACATTACACCGTTTATGGAGCAGTTGACTTGGATTTTACGAGCTTTAGAGGGTCACCCTGTGATTGTTTGTATGGATGCAAACGCCAAGTCTCCTATGTGGCACAGCGAGGAATTGGACGATCGAGGCACTGAACTCGAGAATGTGATAATGGAAGCTCACTTAGTGGTGTTGAATCAGCCAGGCAACCCACCTACCTTTTCTGGTAGGGCGGGTGCAATTTCTAATATCGATGTTACCTTAGCAACGATGCGTGCAGCGCCTCATATAAGCAACTGGTGTGTTACTTGTAACTTAACTATCAGTGACCATAATTGCATATTTTTTGATTATGACACTGTGGTCCAGGAGGAGACTGGCGCTTGGGAAGTACGTTATAACTATTTAAGGACGGACTGGGAGCGACTAGCACGCGAATTCCGTCCCCCAGTGCTGGGACCTAATCTTGAGTCTGAGGATGTGGAAGAAGCAGTGGAAGCAATTGTTATGGCTATTGACGCCGCAATCGCTGCGGCGGTTCCTCGGGTGGCGAGGTTTGTCCGCAGGCAGTCTACTCCGTGGTCCCCAGAACTGACCGCACTTAAGCGGTCTGTCAGGAGGTCGCGGAGTAACTATCAAAGAAGCTTTGCCCAAGAGGAGAGGGATTTTCATCTACAGATTTATCGTCGCCTCAAAGAAAGATATAAGACATTGATACAGAGGACTCGAAGGCAGTCATGGGAAACTTTTGTCAAAGATCAGCTGGGAATGGACCCTTGGGGGGTCCCATATAAACTGGTCAGAGAGAAAATTAGATCGCCGACTATGTTATCCACGCTACGCCTGGATGGAAGATATACTACAACCTGGGAAGAAACCGCAAGTGTCTTGCTGGACACTTTACTCCCGGACGACAGGGAAGACGAAGATACAAATGAGCAACGTGGCATACGTCGGATAATGATGGAGCCATATAATAATGATGTACATGTCTATCCTTTCTCTATCGAGGAAGTGGTGGCTGTACTTCGTTCCTTCGCCAGAAAGAAGGCTCCTGGTCCTGATGGCATTCCCTCTGAGATCCTGCAGTACCTGGCGCCGCAGCTTGCTCCAGAGTTGGCCAAGATTTACAACACCTGCTTGCAACTACGTGTGTACCCCAGGAAGTGGAAGATCGCAGAAGTAATTATCATTAAGAAAGGTCCTGATAAAGATCCTCAGCTGCCAAAGTCATACAGACCGATATGTCTCTTGGATGTACTGGGCAAAGCCTTTGAGAAGCTGCTCACTGACAGATTGTTAAGTCATCGAGCTCTGCATGGCATGAGCGATCGGCAGTTTGGGTTCCAGAAGGGTCGCTCCACTCAGGACGCGATCAACGAGGTAGCCCGGACTGTCCACACAGCCAGTGCAAAGTATGTTCTGGGGATAATGGTGGATATTTCGGGGGCCTTCGACAACCTGTGGTGGCCGGCTCTCTTCTCTTCGTTGCGAGAGATGGGATGTCCTTGGCTGCTATATGGTTGTTTGGAGGCCTACTGTGATAACAGACTGGCTAGGATCACGGCTCCTGGGACTGTGGTGTCCAAAAGGATCACCCGGGGCTGTCCCCAGGGATCGGTTTTCGGTCCTGTTTTTTGGGACATAAATATGGAGTCTCTGCTTAACACCTTGCAGAGGGACACCTCAGTGCTGAGTGTCGTGGCTTATGCGGACGATCTTGTCATCTTGGTGGAAGGTAATTCTCGAGCCATAATGGAAGAACATGCAAGACAGGCAGTGGAGATATTACAAGAGTGGTGCAATCGGTCTAAATTAACTGTTGCACCACAGAAATCATCATACATGTTGTTAAAAGGGAGGCTCAATAGAGACCCAACCGTAAGAATTGACAATGTTTTTGTATCAAGACAACGTTCAGCGCGTTATCTGGGTGTATACCTGGATGAACGCTGGAACTTTAATGTTCATATAGAGCAGGTAGCAGCTAGATATTTGGCCCTGTTTAATAAATTAATAACTATTGGACACAGGCGCTTTCACTTGCCAGCGAAAGCAATTCATCTCTATCATAACTGTGTGTTGGCTCCGATTGTGGGCTATGAGGCGAGCGTGTGGGCCCACAGAGTGGCCCTGGTAAGGCCAGCCATGTCAGTCAGGAGGATTCAAAGAAATATTTTGTTACGGTGTATTGGTGCCTTCGGCACCAGCCCTACCGATGCATTGTTAGTCATTATGGGCTTATGCCCATTAGATTTGATTGTTAGACAGCAGGCAGCCCTCTACTGACTGCGAAAACAAAATATTGAGCGGGTACGTGAAATAATGGGAGCGCCCTTGACAAGTGTTAAATTAATCAAAAATGAATTACTTAATATTTGGCAGGACGAGTGGAATCGCTCGGATACTGGGAGAAGGGTTTATTCCTTTATTCCCAACGTTAAAGAACGACTGAAGAATAAGATTATACGGCCCTCTCAGGGCATAGTACACTTCCTGACTGGTCACGGTCCCTATCTGGAGTATTTACACCGCATAGGGAAGCGGCCGACGCCGGGGTGTGACTGTGGGTTCCCTCACGGTACTCCTGAACATGTTGTATTTCAGTGCCCAATATACGAGCAAGTTGCCTCAGCTGAGAGGCAGCTTCTACCTGGAAATGACGTTATTCAAATTCTCAACAATGAAGAATATTTCCAACTTTTCTCTAAAATGGTTAACGCAGTTTCTAAGGAGGCTCAGCGTATGTACCAGTTATGAGTGAATGGCATATTTAAAATGCATGGCATATTTAAAATAACAACTGATTGTGGACAATAACATGTGTGAAGAACCAGCTGGTCCGCCCTAGGAATGGCGATTTATTCGGTCCGCCTGGGGCTTGGCCGCTTGAAGTGAAGATGTTGAGGTGGGAGGTAAGAGGTGAAGAAGTCACCTTTTGTGTTATTGTATTGTGGAATTTTAGTTTTGTGTTACCCTTAGTTGGTTGCCTCTCACTATGTGCTGTTACTGTCAAGAAGTTAAAGCACAAGAGTGATGTTTTGTTATAGTTCTTTTGTATATAGTTTGTATTCAAGTAGATACAGTTGTTCAATAGGGGTGGTGGTGGGAGTTGAGAGATATAAAGCAGTGGTTTCTGTTGGATTGGTAGCGGCCCGCCTCCTCATGGCTAGGGACGGGCAACTCTCTGGGGTTAGCCCAGAGAGGCTAAGAGGCCGTGCTTTTATTTGTGTAATGTAGAAGATATGTTTTGTTCTGTTTGTATTTCATATGTAACCACATTTGTAACATGTAGTTCTGTCTAGTTACGTAGCACGCCCATGCATAAGTGTTAGTAAGTGGGCATAGTATGTACAATAAATATTGAAAAAAAAAAAAAATTGTACCTATGAAACTATTTGCATCAAGTTTAGAACTCCGCTCTTCCCGACGGCCGCGCACAACGGCGGGAATTGTGCCGCCCCACGCCACACCCGCCCGCGCCTTACAGGTGGGACAGCGACGCCCTCAGTGCCGACCGGCGGACTCTCGCTGTACCGACCGGCACTCGCCGGCGTTAACACCCGACCTGCGCGCTACGGCGTGTCGCCTCCTGCGCGCCGCGCTGGCGTATCGCTTCCAACGCATTTTTTGCCTGTGATGGCGCATCGCCCCTACGATAATTGAACAGTTTCAACCAAACCTCAACCACCCTGGATCGTGTGCGGCAGCTTGGTGGTGCGTGCACCACACCAACGTCATCCAGAGGCCATTCTGGAAGAGGCAATAGTAGCAGTAAAGTGTCGCCGGTTGGCATGGCGTCGGGCGTTCATGATTACGTGGTAATGACCCCAAGTCAAAAAATCGCCGCAATCGACGATATACTAAATGAGATCGGCGCTGAACTAAAAGCCAAACACGTGTCGGCAAGTGTTCTACAAACCGTCAGGAACAAAATATTTCCCCTCGCACTCCAGTTAACGTCCGCTGAGGCAAAGGTTGATCTCTTAAAAGAGCAAAACAAAGACCTCCTGCGTGAACTACAATGTTCGGCAGATCCAGTCAAGTAGTTCCGTATTGAGACACTTAGTGATCAGGTTAATAAACTCGAGGAGGAAAACTCTAGGCTCACAGAGATTAATCAGGAACTTAGAGGGCAGGTCAGGGAGTTAACAGAAAAGGTCACGGAACAGGCTCAACAGCAGGCCAAAACCTTAACATACGCTGCAGCCCTATCCACCGCCCCAAAAGAACACAAACGAATTGAGGCAGCCAAAGCGAAACAGGCAACCACCCTCTTCATTAAGCCAACGTCCAACCAAGACACCAAAGCGGTGAGACAAACACTCACCCAACACATTAATCCCAGGCAGGACAATTTACACATCAAGTCGATTAGAAATACAAAAACAGCGGTCATTGTCGAGGCAGCCACACAGGAAGATTGTCGGAAAATAATCGAAAAAGCGAAGGACATTGACAACATTACCTGTGAAGGGCCCAGAAAGAGAAAACCTTTAGTTGCGATCTATCGGGTGTCCGACACAATCACTGACAAAGACTTCCTAGAGTGCCTTTATGATCAGAACCTAAGCGACGACTTCTCGAAAGACGATTTTGACAACGAGGTCAAAATAAGATTTCGCACAGGACCCAAGGGCAGGGGCTACAACCATCAGGTCCTTGAAGTCCCGCCGAAGTTATACTGGTACCTTACGAAAAAGGGGAAAGTATACATAGACTACCAATCACTAACTGTCAGGGATTACACAGCTGTGAGCCAGTGCTACAACTGCTGTGACATTGGGCACACAACGAAAGGGTGCACCGAGCAAGCCGCCATCTGCTCAAGGTGCGGCAAGAAGGGCCATAAACGCGCCGAGTGCCGAGCCAAGGAGGCCATCGACTGCATCCCTTGTCACAACAGAAACCGTAGGTGCAACAAAAGTAAGGGAGGTGCTTGTCAAACGTACAAACAACTCCTAGACCGCCTAATTGACAGCACCGACTATGGAAACTAACAGTCTCTCAAGCCCAACCGTTGGGAGACATAAACCTACCCAAGCACAGACACACCCATACAAAGCACCCTCGACAATAAATCGCAATCACCAGCGTGCCATAACTTGGCGTAAGAGGCAGAAACTTCTCCCTGACGACTACCCAAATGACGGCTACATCCCAGGACTGTCACACAATACGAACTTGGAAGACAGCCACTATGCAACTATCGATTATATAGACGACCTCACGTTAACTGGACAGATACCATCAGACGCAGCTAATGCACTGGCTAACTTTCCATACGACGCTAATAAACAGAATCGACGAACTTGAAGACGCATTAATAGTAACAAGCACTGCATCCTCACACAACCAAGACAACCATGACACATATGACCAACTGCAGCAACATCACACAAGCATGACGCCGAAGAACAAAGACTATACATCTACTCAAGCGCAGCCCCGTACCTACGACACCAAAAAATGCGAGGGGCGCATAAAGCCTGTCAGATTCGTACAAGGTGAGACCTTAAACCCCAAAGAAACAGACGTACTGGTCAACCAAACCAACAAGACTGGCATACTGACGAAGGACCAAGACACTGACAACACCCATCACCATCTGCAAAACAAACGAAAGATATGTCACACTGACATACCCGCAGAAGATGACGATGACACATACTGCTGCACTCACGCCAATGAATGCGGTGTACATAACCATCAAACCAACAAAACCACCACTGGGCAACCCGAAACGCAATCCGAAAGAGCCAACAGCACACGTGTGACAGAAATACCCAAGGAGTCGAAACAATCAATACGTGAGGGGAAAGAAGTTGCGTGTGACGATCATTTACGACAACCGCGGTCGCCTCCACCAAGTGCTACAAAAGTGCCCTCTACAGGCGACCCCGGCCCCCTCTCATCACCCAAGTCCATGTCAGCAAGAGGAACACCAGCACCACCAGCTGCGCCTCCTGCGCACACCAACAGCAGCATCAACAAAGCACCCACCGCCGAGGGGCAGCGTGCAGCTGCCACTCAGCCACGACACCCCAAGACGGCGCAGACGCCGACACCCGCTACCACCACCAGCGATTTTAATTATAACAGCATAGATTTAAACCTAAAATTAAGTAGGTTAGAAAAACGGGAGCTCTTTGAAACTGCGCAAAGAATGATCATCAGGCTACATCACCCCTATGGCAACTCAGTCTGCTTTCGCACAACGGAGCAGACGGACAGAATAATCCTGAAAACAGAGAACATTCCCACAGAAAGTCTGCTAGACCTACTCCTGCAGGTATGCGCTCGCAGAGAGGAAAAATTTGATCTTGACAAATTATACAAAGATCACGTCAGGGCCTATGGAAGGACCTATTTCGACTTCAGTCAAACAGGAAGTGCTACGTGCATGTGAAGCATCCGATCTGAGGGTTGCTCAATTGAACGCTATGAGAAGCACACACGTTAGTCTGGAACTTCCACAGGTCCTGAATGAGCTTAACTGCGATATCCTGTGCATACAGGAGCCATATACTAAACAAGGCCATATCACCAACATCCCCACCCACGCGATACCGATACCGGGTAAGGCGGACTGCAAGGCGTCAGTCATAATCCTCAACACAGAGATCCACCCGGTTAAGATCACGGAATTATGCACAGAACACATTGCTACAGTGGAGATTACGCACAGGGGCGACACATGGGTCGTTGCATCGATTTATGCTCAATATAGCCATTGCATAAATCCGTATGCAAGTGCCATCAGACAGATCGCGCAATATGCCGGCAACAAAAAATTATTAATCTGTGCAGACACCAATGCAAAATCCACTCTATGGCACTCCAACAGAACAGATGACAGAGGACGAATAATTAATGACATAATACACGAGAACGGACTGAACGTAATTAACGAGGAAGGACACGACCCAACATTCACAGGGCATGACGGCTCATCATCCAACATAGACATCACCCTTGCAAATAACGCTGCGATCACCTACATACAAGACTGGACGGTGCACGACCACATTACCATGAGTGACCATAATGTTATCACACTAACTCTACAGAAGACAGCACACAAAAACACTGCAACACAACCCCGAAGACTGCTCTTCCATAAGACAGACTGGGACACAGTAAGACACAAGATACAGGAACAATCACTGCAGAACATCAGAGGCAGTGTTGACTACAGAGCACACAAGCTAACAGAAATCATCACACACATACAGAACATCTGCATCCCCACATCATGCAAAACAAAACAGCAGACCATCCCTTGGACCGCACACCTAACTCAACTCAAGCAGGACACCAGACGCAGACGCAGACTCTACCAAAGGGCGATATCGGACATAGAAAGACAAGTAAGACTAAATGAATATCGGCTTGCCAAGGACCGATACAAACAAGAACTAAATAAGACTAGAAAGGACCAATGGAATGACTACATAGCAAGACAGACACAACTTAACATATGGGGGGAACCTTATAAGATCGTGACCGAAAAAATCAAGAGCCCACTGGTTCTGGGAACGCTACGACAGGATGACGGGGTGATGACAAAAGGATGGAGAAGCACAGCGGAGTACCTGCTGGGCAAACTCCTTCCTGACGACATCGCCACCACACACACACACACACACACACACACACACACACACACCAGAACAAGCCGCATTCAGATGTGAACTTACCACAGTTTACACCACCCAACCATCCCCAATCCATTTGCGCAGGAAGAGGTGGCGATAGCGAACTCAGAACTTAAAAACAAGAAAGCGCCTGGACCAGATGGTATCCACTCTGAGGTACTAAAACAAATTGCACCGCAGATCACCCCATACCTCACAACACTACTGAACGACGCATTAAGGCTACGCCGTGTGCCTGCAGTGTGGAAAGCCTCTAAGGCGGTCATCATCAAGAAAGCACCAGACAAAGACCCCTCAGAACCCAAATCATACAGACCCATATGCCTCATCAATACACTCGCCAAACCACAGGAAAAACTCCTTTGTAAAAGACTCCAAACACATCGCACACTTCGGGGACTGACACCACACCAATATGGCTTTCGGGAAGGAAAGTCTATTGACGATGCTATCAACAAAGCACTTCAAATCGTACACAATACACCTTCAAAGTACACACTAGCCACCATGATTGACATCTCGGGTGCATTTGACAATCTATGGTGGCCGGCCCTCTTCAAGAGGCTCAGACACCTGCAGGTACCGGAATCTCTGTACAACAGTCTTGTAGACTACTGCAGGGACAGAACAGTCGCTTGGCAAATGGACGACAAGAAAGTAATCAAACGCATTACCAAAGGTTGTCCACAAGGATCGATCTGCGGCCCCATCTTCTGGGACATAATGTTAGAACCACTCCTAGACTTACTTGAGGAGCACAATATGACAGATGGAGTTGTCGCTTATGCTGACGACCTGCTTGTGGTAGTGTCAGCAAACAACCATGCCCAGCTAGAAGACAGAGCCAATGATACACTTAAAACAATAACACAATGGTGTACAGACAACAATCTCAAGGTAGCAGAAAACAAAACAACATACACACCACTAAAGGGCATCCTGCACAGGAACCCAACAGTCAAAATCGGGGACACGAACATTAAAAGATCAAAAGTAACACGCTACCTTGGAGTCTACATAGACGAACGGTTGAACTTTCACGAACACATACGAATATCCACGGACAAAGCAGAAAAAATACTGCACAAACTGGCAAGGCTAAACTCGGAACAATACAGACTACCACTGTCAGTTACACGAACATATCACTGCGCTCTCTTCGAGTCGGTACTATGCTTCGCTGCCAGCACGTGGGCCCATAGACTCAGTCGAAGCAGAATGCTTCTTTGCCCCCGCCGAACTGCGGTTCTGTTGGTGGAGAGGCTAACAGGGGCCTTTAACACAACCTCAGTCGACGCACTTTGCGTCGTGATGGGAATCTTCCCAACAGACATAAGCATAAGATATCGTGCGGCAATGTACTGGCTTAGGATGGGGAAACTAGACCAGGTTCGGCAGATCGCTGGTGTACCATATGCTACATCACGTCAACTCAAAGCATGGCGAGTGGATACCTGGCAGAGCGAGTGGGCTAATAGCGATAAGGGCCGACGAGTCTATAGCTTTTTCCCTGACATCAAAGAACGATTAAGACTAAAGCATATCGATCCTAGTCGCGGTATGGTACACTTTCTGACAGGCCACGGCCCTATCCCATGCACCTGAGCCGCCTGAGTCTGCAACAGACTACCAGATGCACAGGAACCCAACAGTCAAAATCGGGGACACGAACATTAAAAGATCAAAAGTAACACGCTACCTTGGAGTCCACATAGACGAACGGTTGAACTTTCACGAACACATACGAATATCCACGGACAAAGCAGAAAAAATACTGCACAAACTGGCAAGGCTAAACTCGGAACAATACAGACTACCACTGTCAGTTACACGAACATATCACTGCGCTCTCTTCGAGTCGGTACTATGCTTCGCTGCCAGCACGTGGGCCCATAGACTCAGTCGAAGCAGAATGCTTCTTTGCCCCCGCCGAACTGCGGTTCTGTTGGTGGAGAGGCTAACAGGGGCCTTTAACACAACCTCAGTCGACGCACTTTGCGTCGTGATGGGAATCTTCCCAACAGACATAAGCATAAGATATCGTGCGGCAATGTACTGGCTTAGGATGGGGAAACTAGACCAGGTTCGGCAGATCGCTGGTGTACCATATGCTACATCACGTCAACTCAAAGCATGGCGAGTGGATACCTGGCAGAGCGAGTGGGCTAATAGCGATAAGGGCCGACGAGTCTATAGCTTTTTCCCTGACATCAAAGAACGATTAAGACTAAAGCATATCGATCCTAGTCGCGGTATGGTACACTTTCTGACAGGCCACGGCCCTTATCCCACGCACCTGAGCCGTGTGAGTCTGCAACAGACTACCAGATGCACATGCAGGGAAGAAGGCTCCCCAGAACACACTGTCCTATTCTGCGGGCAACGCACAAACACTAGACACACACTACACATTACCCGGCAGAATACCCAAGATGAAATATACACTATCTTACGTGACCCAGACCTATGCGACAAACTCAATACATTAACTGACGAAATCTCCAGGACCCTGTATACAGAATATCTGAACAACAGACCATTCAGGAGGCAAGGCCGAGGACGCAGACCACAGAGTGCCCATGGGACGGATAGCAGTACAAACATCTCGGGTGAAGACACGGATGTTGAGATGAATCATGTCGACGACCCACTGTGGCGACCTGCGCATGAGTAGTCTAGGTACCTGAACAGCACCTAACACAAAAGAACACACACACGCACACAAAAGCCACAAAACTGAGAAATAGCCAAAAGCCAGGCACCTACGCATCCTGGCGAGAAGCAACACTCGGCTTGGATGGAAGGATCTTAATTGTGGTTCCCCTTAGCTGGGACCAACCCGACGGATACATAATGTAGATCGGGGAAAACCACCGTCCAGGCGGAGTTGCCATGTAGCCGGGAGGTGCCAATCATTCATCAAGCAAGTACTGGTCTGACACGTCCACACACACACACACCCACAACCACACATAATGACACACATACACAAGCCTAAACAAAATATAATAAAATCACCCCATCACATCTAGACTAGTTAATATTTAATTTAGTACCATGCAAGTAGTAATAAATAAATTAAGTATACAAGCATATGTGTGAACTGTGAGTGGCGGCCAGCGTCTTGAAGGTCATTCCAAGACCCTGACCGCAACCCACACACTGGTGGTGGAAATTTCTCTATCCTCTTCTTTCCTATCTTTCTATTCACTTTTTATTAAATATAAAAAGAAATTGTTTTCCATTTCTGTATTATTTATATTATTTGTAAATGTATCTAAAAGCTGCACAACGAGTAACCATGAACAAAAAGCGCAAAAGCCCGCCTCCACGAGGCGGGACACGGGCAACAGTGTGAGTGGGATCGGGAACAGGGGAGGTGACACACAAGCCACTCCTGGGCCCGAGCCCAGTCACAGTGGCCAAGAGGCTTATCACGACCCACCATAAGCAATTACAAGGTGGGTCAATAAATAATGAGCAGCAAGTGAAAAAAAAGAAAAGAAAAAAGAAGAAAAAAAGTGTACCTATGAAACTATTTGCATCAAGTTTAGAACTCCGCTCTTCCCGACGGCCGCGCCTCAACGGCGGGAATTGTGCCGCCCCTCGCCACACCCGCCCGCGCCTTACAGGTGGGACAGCGACGCCCTCAGTGCCGACCGGCGGACTCTTGCTTGTTTACATGTAGCAGAGTAGTTTTTTGTTCTTTTCATGTAGAATTGTATAATTAAAGGGTGGTGGAGGGATGGAAAATAATTTCAATTATATGCAGTGGTTTCCAGATAGTAGAAGCCGGCCCAACTCCTCGTGGACGGAAACGCTCCTGGTATCCCGGAGACTGAGAAGTGCATTGATTCTAAGAAGGATAAGATAAAGATAAACAATGTCCTAAGTCAGTCGCTTGACGGCGCGTCTCGGCGCGGGCCCGCCCGTTGCCGGCGCGCCGTAAGGCACGGAGGCTCGCACTGGGGCGTATCGCTTCCAGTCGGGCGTGCCGCGGCAGTCCTCACAGGGGAAGTGACGCGTCTCTCATAGCCTCTCCCTCCCAAGTGGCTCTTTCCGCCTTCCCGTGGTGCCAGATGTTAAGCTCGGCATTCTGCCTTGCGACAAAAGGGAGAGCTGCGACCCAACCCGATGCGAAAGCGAAGGGTGCGTGGCACAGGGGGAGCTGTGTCAAGGGACCGAACATCAGTCCCTCTCTGTTCGCAGGGCACAGACCATCAGGTGTTCTGCATGCCGGAGACCTCGTTCGTCGGCGTGGGATCGAGGCGCGATTCGGCAAGGGTGCTTCGCCGCGCCCCTAGGTAACCGGAGCGTGTTCTGCCAAACCCAGGAGGTGGTGACATCGCCTGGGCTAGGTTAGATGGGTCCAGACCACCGAACGTCTGGGTGACCGACCCACCACCTGAGTAGGAGTGGGTCCTTGGCCGAGAGGTGGAAGCTCGGGCTAGTAAGCGGCGAAGGGCGAGAGATGCATCCACCTCTCCGGAGTGCGGGGTGCACTTGCCGAGGAGCGTCGAGTGAAATCGACGATGACGGAGCCACCGATGGGGACGAGTGCGCTGGCAACGGCGCGCTGAACCCTGCAACTCTGAAGTGCCCTTGACCTAGGGGCGAGGTTGGTGGGCGAGCTGCAAGAGTCCCCCCCCCCATGCCAGAGGAGCCGGTCCGGGGCAAGAGACGGGCTCCCACTTCTTCTCATCACTCGTACATCATGGCGACATCAGAGACGAGTGATATTAGTGCGCCTTCGAGAGCTTCTTTTGTGCCTGATCCCTCTCCACAGGACGAGGCGGGACAGGCAGAAGAGGACTTTTCAGTAATGCAGAGACATTCCAAAATTACGTTGCTCCTGGAACAAAGCATCAAAAATGGGAAAATAAACCAGGCAGCAATCTTACAGATAAAAAACGAATTGGCTGCATGGGCAATTGCTCATGCTAAATTGGAAGGAAGAGTAGAGGAGCTAGAGAAAGAAAACACCCGGATGAGACAACAACAACAACAACAACAACAACAACAACCAAGTAAGACCTGGGCGGCGGTGGCTGCACAAGCCCCCACCAAACAAAATAATACAAAAGAGGCAATAGACAGAGTGACAAAGAAACAGGAGACGGCAGTCTTTCTTAGGACTTTGCCCGGAAAAGATACAAGCGTCAAAAGGATCCAGGAACTTTTGACCACTACAATTGATCCAGTAAAAGATAAAATAAAGATAAAACGTGTCAAACCAAGCCGCAACTCGGTGATTGTCGAAGTTGCGTCTGAAGAGGATAAGAACAAACTTCTGAAAAATCCTAAATTGAACGCAGTAGTAAAATGCGAACCCCCAAAAAAGAGGAACCTCTTGGTCATATTGTATGACGTTCCTACTGTTATGACAAATGAGGAATTGTCTGAGGCAATCAGAAAACATAACTTTGAGGATATAAATGAAAATGAATTCCAAAACAGTTTTGAACTAAGATTTAAGACGGGTCCTCGGGACCATGATGTTGTACTTCACGTCGCCGAGGTTTCCGCAACAATGTGGAGAAAAATTACAGTACTGGGCAGACTATACGTGGGATTTCACGCCATAAATACTAAAGATTACATCGTGGTACCTCGTTGCCATAATTGCGGCGGCTTGGACCACATCCTGAGGCATTGCACCAGGGGGTCGGCCTGCTCAAAATGCGGTGATAACGGACACACCCGGAAAGACTGTAAGGCCACAGGTGTCTGCATCCCGTGCAAGAGTCGTGGCATGAAGTCTTGTGGAGCCACAGGACGAAACTGCCCTACCTACAGGATGCTCGAACAAAGACTTATATCTCGAATCGACTATGGCTGAAAACGGCATACCATGCAGGATGCCAAAGCATAAATCCCCGAGCAAAAGGAGGAGGGATGCTATGAGAGCAAGTAGATTCAGGAATTTCCTGAAGTCGCTTATCAGCGCCGACGTACCAACAGTCAACAAATCCATACAAACTGAGTCTCCCACCAGGGACATTGGTATTCAAACTGAGCTCCCCTCAGAGGTTAGAGCACCCTCCTCCCAATGCCGGCACACGCTGCCGATTAAAAATCTACAACGGCAAGAGCATCCTGTGGTAGTGACAGATATAGCTGCAAAACCCGTCCAGGAAAGCACGATAACGAGCTCCACCGCCAACTCCAACACCAAAGACAGCCCGGTGGTTAGGTTGCCATCCGTGGACCCGGTGAGGGTGTACCCAAACCTTGAGTACACCATGCAACTAGCTAGACTGGAGCAGCCGACAACCCTGACCACTGCATTGCGTCACGTGGTCCGAGTAGGACATGAGTACGGACGAAGGGTAACCTTCTCGGTGATGGAGGCTGTGGACAGAATACAATTAAAGTCGGTGAACCCCCCCACTGACTTCGGAGCACTGCGGGACCTACTCAAAAAAGTGTTCGAAAGACGAGGAGAGAAATTTGACCTGGACGACATTTATCATCAATCAGTAATAGCACACGGACGACTGGCATATGACCGATTTTTATTCTGGTCGTCATGGAAAGTAGGTATGTATGTGGTCATGTGGCCAGATTTTATTCCAGACAACTCAACACTCATACCAGTCGACTAGTGATGCAGGAGCTCCGAATGGAAGTGGTGGAAAAGAGACTGGACATACTCTGTTTACAGGAGCCGTACTCTCTGGCTGGAAAAGTTGCGTTCACTGCTGCAACATGGCAAACAGTTAGCAGTGGGGACATCCCCAGAGCGGCCATTCTGATAACCAACGCTGCACTGCGTGCAACACCCTTGTCACAGTTCTCCAACAGTCACTGCAACGTCGTGGAGATACAATCTCCTGCTGGGATTGTTATCATTATTAACGTGTACTTTCAGTACGGTGATAGAATCGAACAACACATAGATCATCTAGTGAGTGTGGTCACGGCGTTGCGGGGGCGCAAAATCATTATAACTGCTGAAATTAACGCCAAATCCCCCCTATGGTACAGTGGCACAAGGGATGAAAATGGTGCAAAAGCAGAAGAAATGATAATGGCTCTTCAACTAGTGGTGGCAAACAGACTAGGTAATCCCCCAACCTACGTAGCTGGAGGAGGACAGGGCACTAACATTGACGTGACTTTGCTCACGCCAAACACAGTAAACATACTCCAAGAGTGGAGAGTGGAAGACAATGCCACCACTAGCGACCACAATCTAATCACCTTTATTGTTGGAGACAGAGAGTGCCGCTGGGCCATGGGGTGGGAGGTGCAATGGAATTTTAGAAAAACAGATTGGGAATGCCTAGCCAGAGAGTGCGACATTCCTCCATTACCAGAAGGAGACGAACGACAGGACTTCAACGTGGACGACAGAGCCGAAGGGCTGGTACATGCAATAACAAGGGCGATTAAGGCGGCCGTACCAACCAGGAGGAGAGCCGTGGCGGCCACACCGGCACCATGGTTAGCCGAACTACAAGAACTACGACAGTCTGTCAGGAGACTGAGTAAGCACTACCAGTACAGTGTCGTCTGGTGGGAAAAGCAAAGATGGCTGCACTTATACCGGGAGGCAAAAGACAACTTCCAAAAAAAATTACAAAAGACCAGAATAACTAGTTGGGAAAATTTTGTAACCAATCAGCTGGCCCTTAATCCTTGGGGCGTCCCATATAGATTGGTAAGGGAGAAGATCCGCTCCCCAACAATGATATCATTGCTCAGGCACGGGGACGGGATGACAGAATCCTGGCAGGAAACTGCTGAGATCCTCCTCCGGTCGCTGTTGCCTGACGATGATAGAAATGATGACACCGAAGAGCAGCGCCAACTACGAGACGAAGATCTTCATAGGTATGCTAATGACGTGGCGGTCCTCCCCTTCTCTGAGGAGGAAGTTGCTGCTCATATCAAGACTTTAAAGAAAGGAAAAGCCCCCGGGCCAGACGGCATTGTGGCGGAGGTAGTGCAGTTCTTAGCCCCACAGCTAGTTGCACCACTTACACATATTTTCAACGCATGCCTCAGGCAAGGCAAATTTCCAAAAATATGGAAAGCTGCAAACATGGTGATTATCAAGAAAGGCCCCGAGAAGGACCCTGCAGAGGCCAAATCCTACAGGCCCATCTGCCTGCTGGACGGCTTTGGCAAAATACTGGAAAAGTTATTAGTGGACAAACTGGCCGCTCACCGCATGCTGCAGGGGATGAGCGGCAGGCAATTCGGTTTTAGGTCGGGGCGATCGGCATCTGATGCAATCGCCTTGGTGGCCGAGGTCTGTGGCTCAGCCCCGTGTAAGTATGTTGTTGGAATCATGGTGGATATCAGTGGCACCTTCGACAACCTGTGGTGGCCTTCGCTCTTCTCCTGCCTTCGGGAGAAGGAGTGCCCAGGGCTGCTATATGTGTGTTTGAGGAGCTATCGTGAAGATCGGGAGGTACAGCTACCATCCCCTAGCGGATATGTCTGGAAAACTATCACCAAGGGTTGCCCCTAGGGCTCAGTGTTGGGTCCCCTATTTTGGGACATCCACATGGAGCCTCTTCTGGATAGTCTGCAACTGAGCAAAGATGTGCTAGAGGTGATAGCCTACGCTGACGACCTCCTCCTGCTAGTTGGCAGCCGAAGTCGCGAGGACATAGAACCTAAAATAGAGGGAGCAATAAACAAATTACAACTATGGTGCTGAAAGACCAAAATGACTATCTCACCATCCAAGTCGACCTACCTACTACTTAAAGGACAGTTAATAAGAAACCTGACTGTGAGAATTGACGGTACGCCTGTTCTTCGGAGACGAGTAACACGCTACTTGGGAATCATCATCGATGAAAGGTGGAATTTTGCAAGGCACATAGAAACAGTAACCCAGAAAGCACTACAATTACTAAACAATCTTATTTCCATAGGACATAAGAGATTCCACCTCCCGCCTCATTTAATCAAACTCTACCATAACAGCATACTGACATCAATAGTGGGTTATGGCTCGGGAGCCTGGGCTCACAGGCTCACGAGGGTGGTGCCTGCTGTGACGGTGAGAAGAGTACAAAGGAACATGATATTAAGGTCCGTGGGAGCATACAGAACATCTCCAGGGGGAGCCCTGTTAATCATAATGGGGCTCTGTCCCCTAGATATAAAGATCAGGGAACAGGCTGCGTGGTACTGGGCCAAAAAGGGTGTTATCACCAAGGTAGAGGAAATTATGGGGGTACTAGTCAGAGAAAAAGGGGAGATTAGGGAAAGAGGGGTAGATCTGTGGCAGGAAATTTGGGAGTCGGATGAAACTGGTAGAAGAACCTTTCAGTTCCTACCAGATGTAAAGGACAGACTGAAAATGAAGTACTTCGAGCCAACTCGGGGATTGTTCCACTTTCTCACCGGTCATGGCCCCTATCCGACTTATCTTTGTCGGTTTGGGAAAAGGGCGACGCCTGCATGCGACTGTGGCGCACCGGAGGGTACTCCCGACCATGTGGTTTACGAGTGCCCCCTTTTCGATGATGTAGCCGGGACATTGAGACGACAACTACCAAGCACAAACACCTATGACCTTTTAAGACGGGAACAGACATTTCAGACACTGAATAAGCTAACAAACAAGGTATCACGAAAAGTACTGACAACTTTTCTGAGAGACCTTCAAGCTTAAATAAGTAGACAACACCGAACGCGACCACTGCCCCAATCCCGTACCGCCCGTTCGTGGATAGGTCGACTTTACAGTTGGAATCCGCCACGACCGGGACCAGGGGGACTGGGGCGATCCCGAGTGAAGAAAACGCATCGATTATGACATAGAATAAGAATTAGATTTAGTTAATTAGAATAGGATAGTAAGTTAGTAACCTGCAGCGATAAATTAACTCTTGCCTGCCCTGTGCCAGGGGCTTGCTCATAGGGATTAGCTCTATGAGCAAGGCATCTAAGTAGGTTTATATTTTCAAAACTGGCACACTTGTAACGCTGCAGGCAGTTAGTATTAACTAATCGTAGTAACGAGAAATTAAGTTAGCTAGTAAACTAGAAGTAGTCTGCCTAGTAGAGATCGTAGAACTGTCTGTAGTTAAGAAAAATATTAAAGCCGCTATTGTAAATTTAGAAATAATAGGACCCACTAATCACTAAGGTGGTGGATCATTATTGTATAATTATTATGATTTGAAATAAAGAATTTTTTTAAAAAAATAAAATAAAAAAAAGACAATGTCCTGACACGTTCTGAGGCACTGTACCAGGGGGTCGGCCTGCTCAAAATGTGGTGAGGATGGACATGTACGTAAAGATTGTAGGGCTGCAACAGTCTGCATCCCTTGTAAAAGAAGGGGCAAAAAACCTTGCGGCGCCACTGGGCGAAACTGCCCCACTTACAGACTCCTAGAGCAAAGGCTAATCTCGAGGATAGACTATGGCTGAACAAGCCAAAGCGAACAGGATGCCCAAAAGAAAATCCCCGAGCAAAAGGAGGAGGGATGCCATGACGGCAAGAGCCTTTAAGATATTTTTGAGGTCGCTCACTGACGTCTCAGTCATTACCAATGATGCGAGTACTCAAACGGAATCCACCACAACTGACAGTGGAACTCAAACTGATCCTCTTACAGTCAAGTCTCCCTCCTCCCAAAGCCGGGGGACAACGCCGACTAAAGATCAACGGCAATGGCATCCTGCAACAGAGACGGTGGCAATCCCAACGAAAGAGGGCAGAAACATAAACCAACCACTCCAGGAAAATAAAATAACTAGCTCTAGTGAACTAAACACGAAAGATCCTGTCGTGAGATAGCCACCCATCGACCCAGTCAGAGTCTACCCAAACCTCGAATTTACTATGCAATTAGCAAGATTAGAGCAGCCGACTACCCTGACCACTGCCTTAAGACACGTGGTCCAGGTGGGACATGAATATGGTAGGAGAGTCACCTTCTCGGTAATGGAGGCCGTAGACAGAATCCAACTTAAGTCAGTGAATCTCCCCACCGACTTCGGAGCTCTGCGGGACTTACTCAAGAAAGTTTTTGAAAGACTTGGCGAAAAATTTGACTTGAACGATATATATGAACAAGCAGTTTTAGCAAATGGACGTATCACATTTGACTGGAACAAGACTTGGCCAAATGACATATTTTCCATAAAAACTAAATGACAAAAATCACCATTGGACAACTTAACGCCCACAACAGCAGACTTGTGATGCAGGAGCTACGTAAGAAAGTGGAGGAGAGGAGACTGGATCTGATCTGTCTGCAAGAGCCGTACTCCCTAAATGGAAAATTAGTTTTCACAGCCGCGACATGGCAGGAGAAGACCCAAGATCGGCAATAATTATAACTAACAAAATCCTAAGAGCCATAGTTCTGACACAATTCACAACCAGCCACTGCAACATTGTGGAGCTGCAATCTCCATCCGGTAACATTATCCTCATCAATATGTACTTTCAGTATGGTGATGACATCGAAAGACACCTGGCACTCCTTACCACAGTTATCACGGCGTTGCGGGGGCGAAAAGTAATTATAACTCCCGACATAAATGCTAAATCCCCCCTATGGTACAGTGGCACCAGGGACCCAAACGGAGAGAAGGCAGAAGAGGCCATCATGGCCTTGCAGCTGGTGGTGGTAAATAAGCCTGGAAACCCTCTGACCTATGTGGCGGGAGGTGGCCAAGGCACAAACATTGATGTGACCTCGGCTACACCTAACGCGGCGTACCTATTTCAGCAGTGGGAAGTGGTAGAGAACGCCACCACTAGTGACCACAATCTCATTACTTTCAGTGTGGGAGACAGGGAGAGCTGCTGGGCCATGGGGTGGGAGGTGCAATATAATTACAAAAGAGCCGATTGGGAGAAACTTGCTAGGGAGTGCGACATTCCTGCACTACCAGAAGGTGATGGACACCTGGACTATGACATTGACAACAGAGCTGAGGAACTGATGACGACAATAACTCGAGCGGTGAAGGCTGCTGTACCTACCAAGAGGAAGGCCATAGCGGCCTCTCCGTCACCATGGTCAGCTGAACTAGAGGAGATGCGACGGTCTGTCAGAAGGCTCAGGAGGCACTACCAGCGCAGTGTCGTCTGGCTAGAAAGACAAAGATGGCTGCAACTATACCGGGAAGCGAAAGAAAACTTCCACAGACACCTACGTGAGGTAAGATCCAAAAGTTGGGAACGCTTTGTTCTAAACCAACTTGCTCTAGACCCTTGGGGAGTTCCCTACAAGCTTGTCCGGGAAAAAATCCGCTCTCCGATGGAGCTCTCAACCGTCAGGCGTGGGGATGGGATGACGGAGTCCTGGCAGGAAATTGCTGAGGTCCTTCTCCAGTCCCTGCTGCCTGATGATACAGCGGATGGAGAGACAAACGAACAACGGCAGCTGCGTGAGTACTATAGCAGCAATATATATGGAAATGATACGGCAGTCTACCCATTCTCTGAAGAAGAGGTAGCTGCCCATATAAAATCCCTGAAGATAGGGAAAGCTCCCAGGCCAGATGGCATTGTGGCGGAGGTGGTGCAATTTCTGGCTCCCCAGATTGTCGCTCCTCTAACTCATCTTTATAACAAATGTCTTAGGCAGCAAAAGTTCCCTCGAATTTGGAAGAGGGCAAATGTAGTGATCATCAAGAAAGGAGCTGACAAAGACCCAGCAGAAACAAAATCCTACTGGCCAATCTGCCTGCTTGATCTGCTTGGGAAGGTTCTGGAGGGATTGCTGGCTGACAGACTGGCTGCGCACCGAGTGCTGTGTGGGATGAGCAGCAGGCAATTCGGCTTCAGGCCTGGGCGTTCAGCATCTGATGCAATCGCCCTGGCAGCTGAGGTCTGTGGCTCTACCCCGTACAAGTACGTTGTCGGCATCATGGTGGACATAATTGGCGCCTTCGACAACCTGTGGTGGCCTTCGCTCTTCTCTTGTTTACGGGAGAAGGAGTGTCCAGGGCCGCTATATGGGTGTCTGAGGAGCTATTGCGAGGATCAGGAGGTCTGGCTATCATCTCCTGGCACAAAGGTAAGAAAAATAATCACTAAGGGATGTCCCCAGGGCTCCGTACTAGGTCCCCTGTTTTGGGACATCCACAAGGAACCTCTACTAGACAAATTACAGCAAAGTGATGAAGTGCTACAGGTGATAGCCTACGCCGATGACGTGCTCCTACTGGTTGGCGGCCGAAGCCGAGAAGACAGAGCCTAAAATAGAACGAGCAATAGAAACATTACAACCTTGGTGCCGGAATACTAAGATGACAATTTCACCAACTAAGTCCACATACCTCCTTCTAAAGGGACAACTAGTCAGAAACCCAACAGTCAGGATAGAGGGCTCACCAGTTCTCAGGCGACGTGAGACTCGATACCTGGGCATCATCACTGATGAGAGGTGGTCATTTGGCAGACACATTGAAACCGTAACACAAAGAGCTTTACAAGTACTCAACAACCTCATCTCCATTGGACACACACGTTTCCACCTCCCACCACATCTCATCAAACTATATCATAATAGCATACTCACCTCCATAGTGGGTTACGGTTCTGGAGTCTGGGCACACAGGCTCACGAGAGTGGTGCCCACCATGACAGTGAGAAGAGTGCAGAGGAACATGATTATGAGATCAATGGGGGCTTACAGGACCACACCGGGAGGAGCCCTGTTAGTCATAATGGGACTCTGCTCCTTAGATATTAAAATTCGAGAGCAGGCCGCTTGGTACTGGGCAAAAAAGGGGAACTTGGATAAAATAGAGGAAATTCTAGGAAGTAGGATTGAAAATAAAGTTGAGATCAGGTTAAGAGGGGATCAGCTGTGGCAACATTCATGGGAAAGCGAAGAAACAGGGCGCAGAACTTTTGACTTATTACCAGATGTCAGGGAAAGAATGGGAATGACATATTTCGAACCAACCACGGGACTGATTCACTTTCTCACTGGACATGGACCCTATCCGACATACTTATGTCGATTCGGGAAAAAGGCGACACCCACGTGTGACTGTGGTGTTCCGGAGGGTACTCCTGACCATGTAGTCTACGAGTGCCCCCTTTTCAATGATGTGGCCTCAGTGTTACGTGACCAACTACCTCATAATGACACACATAGACTGCTAAGACATCATGACACCTTTCAGACCATTAACAAACTGGCTAACGCGGTATCACAGAAAGTCTTAAGGGACTACCTGAGAGAACCAAATTAGCACATGATTAGAGACCTACCGAAATACCGATAAAGCCAGCACCCTATTCCCAAACCGCCCAGGCGCGGAAAGGTCGACTCTTCAGTCTAGAATCCGCCGTGCCTCGGGATTAGGGGGAGTGGGGTGTAACTTCACCGATCTAGACAACGCACCTAATTGTGACCTTCGGATAAGTTTAGTTGTAGGACCTAGTTTATAGATACTTTTCTTAGGAACCTGCAACGAACAACTCCATGGCCTGCCCAGTGTCAGGGGCACGCTCACTGGGGTTAGCTCAATGAGCAAGGCCTTATAGTACGTTTATACTATCAGCTGACACATTTGTAACGCTGCAGGCTTTAGTGACTAGTTTATAGTTAGTTAGGTTATCACTTAGTTCTCAATTAACACACTAATTTGCCCATTGTAGTATCCATGTACTTTGCTACTAACTAGTTACTAAATTACACTTACAAAAGCTGCAATTGTATAAATGTATAAGATCTTCGGCCCACTAATCACATAAGGCAGTGGGCTAGATTGTATAATAAAAATAGTTTTTGGAAATAAAGATTAAAAAAAAAAAAACAATGTCCCGAGTCTGGCGTGAGGTCAGTCGCTTGACGGCGCGTTTCGGCGCGGGCCCGCCCGTTGCCGGCGCGCCGTAAGGCACGGAGGCTCGCACTGGGGCGTATCGCTTCCAGTCGGGTGTGCCGCGGCAGTCCTCACAGGAGGAGTGACGCGTCTCTCATAGCCTCTCCTTCCCAAGTGGCTCTTTCCGCCTTCCCGTGGTGCCAGATGTTAAGCTCGGCATTCTGCCTTGCGACAAAAGGGAGAGCTGCGACCCAACCCGATGCGAAAGCGAAGGGTGCGTGGCACAGGGGGAGCTGTGTCAGGGACCGAACACCAGTCCCTTTCTGTTCGCAGGGCACAGACCAGCAGGTGCTCTGCATGCCGGCGACTTCGTTTGTCGGCGTGGAATCACGGCGCGAGTCGGCAAGGGTGCTTCGCCGCGCCCCTGGGTAACCGGGGCGTGTTCTGCCAAACCCGGAGGTGGTGACATCGCCTGGGCCAGGTTAGATGGGTCCAGACCGCCGAATGACTGGGGGACAGACCCACCACCTGAGTAGGAGTGGGTCCTTGGCCTTCAGGAGGAAGCTCGGGCTAGTAGGCGGCGAAGGGCGAGGGGTGCATCCGCCTCTCCGGAGTGCGGGGTGCAGTTGCCGAGGAGTGTCGTGTGAAATCGTCGACGACGAGGCCTTCGACGGGGACCAGTGCGCTGGCAACGGCGCGCTGAACCCTGCAGCTCTGGAGTGCCCTTGACCTAGGGGCGAGGTTGGTGGGCGAGCTGCAACAGTCCCCCCCCCCCCCCCCCCCCCCCCCCATGCCAGAGGAGCCGGTCCGGGGTAAGAGACCGGCTCCCAACCTTCTTTCACTCGTCAATCAATATGGCTGAACAAGAGACGAGTGATTCGAGTGCGATTTTGAGGGCGAGTATGTCCACTGTCCCTACATCACAGGAGGAAGTGGGACATGACGATGAAAACGTGTATGAGAGACACTGTCGCATCAGTCAAATTATAGACTCCAGTGTCAAAAATGGAAAAATTAGCCAGGCTGCGGTCCTGGCAATAAAGAACGAGGTCGCTGCTTGGGCTATTTCAAATGCGAAGCTCGAAGGGCGTCTCGAAGAGCTGGAGAAAGAGAACGCCAGATTACGACAACAGCCAGTCAAGACATGGGCTGGAGTGGTAGCGCAAGCCGCCACGAAGGCTCAAACAACCAAAGAAACGATCGCCAAGGTCTCGAAGAAACCGGATAGGCAGTCTTTTTAAGACCCTTTCCTGGTCAGACCATCAAAAAAGTGCAGGAGATTTTCACAACTACAATAGACCCGGCAAGACACAAAATTAAAATCAATAAAGTAAAAGCCACAAAAAATGTAGTAGTCGTAGATCTGGCCACAGAGGAAGACAGAGATAAAATATTAAACAATTCCAAACTATAGAAGGCTATTAAATGCGAACCACCTAAAAAGAGAAATCCTCTGGTTATTTTGTACGATGTACCTGTAGCCCTGACTGAAAGTGATACATACGAAACCTTGTATAATCAGAACTTTGATGACAACGATTGGGAAACTTTCAAAAACGAATTCAAGCTGCGTTTTAAAACGGGACTTCGGGAACGAGATGTTGTCCATCACGTCGCCGAGGTCTCCGGCAAGATGTGGCGCAAACTTACCGCTATGGGGAAGGTATACATAGGATTCCATGCAATCAATGTCAGAGACTACCTAGTAGTTCCCCGATGCCACAATTGTGGCGATCTGGACCATGTCCACAAACATTGTGAAAGGAAGCCGGCCTGCTCCAGGTGTGGGGCAGAAGACCAGACAAGGAAAAATTGTAATAAGAATGTAACCTGCATCCCATGCATAAAAAGGGGAAGGAAACCATGCAACACCACTGGAAGGAACTGCCCAACGTATAGGATGCTGGAACAAAGACTAATTTCTAGAATCGACTATGGCTGAGGCCATACCTGAACTCAAGAAGCCAAAAAGGAAATCCCCAAGCAAGAGGTTGAGGGACGCTAAGGGCAAACAAATTCAAACAATTTATTCAAAAAATTACGCAACCACACTCTATGGTTATAACAATGAAAGACGTATGCATACAAACAGATCCATGTGGAGAAGATGCTCCCTCTCCTCCCTGCTGGGGACCTGGGTCGAACCAAGAACCTTCTCGGCCACACAGGCATCCTGTACTTGGGAGTTCACATCCACACAGCAAAGAATCAGTAATCACCGAATATGTTCAGTATAACGAAGTGAGCAGCACAAAGCCATCCCCTGACTCACCAACTCTGGGAGGAATGGGAATAGACCCACAGCGAA
Organism: Schistocerca piceifrons; assembly: GCF_021461385.2. Taxonomy (NCBI): domain Eukaryota; kingdom Metazoa; phylum Arthropoda; class Insecta; order Orthoptera; family Acrididae; genus Schistocerca; species Schistocerca piceifrons. The sequence goes on along the minus strand of NC_060146.1, from coordinate 27,343,142 downwards.
TATACCCCAACCTGGAGCATGCACTGCAACTTTCCAGACTGGAGGAGTCGGCAATCCTCACTACTGCATTAAGACATGTGGTACGTGTTGGCCATGAATATGGCAGAGATGTCACCTTTCCAGTAATGGAGGCTGTGGATAGAATCCAGCTCAAGACAATGAATCTTCCCACTGACTTCGGAGCCCTGCGAGATCTAGTCAAAAAGGTCTTCGAAAGAAGAAATGAGAAATTCGACATAGAGGAACTATATCATCAATCAGTAATAACTAATGGTAGAATAGCTCACGACTGGTCCAAAAACTGGGCAGAATCACATATTCATACTTACTTCCCATGTGAACCAACTAAACGTAGGTCAGATAAACACACACAATAGTAAACTAGTTTTGCAGGAACTTCGGAGGGTGGTGGAAGAGAAAAGTCTAGATGTACTCTGTTTACAGGAACCGTACTCCTAAGCGGGATGGATCCCATTCATGGCTGCCAATTGGCAAATAATACACTCTGGAGCAGAACCAAAAGCTGCAATAGTAATTATCAATAGATCATTCAGGGCTACGGTCCTCGCGCAGTTTTCTGGTGAACACTGCAATGTCGTGGAACTGCAAACACCTACGGGAGTGATCTACATCTCCAACACATATTTCCAATATGGAAGAGAAATAGACGAGTTCTTGGAGACACTCACACAGGTTGCCACGCCACTGCGGGGACGCAGGATGATAGTGACGGCAGATATAAATGGAAAGTCCCCCCTATGGTTCAGTGGCACTCACGATGATCGGGGGCTAAAGGCTGAAGAGACAATAATGGCATTACAACTGGTGGTTGCAAACCAACAAGGGAACCCCCCCACCTATACTGGCGGCGGGGGAGAAGGCACAAATATAGATGTTACGTTAGTAACACCAAACCTTAGCACAAAAATTAACAACTGGAAAGTGTGGGACAGAGCAACCACCAGTGACCATAACCTAATTACATTCACTATCGGGGAAAGGGAGTGCCACTGGGACATGAGGTGGGAGCTGCAGCTCAATTACAACGAGACCAATTGGGACCGTCTCGTGGAAGAGTGCAACATCCCGACATTGCTGGAGGGTGACGAAAACGTGGAAGAGTACGCCGAAGAACTGGTACAAGCGATCACCAGGGCGGTGCGAGCCGCTGTACCAACCAGGAGGAGAGCCGTTGTGGCCACCCCCACACCATGGTCGGCTGAATTAGGACAGATGCGCCAGGCTGTAAGGAGGGCGAGGAGGTACTACCAGCGGAGTGTCGTCTGGGGAGAAAAACAAAGATGGTTGCAGATCTATAGAGACAGTAAGGATCAATTTCAACAGGAGCTCAGGGCAGTCAGACTTAGAAGCTGGGAAAACTATGTGAAAAGCCAATTGGCTACTGACCCTTGGGGAGTCCCATACAAACTAGTACGAGAAAAAATAAGATCACCCATGGTGCTATCCACCGTCAGGGACGGGGACCGGATGACGGGCACGTGGCAGGAAACTGCTGAGGCCCTCCTTTGGGTCCTGTTACCTGACGATGTGGAGGAAAATGAGACAGACGAACAGAAAAGAATAAGAAGAGAAGACTGAAGGGACTACAACAACAACATTAGAACTTACCCCTTCTCTGAGGAGGAAGTTGCTGCCCAGATCAAGGCCCTTAAAAAGGGAAAAGCTCCTGGTCCGGACGGCATTACTGCGGAAGTGGTGCAATTCCTTGCCCCCCAGCTCGTAGCTCCTCTCACTAAGTTATACAACGAGTGCCTAAAACCCGGGAAATTCCCAGCAATTTGGAAGAAACAAACGTAATCATTATCAATTTCTGTAGGATCTTTATCTGGGCCCTTTTTAAGTCCTATAGACCCATCTGCTTGTTAGACATATTGGGCAAACTTTTTGAGAGGCTACTGGCAAACAGACTGACAGCACACCGCATGCTGTGTGGGGTGAGCGACAGACAATTCGGTTTTTGGTCTGGGCGTTCTGCGTCTGACGCAATCGCCCTGGCTGCCAAGGTCTGTGGCTTCGCCCCGCACAAGTATGTCGTCGGCATCATGGTGGACATCAGTGGCGCCTTCGACAACCTGTGGTGGCCCTCACTCTTTTCCCGCTTGCGGGAGAAGAACTGCCCAGGGCTACTATACGGCTGTCTGAGGAGCTATTGTGCAGACAGGGAGGTCTGGCTACGGCCCCTAGCGGTATGGTCAGGAAGACTGTGACCAAAGGATGTCCTCAGGGCTCTGTCCTGGGACTTCTCTTTTGGGACATCAATATGGAGCCACTACTTGAAGATCTAAAGAACTGTGACGATGTGCTAGAGGTCATAGAATACGCGGACGACCTCCTCTTGCTGGTCGGCGGCCGAAGCCGTGAGGATCTAGAGCCGAAAGTGGAAAGAGCCGTAACCGTACTTACATCGTGGTGCCACAAAAGCAAAATGACGATTGCGCCCAACAAATCAACATACTTACTTCTTAGAGGCCAACTGGTCAGAAACCCCACTGTAAGAATCAACGGCATGCCAGTTCTTCGGCGCTGTGAGGCCCGATACCTGGGTGTAATCACCGACGAGAGGTGGAACTTTGCATCACACATTGATACTGTATCCCAAAAATCATTGGTTTTATTAAACAATCTCATTGGAATTGGTCATAAGTGGTTTCACCTTCCACCCAACCTAATCAAATTATACCACAATAGTATTCTGACCTCCATAGTAGGGTACGGATCAGGAGTCTGGGCACACAGACTCACGAGGGTCATGCCTGCCATGGCCGTAAGAAGAGTGCAGCGGAACATGCTTTTACGTTCAGCAGGGGCCTACAGGACAACACCTGGTGGAGCACTGTTAGTGCCAATGGGGATCTGTCCATTGGACATAAAAATTCGGGAGCAAGCCGCCTGGTACTGGGCGAGGAAGGAAAGCAGGGACAAAATCAGGGAAATACTTGGGGTTTACGCTGGGGACAAGTATGCCATCAAAAAGAGAGGGATTGAACTCTGGCAGGATCAATGGAACAATGAGGATACGGGATGCAGAACCCATGAACTGCTACCGGATATAGAGGAAAGGTTAAAATTCACATTTTTCACACCCACGAGAGGAATGCTGCACTTTCTTACTGGACATGGACCATACCCAACATATCTATGTCGGTTTGGAAAGCAGGCTACACCAGCGTGTGACTGTGGTGCTGCGCAAGGTACCCCAGAACATGTGGTGTATGAGTGCCGCCTCTTCGATGATGTAGCCCATGATCTACGACAACAGCTACCGAACAATGACACGTACCACATATTAAGGCACGAAAGCACCTTCAACACCCTAAATAAACTCACTGATGAAATATCAAAGAAAGTACTTAAGAACTTTTTAAGGGACGATCATCAGTAAAAGGCAAATACCTTCACCGACTTAGACCTCGTGCACCCTTCCTGTACCGCCGGGTAGGGACTTGGCCAGCCGCCACACGGCTGGAATCCACCTTACCCTGGACTAGGAGGGAGGGGGGTACACAAACCCCGGAATTGAACGCACACCGATTATGACATATGTAGTTAGATTAGATGTAGAAGATAGGATAACACCTAGAATAGACTGCAGCGACACAAAGTTAAAGGCCAGCCCAGTGCCAGGGGCACGCCCACTGGGATTAGCTCAGTGGGCCGGGCCAACACCTAGTAGGTTTATAGTAGCACTGGCACACTTGTAACGCTGCAGGTAGCACGTAGTTCCTTAGATTAAGTAGCTTAGAACCCCATAGCGGTAAGACTAGAGTAATAATAATAATAATAATAATAATAATAATAATAGAAGTACCTGTAGTGTAGAATAAAAAAGCTGCATTGTACTGTATCATCATTAAGACCCACTAATGTAGTTAGGTAGTGGGTTATATGAATAATGTAATGAATTGAATAAAGATTAAAAAAAAAAAAAACAACAATGTCCTGACCACAGCTTTAAGGCATATAGTGCGGGTGGGACACCAGTATGGACGTAAAGTCACCTTCTCGGCCATGGAGGCTGTCGATAGAATACAGTTAAAGACCAAGAATCTCCCCACTGACTTCGGCGCCCTGCGTGACCTTGTTCAAAAGGTTTTTCAAAGAAGGAACGAGAAATTCGATCTAGACGAAATTTACAAGCAGGCTGTCCTAGCCAATGGAAGGATAGCTTTTGACTGGAGGAAGACCTTTCCAGAACAATACGTACACACGTATTTCCCATGACAATTAAAATACAGATAGGACAACTAAACGCACATAATAGTCGATTAGTCATGCAGGAGCTACGAAGGGTGGTGGAGGAGATGAGTCTCGACGTACTCTGTCTACAGGAGCCCTACTCTGTCTACAGGAGCCATACTCTCTTGTGGGGAACATAGCCTTCGCCAGTGTTAACTGGCAAATACTATCCTTTGGAGACGACCCTAAAGCCACCACTATAGTCATAAATAAAGCCATACGAGTTACAGTGCTCGCTCATTTTTCAAATGAACACTGTATCGTAACCGAACTCCAGACTCCAGTCGGGGTCATTCACTTAGTTAATATGTACTACCAATATGGCGAGGACATTGAGGCATATCTAGACCAATTGTCAAGAGTCACAACAGCACTAAGAGGCAGAAAGATAGTGGTGGTGGCAGATGTCAATGCGAAGTCCCCCCTGTGGTACAGTGGCACCCGGGATGGCAGAGGGGAGAAGATGGAGGAAACATTAATGTCATTACAGTACTTGGTCGCTAACAGAGCAGGGAATCCCCCCACCTACACAGGCGGAGGAGGAGAAGGAACTAACATAGATATAACATTACTTTCACCAAATTTTGCTGGTCATCTGAATAACTGGAGAGTAAGAGACCAAGTAACGACAAGTGACCATAACCTAATAACATTTGAGCTTACAGATAGGGAATGCCACTGGGACATAGGGTGGGAATTTCAACTAAATTATAACAAAACTGATTGGGAGCGCCTTGCTAGAGAGTTTGTTCCCCCGACATGGCCGGAGGGTGATGAAGACGTCGACAGGCATGCTGTAGAGCTGGTTAGTGCCATCACAAGAGCGGTAAAGGCAGCAGTACCAACTAGGAGGAGGGCTGTCGCGGCCTCCCCGGCACCATGGTCAGCTGAACTGGGGCAGATGCGTCAGTCGGTCAGGAGGGCGAGGAGGTATTACCAGCGAAGTGTCGTCTGGGAAGAAAAAAGAGATGGTTGGAACTCTACAGGAATGCCAAGGAGGAGTTCCAGAGGGAGCTCAAAAGGGTTAGGCTGGTAAGCTGGGAGAAGTATGTCCAAAGCCAATTGGCTACAGATCCCTGGGGTATTCCATATAAAATAGTCAGGGAAAAAATTAGGTCACCTATGGTACTATCAACCATCCGGGATGGGAATCGGATGACAGGGACATGGCAGGAAACTGCTGAAGTCCTTCTCCGGTCCCTACTTCCGGATGACATGGAAAATGAGGATACGAAAGAACAAGGCCTAATTAGGCAAGCTCAGCTAGAAGAGTACCAAAACAACACCTTGGTGTACCCTTTCTCGGAGAATGAGGTGGCGGAGCACATTAAGGCACTTAAGAGAGGAAAGGCCCCAGGACCAGACGGCATCATAGCGGAGGTGGTGCAATACCTCACTCCTCGACTAGTAGCACCTCTAGCCATAATCTACAACGAGGCCCTAAGCCTCAAAAAGTTTCCTACCATCTGGAAACAAGCAAACGTTGTAATAATAAAAAAGGGACTGGATAAGGATCCAAAAGAGGTCAAGTCCTACAGACCCATTTGTCTGTTGGATCTGCTGGGAAAACTGCTGGAGAGGCTGCTGGCTGACAGGCTGATGGCACACCGAGTGCTTTGTGGAATGAGCAGCAGGCAGTTCGGCTTTAGGCCAGGGCGTTCTGCGCCTGACGCAATCGCCATGGCGGCTGAGGTCTGCGGGTCGTCCACACATAAGTACATAGTTGGCATCATGGTGGACATCAGTGGCGCCTTTGACAACCTGTGGTGGCCTTCGCTTTTCTCTAGCTTGCGAGAGAAGGAGTGTCCAGGGCCGCTATATGGCTGTCTCAGGAGCTATTGCGTGGACAGAGAGGTTTGGCTATCATCCCCTAGCGGAAGAGTGGGCAAGAAGATAACAAAGGGGTGTCCACAGGGCTCTGTCCTGGGGCCACTCTTTTGGGATATCAATATGGAGCCTCTCCTTGAGACCTTGGAGAGCTGTGCAGATGTGCTAGAGGTGATAGCTTACGCTGATGACCACCTCCTGTTGGTCGGCGGTCGGAGCCGAGAGGAACTGGAACTGAAGATAGAGGTGCCATAGAACTAAGCAAAAAATAGCACCTAACAAATCCACTTATCTACTCCTAAAGGGCCAATTGGTCAGAAACCCTACAGTTAGGATGGATGGCACGCCAGTTATACGTCGTCGAGAAGCTAGATACCTAGGGGTAATACCAGATGAAAAATGGAGCTTTGCCAGGCATATCGAGGCAACTACACATAGGGCAATATAAGTGTTAAACAATCTCATCAACATCAGCCATAGACGATTTCATCTTCCACCAAATCTCATCAAGCTATATCATAATACCATTCTAGTCTCCATCGTGGGCTACGGGTCCGGGGTCTGGGCCCACAGGCTCACGAGGGTCGTTCCTGCCGTGGCCGTGAGGAGGGTGCAGCGGAACATGATACTTCCATCAGTGGGGGCATATAGAACATCACCAGGGGGAGCATTACTGATACTCATGGGTCTATGCCCCCTTGATGTAAAAATCAGGGAGCAGGCTGCATGGTACTGGGTGAAAAAGGGGAAAATTGAAAAAACTAGGGATATTATGGGGGTCAGAGTGGGGGACAAAATTACATTTAAAAGAAGGGGAATGGAACTTTGGCAGGAAATTTGGGATGGGGAAGAGACAGGAAGAAGAACGTACCAATTATTACCAAACGCTCAGGAAAGACTAGAGATGAAACATTTTCAGCCAAGTAAGGGACTGCTGCACTTCCTCACTGGGCATGGCCCGTACCTGGCATATCTTTGCCGGTTCGGGAAAAGAGCGACACCGTCGTGTGACTGTGGTGCTGAAGTGGGCACACCGGATCATGTGGTCTACGAGTGTCCGCTTTTCGACGACGTTGCAATGGACTTACGAAACTCATTGCCTAATACAGACACTTTTCATCTCATTAGGGACTCTACCACCTTCACCATGATTGATAAACTGGCTAGCGAGGTATCCGCCAAGATCCTAAGGGAATATAGAAGGGAGATCGAGTAGATAGGATCCAAAATTTCTTGACATAACGCATCATCCCATTCCGCCAGGGTGCGTACTGGCCGACCATCAACGACGATCGGGATCCGACGCATCCAGGACTAGGGGGAGGGTGTGACCATACCGGCTAAGACTACAGCACACCAATTATGACTCATAATATTTATTACTATTGTTGTAGAAGTAGATTGTAGGAAATTTTTCTTAGACCTGCAGCGATAGCTGAAAGGCCAGCCCAATGCCAGGGGCACGCCCATTGGGGTTAGCTCGGTGGGCACAGCCACAAAACAGTATGTTTATATTACATACTGGCACACCTGTAACGCTGCAGGATGTAGATGTTAGTAGTAAAGTAGATTATAGTTGATAGTATGATTGACTAACAGTAAACCACATAGATACCTGTAGATAATGTAGATAGCCGTAGATCGAACTAACTTCCTGTAGCTAATATTAACAATAGAATATAACAGATAAAGTAAATGCTGCTGAAATGTAATTTGTAGCTAAGTTCAACCCACTAATGATTTCAGGTGGTGAGTTAATTATGTATGATATTGGGTGTTAATGAATAAAGATTTAAAAAAAAAAACAACAATGTCCTGAGTCTGGCGTGAGGTCAGTCGCTTGACGGCGCGTTTCGGCGCGGGCCCGCCCGTTGCCGGCGCGCCGTAAGGCACGGAGGCTCGCACTGGGGCGTATCGCTTCCAGTCGGGCGTGCCGCGGCAGTCCTCACAGGGGAAGTGACGCGTCTCTCATAGCCTCTCCCTCCCAAGTGGCTCTTTCCGCCTTCCCGTGGTGCCAGATGTTAAGCTCGGCATTCTGCCTTGCGACAAAAGGGAGAGCTGCGACCCAACCCGATGCGAAAGCGAAGGGTGCGTGGCACAGGGGGAGCTGTGTCAAGGGACCGAACATCAGTCCCTCTCTGTTCGCAGGGCACAGACCATCAGGTGTTCTGCATGCCGGAGACCTCGTTCGTCGGCGTGGGATCGAGGCGCGATTCGGCAAGGGTGCTTCGCCGCGCCCCTAGGTAACCGGAGCGTGTTCTGCCAAACCCAGGAGGTGGTGACATCGCCTGGGCTAGGTTAGATGGGTCCAGACCACCGAACGTCTGGGTGACCGACCCACCACCTGAGTAGGAGTGGGTCCTTGGCCGAGAGGTGGAAGCTCGGGCTAGTAAGCGGCGAAGGGCGAGAGATGCATCCACCTCTCCGGAGTGCGGGGTGCACTTGCCGAGGAGCGTCGAGTGAAATCGACGATGACGGAGCCACCGATGGGGACGAGTGCGCTGGCAACGGCGCGCTGAACCCTGCAGTTCGAAGAGTGCCCTTGGCCTTGGGGCAAGGCCGGTGGGCGAGCTGCCTCATGTCCCCCCTCCCCCCCCCCCCCATGCCAGAGGAGCCGGTCCGGGGCAAGAGATGGGCTCCCATCTCATATCACTCGTTACTCATCATGGCGGCAACTGAAACGAGTGATTCTTGTGCGTCCAAACGCGCTTCTATTGCGCCTGATCCCTCTCCCCAGGACGAGCTGGGACAGGCAGAAGGTGAATCCGTGACACAAAGACACAGTAGAATTTCACTGCTCCTAGAGCAGAACCTCAAAAAACGGCAAAATAAGCCAAGCGGCTTTAACAATTATAAAAAATGAACTCACCGCATGGGCCATCGCCCATGCAAAACTTGAAGGCAGAGTGGGGGAGTTAGAAAAAGAAAACAACAGACTGAGAAACCAACCGATCAAGACCTGGGCGGCAGTTGCTGCGCAAGCGCCAACTAAGCCGCACACAACAAAGGAAACCATAGATAAAGCAGCCAAAAGAACAGACACTGCGATCTTTCTCAGGACACTGCCTGGGCAAGACACCAGTGTAAAGAAAATCCAGGAGCTGTTCACAAAAATTGTAAACCCAGCTAAAGACAAAATTAAAATAAAGAGAATTAAACCCAGCAAAAATTCAGTAATTGTGGAAGTAGCCTCAGAGGAAGACAAAGATAAAAAATTAAACAATCAGAAACTAAACTCACTGGTCAAATGTGAACCACCAAAGAAAAGAAATCCCTTAGTAATCCTTTATGACGTGCCAACTGTAATGACTGATGATGAACTGACAAACACAATAAAAGAGCAAAATTTTGATGATATAAATGAGGAGGAACTTCGAAAGAGCTTCAAACTGAGATTCAAGATGGGGCCTCGGGGGCGTGATGTGGTTCATCTCGTTGCTGAGGTCACGGCACCAATGTGGAGGAAAATCACAGCAATGGGCAGACTATATGTAGGATTTCATTCTGTTAACGTCAGAGACTACATCGTGGTACCTCGCTGCCACAATTGTGGAGACTTGGATCACATCCTAAGGCTTTGCACCAGGGAGTCTGCCTGCACGAAGTGTGGCACAAGTGGACACAACCGCAAAGACTGCAAAGTAGCAGCGGTCTGCATTCCCTGCAAAAACCGCGGGAAAAAGCCATGTGGAGCCTCGGGACGCAATTGCCCAACATACAGAATGTTGGAACAACGATTAATCTCCAAAATCGACTATGGCTGATCACAGCCCACCAAACAGGATGCCAAAGCGTAAATCCCCAAGCAAGAGGAGGCGGGACGCTATGAGGGCAACCAGGTTTAAGAACTTCCTGTTGGCGCTTTCGGATGCCACTAAGACGGAAATAATAGACAAGGCCATACAAACAGAGCCTTATATGATTGTATAAGCATACAAACAGATTTTCCCGTACTGAACACAGATCCCGCCCCTCAACGCCGGGAAACAAAGCCGACAATCCATCTGAAGCGGCAAGGACATCCTATGACTGCAATATCCCAGACAAAACTCAAAGAAAACCGACCCATCCAAGATAGTGCTGTCACAAGTACAAGCCTGAAGTCCACAACGCAGAACACTCCAATGGTCAGATTGCCACCCATGGACCCGGTAAGGGTGTACCCCAACATCCAGTATATGATGCAACTGCCCAGGCTGGAAGAGCCGATCACCCTGGCCACTGCCTTACGGCATGTGGTCCGTGTAGGACACGAAGAGGGTAAAAAGGTAACCCTCTCGGTAATGGAGGCTGTAGACAGAATACAGCTGAATCTCCCCACTGATTTCGGAGTCCTGCGGGACTTACTGAAAAAAGTTTTTGAGAGACGTGGTGAAAAGTTTGACCTTCAGAACATTTACGAACAGGCCGTACTAGCAAACGGACGAATTGCTTTCGACTGGAATAAGACCTGGCCGGACGACCACATACACACATACTTTCCATGACGACTGACATAACAATTGGACAGTTAAATACGCACAACAGTCGACTTGTTATGCAGGAGCTCCGCAAAGAGGTGGAGGAGAGGAGACTGGACGTGCTCTGCCTACAGGAGCCGTACACCCAAGCTGGGAAAATAGCTTTTGCTGCCACAACTTGGCAAATTGTCAGCAGAGGTGAGGACCCCAGAGCAGCAATAGTAGTAACAAACAAACTCTTGAGGGTAACTACGCTCTCACAATTTACAAAAAAATGGCTCTGAGCACTATGGGACTCAACATCTTAGGTCATAAGTCCCCTAGAACTTAGAACTACTTAAACCTAACTAACCTAAGGACATCACACACACCCATGCCCGAGGCAGGATTCGAACCTGCGACCGTAGCAGTCCCGCGGTTCCGGACTGCAGCGCCAGAACCGTTAGACCACCGCGGCCGGCTCACAATTTACAACTCGTCACTGCAACGTCATGGAGCTTCAGTCCCCGATGGGAGTAATCATTCTCATAAATATGTATTTTCAGTACGGAGATGAGATAGAACAACACTTATGATTATCTCTCGTCCCCGCAACGCCGCGGTAACTCTTGCCAGATGTTCTAACAGCTGACATCAATGCAAAATCCCCCCTGTGGTACAGCGGCACCAGAGACGCAAACAGTGATAAAGTGGAAGATTTTCTTATGGCTTCGCAGCTCGTGGTGGCCAACAGGCCGGGCAATCCTCCTACATACACAGCAGGAGGAGGACAAAGCACGAATATAGATGTGACCCTTACATCACACAATGCAGCTAACCTAATAAAGAATTGGATAGTCCTAAGCAATGCCACCACGAGTGACCACAACTTAATAACCTTTTCTCTAAGTGAAAGAGAGTGCCGCTGGATCATGGGGTGGGAGGTGCAATTTAACTACAACAAAGCAAATTGGGAACTTTTAGCAAGGGTGTGCGACATTCCTGCCTTATCAGAATGTGACGCACATCAAGACCTAGACGTAGACGAAAGAGCCGAGGAACTGGTGGGTGCAGTACATAGAGCGGTGAGGGCCGCTGTACCAACCAGGAGGAAGGCTGTGGCGGCTTCGCCGTCACCATGGTCGCCCGAATTAGAGGATTTACGTCAATCTGTCAGAAGGCTAAGGAGAAACTACCAGTGCAGTGTCGTCTGGCTGGAAAGACAAAGATGGCAGTTGCAATACAGGGAGGCCAAGCAAAGATTCCAGAAGGAGTTACGCGAAGTGAGAATGCGTAGCTGGGAAACCTACGTGCTGAACCAGTTGGCCTTAGATCCGTGGGGTCTCCCTTATAAATTAGTAAGGGAAAAAATCCGCTCTCCCCTGGAGTTATCAACAGTCAGGCGGGGGGATGGGATGACGGACTCTTGGCAGGAAACTGCTGAGGTCCTTCTCCAGTCCCTGCTGCCTGACGACAATGCGGATGGAGAAACTGAAATCCAGAAGCAACTGCGTGACGCATATCTAGTGGATTATAACAACAACACGGCAGTCTACCCATTCTCGGAAGAGGAGGTGGCTGCACAAATAAGATCCCTAAAAAGAGGGAAAGCTCCAGGACCAGACGGCATTGTGGCTGAGGTGGTGCAATTTCTGGCACCCCAGTTAGTCGCGCCGTTGACCCACCTATTCAATGAATGTCTTAGACAAAGAAGGTTTCCCAAGAGGTGGAAAACTGCGAACGTGATGATAATTAAAAAATGACCGGAGAAAGATCCAACCGAAGTTAAATCTTACAGGCCAATCTGCCTATTGGACCTATTCGGGAAGCTCCTAGAGAAACTGCTGGCTGACAGATTGACGGCTCATCGGGTACTGTGGGGGATGAGCAGCAGGCAGTTCGGCTTCAGGCCGGGGCGGTCAGCATCTGATACCATCGCTCTGGCAGCTGAGGTCTGTGGCTCGACCCCGCATAAGTACGTCGTCGGCATCATGGTGGATATCAGTGGCGCCTTTGACAACCTGTGGTGGAATTCGCTCTTCTCCTGCTTACGGGAGAAAGAGTGTCCAGGGTCGCTTTATGGGTGTCTGAGGAGCTATTGTAAAGACAGGGAGGTTTGGCTATCATCCCCTAGCGGGAGAATTGGAAAAGTAATCACAAACGGGTGTCCCCAAGGCTCTGTTCTGGGGCCCCTGTTCTGGGATATCCACATGGAACCATTACTGGATGAACTGCAACAAAGTGAGGAAGTGCTAGAGATGACCACCTCCTGCTGGTCGGCGGTCGTAGCCGAGAGGACATCGAGCCAAAGATCGAAAGGGCCATTGAAAAACTGCACCAATGGTGCCTTAACACGAAGATGAAAATATCTCCTACTAAATCCATATATTTACTGCTAAAAGGTCAGCTTATCAGGAATCCCATGGTCAGAATTGATGGCTCACCAGTTCTTCGGCGACGAGAGGCGTGATACCTGGGAGTTATAATTGACGAGAGATGGAACTTTGGAAAACACATAGAAGCCGAAACTCAGAGAGCCCTCCAGTTACTAAATAATCTCATTTCCATTGGACATAAACGATTTCATCTCCCCCCTCATCTCATCAAGCTCTATCACAACAGCATCTTGACCGTAGTGGGTTACGGCTCGGGAGTCTGGGCGCACAGGCTCACGCGGATCGTGCCCGCCATGATAGTGAGAAGAGTCCAAAGAAATATGATTCTAACATCAGTATGGGCCTACAGGACATCACCAGGGGGAGCTCTGTTAGTCATAATGGGGCTCTGCCCGTTAGACATCATAATACGTGAACGAGCGGCATGGTATTGGGCTAAAAAAGGGAATGGGGAAAAAATAACAGATATCACGGGTGTGGGAGTAGAGGATAAGAGGGAAATAAGAAACAGAGGGGAGGAATTGTGGTAGAGGAATTGGGAGGAAGATGAAACGGGGAGAAGAACATCCCAGTTTTTACCTGATGTTAAAGAACGCGGGACCATGAAATATTTTGAACCTACACGAGGACTCATCCACTTTCTCACTGGTCATGGACCCTATCCGACATATTTATGTCGGTTTGGGAAAAGGGCAACCCCCGAGTGTGACTGTGGCGCGGCGGAGGGAGCTCCTGATCATGTGGTTTTCGAGTGCCCTCTCTTCAACGACGTGGCGACAACACTCAGAGACAGGAGATTGTATGTCTCGTTATTTGGAAGTCTAGACAGGAAGACACTTTCCATACCCTGAATGCTCTTGCAGAAGAGGTATCGCGAAAGGTCTTAATAGAATACTTGAGGGATCAAGAATAGAAACCGAACTCTTTAATCAACCGATTACGACCTGATCCCAATCCCATACCGCCTGTGCGTGAAATGGCCGACTTCCATTAGTTGGAAACCGCCACGTATGGGATTAGCGGGGTGGGATCAATCACACCGATCACGACAAGCACCAACTATGACGTAGGTTAAGCTAGTAGTAGTAGGACGTAGTTTAGAATACTAACATAGGAAACTGCAGCGATTACTAACCTTGGCCGCCCCGGTGCCAGGGGCATGCTCCCCGGGGTTAGCTCGAGGAGCCTGGCCACTCCAAGTAGGTTTGTATTTACTGGCACACCTACGGCGCTGCAGTTAGTAGTCATTTCTAGATTAGAAGTAGGTAAAAACTAAACTGCCCATTGTTGTTGTAGAAATCTAACACTACCTTAGGAATTTAAATAGTAGCTCACTAACAAAAATTGTAATCTAAGCTGCAAAAAAACTTAGTCTTATGTAACAATTAATGGCCCACTAATCATGTTAGGAGGTGGGCCACATATGTATAATTATTATTGTATTTTTGTTATGTCAATAAAGATTTTTTTTAAAAAACAAAAACAATGTACGTACTGCAAAGAATGTGCTGATAGTAGAAACGGCCTCACAAGAGGAGTGCCAAAAGATTTTAAACAATGAACAATTAAGTAACAAAGTGAAGTGTGAACCTCCTCGCAAGCGTCGACCTTTGATGTTTCTGTATGACGTACCTACGCACATGACAACAGACAATATGGTGGACGCAATATATACACAAAATTTTGATGTGAACATGTCAAGAGGAGAATTTGATGAATAGTTCAAGTTACGCTTCAAAGTAGGACCACGTGAGAAATTGACAGTACACCATATGGTAGAAGTCTCGCCAGGTTTATGGAAACTACTAACGAGAATGGGTCGGTTGTATGTTGGCAACTCTGTGTTGAACATAAAAGATTACCTGGTGGTGCCACGATACACTAAGTGCCAGGACATAAATCATACTAATAACTATTGTACGCAACCCGAAGTCTTATGTGGTCATTGTAGCCTGTCTGGACATATTAAGAAAGGCTGTCCTAATAAGGACAAAGCGGAGGTGTGTGTACCATGCCGAAGACGAGGCCGTAAGTGTGGCGGACCTAAAGATTGTCCAACCCAAAATATGTTTTTAGATAGACTTATACAAAGAAGAGATTACGGAGATGTTTAAAATGGCACAAGTAAACGCAATGCGCAGCCAGATGGTTGCGCATGAGCTAAGGAAACTAGCGGAACAAGAACAAATAGATGTTCTTCTGATACAGGAACCAAACTCCTGTGCGGGTCGAGTCCCTGGCTTCCCTGCAACAGCATAAGTGGCTTCCTTGGGTGGGAACCCCATGAGTGCAATTATAATATTGAACAAAACCATAAAAACTAGTATATTAAGTCAATTCTGTACCGAGCATATTACGGTTGTACAACTCAATTTGTTGTCTTACAGTATGTACGTTGTTAACGTCTACTGCCAATTCAGACATGATATCAAGATTTATCTTTATCAGTTGCATTGGATACTAAGAGTTTTAGCTGGGCAGGCTATAATTGTAGCTCTGGATGCCAATGCTAAATCCCTGCTCTGGCACAGTGATGTGAAGGACGGTAGGGGTGCGGAGCTTGTTGATTTGATAATGGAAACGCACATGCATGTGCTAAACTTGCCTGGGTACCCCCCAACCTACTCAGGGAGGGCGGGTGCAACATCAAATATTGATGTCACACTAGCAAGCGAGAGGGCAGCACACCACGTCCATAACTGGCAAGTAAGAGAACATCTAACTGTCAGTGATCACAACTGTATTACATTTGAAATAGCGTCGACCATCGCGGATGTGCCAGGCGAGTGGGTGGAACGGTTCAATTATGCTCGGACAGACTGGGACCGACTCGTGCAGGTGTTCAGTCCTCCTGAGTTCGAAGAGGACATAGCCGTTTGCACGGAGCTTACCAGCTCCTCCACAGCTTCATCAATATTACCTATCACACTGGCTGTACCTCGAATAGCGAGATACATCTGCAGGGAGTCCACCCCATGGACCCCTGAATTGACTGTGCTCAAACGGTCAGTCAGAAGGGCGCGAAGCAACTATCAAAGGAGCTTTGCCCACGACGAACGACAATACCACCTGCGTATTTATCGTCGTCTGAAGCAGAGATACAAGGATCAGTTAGACATTACAAGGCGCCAATCCTGGGAAAGATTTGTGAACGATCAGCTGGGAACAGACCCTTGGGGAGTTCCTTACAAAATCGTTCGAGAAAAAATTAGATCGCCCATGATGCTGTCTACGCTACGTGTTGGGGATGGTGACACGACCAAGAATTGGGAAGAAACAGCAAGATTGCTGTTGGACACATTACTCCCAGATGACATCGAGGACCAGGACTCGTACGAGCAGCGGAAAATACGTCAGGCGCTCTCGATTCCGTATCTTTAACGATACAAACGTGCGCCCTTTCACAGCAGAGGAGGTAGAAGCAACCATCTACACCTTCGCAAGGAAGAAGACGCCGGGTCCTGACGGGATCCCTGTGGAGATCTTACAGGGACTCGCACACTTGGTCGCCCCGGCACTAAGTCGTATTTACAACATCTGTTTACAAAGTGGCTACTATCCACTACAGTGGAAAACTGCGGAAGTAGTAATTATCAGGAAAGGCCCGGATAAAGATCCAACGGTGCCGAAATCCTATCGGCCTATCTGTCTGCTGGATGTAATGGGCAAAGCATTTGAGAAGTTGCTGGCTGACCGTCTCCAGAGTCACCGAACTCTGCACGGCGATCAATGAGGTTTGCCGGATTGTTCATTCAGCTACATCGAAGTAATTTCCGCCTAAGAGAGATTGGGTGTCCGCAGCTGCTATATGGCTGTCTGGAGGCCTACTGTGATGGAAGAAGCGCTAAAACAACAGCTCCTGGAGCCGTCATACCTACGAGAGTATCCCGTGGCTGTCCCCAGGGATTGGTGTGTGGTCCCATTTTTTGGGATATCAACATGGAATCATTGTTGAACGTCCTGCAGCGAGAGACTGCAGTTCTGGGAGTCATTGCTTATGCGGATGATCTCGTAATTCTAGTGGAAGGTGACACTCACATTGTGATCGAAGACCGATCACGACTGGCTATTGGTCTGTTAACAGATTGGTGTGAGAAGACTAAAATGTCGATTGCACCACAAATATCGCAATATATGCTCTTAAAAGGCAAGCGACCCGACAGTCAGAATTAATGGCCAGGCAGTGTCGCGACAGAGATATGCCCGTTACCTAGGGGTATATCTAGATGAGAATTGGAGTTTCATTCTGCATATTGAGCAAATATCGACAAAGTCCTTAGCTCTGTTCAATAAGATAATATCAATTGGACAAAGAAGATTTCATTTGCCGTCAAAAGCAATAAACATCTACCACAACAGTACATTGCCACCAATAGTAGGGCACGCATCCAGTGTGTGCGCCCACAGGCTAGCTCTGGTGCGGCCTGCCGCCGCTGTCAGGCGAATACAGAGGAACGTTCTGTTGAGATGCATTGGAGCATTCAACACAAGCCCAACAGATGCACTATTGGTAATAATGGATCTATGTCCACCACACCTAATAATAAGGCAGCACGCAGCCTTCTACTGGCTGCGCAAACAGAACATCGAAATGGTGCAAAATATAATGGTCATTCCTCTGGTAAGCGTCAAAGCCATCCGTGGAAAAGTGCTTGACATTTGGCAGGACGAACGGGATGGGTCCACTACAGGCCGCCGAGTCCACGAGTTTCTACCCACAGTGAGGAGAAGACTAAATAACAGGATAATGAAGCCCTCACAGGGCTTAGTTCACTTCCTTACACGACACGGTTCCTATCCCACGTACCTGCATAAAATAGGGAAAAGGCCAACACCGGAGTGCAACTGTGGTGCCCACGAAGGATCGCCAGAACACAGAGTGTTTGAGTGCCCAATATACGAACAGGCTGTCTCAGTGGAGAGGTAGCTTCTGCGAACAAGAAATATTAGCGAAATATTGACAAATGGAGAATTGTTCAGCAATTTCGCAAAATTGGTAAACAAAATCTCAAGGGAGGCCCAGCGAGCCTACCTTGGGAGAGAGTAAATGCGCTTCAGATCTAATGCGCAATTGTAAATATGTAAATACTACGTTTGTTTAAGTCTTGACTCATAGTAGCTAGTAGTTGTAGTTGGATCAGTATGGTGGTGGGGGGAATAAAAAGAGTAGTATAAATGGAGTGGTTTCTCCAGTAGTAGCGGCCCGCCTCCACGTGGCTAGGGGCGGGCAACTCTCTGGCAGGATTCCAGAGAGGCTAAGAGGCCGAAAATTCACATATGGCAAAGCTGCTTAATGAATAGATAGTATGCATGCATTAATTAACCAGTTCTGTAGTGCTAACAACACAGATAGTTAGTCTCAATACGCCCACTCAAAAGTGTTTGAAAGTGGGTTATGCATGTTTCATAAATTTGGAAAAAAAAAATTGTACCTATGAAACTATTTGCATCAGGTTTAGATCTCCGCTCTTCCCGACGGCCGCGCCTCAACGGCGGGAATTGTGCCGCCCCTCGCCACACCCGCCCGCGCCTTACAGGTGGGACAGCGACGCCCTCAGTGCCGACCGGCGGACTCTCGCTGTACCTATGAAATCGGTCTGCGTGGCGCCACCCGGGGAAGGTGTGTTGCCTTCCAAAACTGGGTTAAAACCGCCAGGAGACCCTCCGATTTCCTGAAATCGTCGATCGCATCAGGGCTCGGAGGAACCTGAGTGGGGCAGGGACCGTAATGTCCAATCTCGTGGCTTTGTCGTGGCCCCATAGCTCAGTAACCCCCTTGGATGGGGTGAAGCTAACACGGGATGGGTCGTCTATGCATGACGTTAAAAGGCTAGCCCTTAACTGGGTGCAACCCTCACCGGTCCGCACTGGCCCTCCGCGAATTATCAAAAGCGGTGGGCAAGACACGGTCGGTCATGATCCCCAGTACGTGTGGATACCCTCCGGGGAACGTAACTCGGGTATGAGTGACGCACCGTCTCGTTGATGTCAAACTCCACGGATAAAACCCGGACTGACTCCTTTGACAACTTACGGGCTGCGTCGATAGGTGTGGGTTGTCGTTGTGTCAAGGCAGGACGTAAAACTCCCGCCATGGCAGGAAGTTAAATGCCCCCAACCCAAGCGAAAGCAAAGGGTGCGTGGCGCAGGGGAAGCTGCGTCGGGAAGGACACAACATCTGTCCCTGCACAGGGCACAAAACACTGGTGCCCTGTTTTTCCCACGACCACATTTGCTGGGGAGGGATCGCGGCCTGAGCCGGCAAAGGCTCATCGCCGTGGACGGGACGTCCCGGACACGTTCCGCCAAGCCAGGGCGTGGTGACATGGCCCTGGCTAGGTTAGATGGGGTCAGACCCCTGAACGTCTTTGGGACCGACCCAGCACCTTGGTAGGACTGGGTCCTTGGCCTTATGGTGGAAACTCGGCCTATTAGGGGGCGAAGGCCGAGAGGTGAATCTGCGTCCGGAATGCAGTGGGTATTTTCTGGGGAGGGACGTGTGAAATCTCCAGTGATGTGGTCGTGGAAGGGGACTAGTACGCTGGAAACGGCGTGCTAAACCCAGCAGCTCACAAGGCTCTTGGTCAAGGGGCGGGACTGGTGAGCGAGCTGCAGATAGCCTGCCCCCGTGCCAGAGAGGCCGGTCCGGGGAAAGAGATGGGCCTCCATATATTTTCACTCTTCTGGAATCATGGCAGAGAACACGGAGAGTGATTATGCGCATGTGGAGCAAGATGCTCCAATTGGCGAATTTGACGAGATGAGCATCGCGGAGCGACACGCATATTTCCTTCGATTATTCGAGAGAAGCATAAAACATGGAAAGATTAACGCCGAGCATATGAGGGCCATTAAAGAAAATAGAGTCACCTGGGCTCTGGCCCATGCAAGGCTACAAGGCCAATACGCCGAAATAAAAGAGGAAAACGAAAGGCTGAGGAGAGAATAGCAGAAACCTCAAAAGACATATGCAGCAGCAGCTGCTCTGCCAGCACAGCCAAAAAGGACGGTACAAGAGACAAAAAAATTAACCTAGAAAAAACAGTTCCCACGGTTTTTGTAAAACCGTAAAAAGGCGAGGATGTAAGAAAGGTCAAAGAGCGATTCCAAAAGAGTGTAAATCCACGAACAGATAAAATACGAATAAATCAGGTAAGGACAACCAAGAATATATTGATAGTAGAACTAGCCTCTCCTGAGGACAGTGAAAAGTTAATAAATAATCCAAAACTGAAGGAAGCCTTCACATGTGAGAAACCAAGAAAGCAAAGACCACTAATGATGTTATATGATGTCCCTTCTTATGCTGTTGCAGGTACACCGGAGCAGTTCGAGATGGCGGAATTCTCCTGCCGGGCCGGCTTGGTCCCGGCTGCTGGGGGAACTCCGCCAGCCACAGCGACCACAGAGGGGAAGGAGGGGAGTACTTATACTCTCCCGGTTCCACCAGTGCGGATACCGACAACCGACTTCTCCTGTCAGGCCAGGTCTTTCCTGGCCAGGAGAAGTCTCCCAGCTTCATTAATGAGGGCGGAGGAAGGTGCGGTGCGGGTCTCCCGTCTGGCTGGGGTCCCCCTAGCCTTGGAGATGACGCCGCCGGCGCCTTCAGCAGAAGACATCGATAATCATCAGTTAGGAGGCAGTGTGCACAATGTAGATAGTGACAAAAGTGTAAAACAATTAACCTCTGGTGATGGTTCTGTGGAAATAACAACCAATAACAAAACTGTAGTAGAACTGACCGGTGATGGCTCTGTAACAACGACTGTAGATACTCCTAAGTACAACACATGCCCACCAGGGAACACATAAAACATTTGTAGTGAGACATTGCAACTTGGTAGGTTAGAAAATCAGGCACTGATGATGGCTGCTCTGAGACAGTTGGTCAGAACTGGGCACCCGAGAGGAAACAAGATCACATTTCCAACTCTGGTAACTAATTCTTTTAATTGTTCAAAATCTTGGGGGATATTTACCGCCGCTAACTGGATGCAGTCCACATCCTCCAAAGTATATGCAAGGTGGGGAAGGAAATTCGATCTTACGAAAACTTATAATGAATTAGTAAAGATGTATAGAAGGATAACATATGATCCTGTCCAGACCTGGCCGAACAGCATGGTATACACTAGATATCCAGACACATATTAAGTGCTACCAAGTCAACGCAATGAAGAGCTCCCTGGTCTTGCAGGAGCTGTGCAGACTTTCAGAAGAGAAGAAGATAGACGTAGTACTACCAAATACCGCCTCTCTGGGGGAACCTTGGGCTTTCCCATTACAGCACAAGTAATAACTTTTGGACAGACTCCAATGACAGTTGCAGTTATTCTCAACAATACGACAAAAACCACAGTGCTAACGCAATTCTGTACAGAACACATAATAGTTGTAGAAATAAATCATCAAAATTCGTTTTGGTGCTTGATTAATATTTATTGTCATTTTCGAGACCCAATTGAAACTTACCTAAGGCAGCTTAAAACTATAAAACGAGCCCTACAGGGGACGTCATTCATAATCTCGATGGATAGCAATGCCAAGTCCCCTCTCTGGCATAGCCGAGTACAGGACCCAAGGGGCATTGCCCTTGAGGATGTGGCTATGGAATTTAATTTAAATGTGGTTAATCTCCCCGGCAATCCTCCTACTTACAGGGGTAGAGCTGGGGCACCTTCATATGTCGATGTCACGATAAGTTATATCAATGTAGCTAACAAAATTCATGACTGGCACGTAATAGAAAATCACACAACAAGTGATCACAACACTATCGAATTCACATTGGTACATGAACTACAACAGGCACCAGAGAGGTGGACTATGCAGCTCGATTACGGGAGAGCCAATTGGGACCTCCTAGAGGCGGATTTTAGTCCTCCAGAGTTGGAAGACGGAGACTTTGATATAGAGGAGGCCGTCGAGGCCTTAACAGCTTCAATCAGGGCGGCTGTCGCCGTGGCAATACCGATGAGACGGCGTCTCATCCGTAAGATGACTTCTCTGTTGACTCCAGAGCTGACAAGGCTCCGGCAGTCTATGAGAGGGCGGCAGTCTATGAGAAGGGCGCGCCGCCATTACCATAGGTCTTTCACCATGGAGGAAAGACAGCATCATCTTACCTGTTACAGACAAAGAAAGAGCATATTTAAAGAAACTCTATCCCAACATCGCCAACAGAGTTGGGAGGATTTCGTAACGTCTCACTTGGCCCTTGATCCATGGGGTATACCGTATAACATGATACGAGAAAAAATACACTCACCAATGCATCTCTCTACTGTAACGATAGGCGACTCGGACCAAATGACGACCAACTGGCTGGAAACGGCCGAGGAGCTGCTTCGCGCGCTCCTACCTGAGGACCGACCTGACTCAGCCGCAGACAATGAGATGCAATAGGCATTGAGGCAACAAGACGAACACGAGTACCACAACATAACACAGGTAGACACCTTCTCACCAGTGGAGGTGGCAAACACCATCTCGTCCTTTGGAAAACGAAAAGCACCGGGACCGGATGCAATTCCTGCAGAAGTCCTGCAGTGTCTTGTATCCAAGCTGGCCCCGGTGTTAGCAAAGATTTATAACAGATGCCTGGAGACGCAAACCTTCCCAACCACTTGGAAAATAGCAGAAGTTGTCATCATAAAAAAGGACCCTGAAAAGGACCCCACGGTCCCCAAATCATACAGACCGATCTGTCTGTTATATGTGATGGGAAAGACCTTCGAGAAATTGTTGGTGTCTAGACTGTCGAGCCATAGAATTCTGCATGGCATGAGTAACCTGCAATACGGCTTTCGAAAAGGTAAATCAACATCTGATGCAATAAACCAGGCAGCCAGTATTGTGCACTCATCTATGAAGAAGTATGTTCTGGGGGTCATAGTAGACATTTCCGGAGACTTTGACAACCTGTGGTGGCCGGCCCACTTCTCTCGGCTACGGGAGATGGAGTGCCGAGCTGCGCTTTATGGTTGTTTAAAGGACTATTGCCGGAACAGAGTCGCCAAAATAACGGCTCCTGGTGCCGTGGTGTCGAAAAACATTACAAAGAGCTGCCCACAGGGCTCAGTTTCTGGACCAGTGGTTTGGGATATTAACATGGATCCCTTGTTGACAACCCTAAACGAGAGCAACATGGTACTGGGAGTCGTTGCGTATGCAGATGACCTTCTCGTCCTTGTTGACGAAGACAGTCGCGCGGCGATCGAGGAAAAAACAGCTCGGGTATCGGAAATCTTGACACAATGGTGCAAACAGTCCAAGCTTCACTTGGCACCACACAAGTCAAACTATATGCTAATGAAGGGAAGACTTGCACGAGATCCGGTTATAAGATTAGAAAACCGTATAGTAGTCAGAGCAAGATCCGTAAGATACTTGGGCGTCCTAATTGGTGAAACCTGGAGCTATGCACTGCACATTGCGTATGTAGCATCCAAAGCCATAACACTGTTCAATAAATTGATAAGCATTGCACAACGACGATTTCACCTGCCACCGGCAGCAACACGAATGTACAATAACTGTATTCTAGTGCCTGTTGTGGGGTATGGCTCCAGTGCCTGGGCCCACAGACTCGTACAGGTCAGGCCAGCAATACAAATAAAGCGTATAAAGAGGAACGTCATCCTACGGTGTGTGGGTGCATTTGGCACCTCACCTACAGATACTCTTTGTGTGATTAATGGACTTTGTCCCCTGGACCTTAAAGTCAGACAACATGCAGCAATCTATTGGCTAAATAAAAGAGATTATGAGAAAGTAAGAAGAATAATGGGAACTTATCTGTACAACATAAAAGAAATCAAACAAAGAACAATGCAACTATGTCAGGAGCAGTGGGAAAACTCTAACACTGGTAGGCGGGTCTTCAACCTCCTTCCCAGTGATTAAAGATTAAAACTAAGGCACATGATAGCAACTCAAGGAATTGTACATTTTCTATCTGGACACGGCCCCTATCTGACGTACTTTCACAGGATAGGTACCTGGCCAACACCTGGGTGTGTCTGTGGTGCCCCAGGAGGGACACCCGAGCATGTTGCCTTCGAGTGCCCAGACTTTGTTCCAGTTGCCTCAGCAATGAGAGAGGAGCTGAGAGACAAACAATTAGTAGAAATGTTAACGTACCCTGAATTATACAAAACATTACAAGGTCTGGTCGAAAATGTTTCCAAATTCGCGCGATTAATATTTGAATAATTACCATGTTAATAAAGAAAAGCCTTACTCATCAGCCGGGAAGACGAGTATTGTGCCTCAGGCTTTTTAAAAAAGACAAACAATTAAAGGCCCTTGGAGAGTGGAATGGAGGCATTGGTCCCGACAACCGGAAATCCGTTGTAGGGGCTTCGCTACCCGCCCACTCCTGGGGAAACTACAATAAATGGGGATGATTCTGATGGCAAGGTGGAAGAAGTAGGTAGGCTCCCCACTCTATGGAGACATAGAGACGAGGGATGCCTAAGGGTGTTTCCCAGGCTGAGTTGCCTTCATATCCTCCTAGTAACATTCGTGTAAGAACCACAAACCCGACTAGACAACTTTACATTAATGTACATTACACAATTTATCGAACACTCCATTCCATGTATCATACCAGCATCATTGACAACATAATGTAACAATTACAAAAACTAATTACATCAAGTAGTAATAAATAGTATGATGTAGAAGATTTTGGTAGACTGCGCAAAAGCGCATGTTATCATTTAGTAAACCTTGTAGATGTAGAAACGTATTTGTAAATATCTTTTTTATTTATCATCCCTCCACCACCCTTAATGAAAAACGCTATCACTCGGCAGTGGTTTTGTGATAGTAGTGGGTCCGTCTCCTCGTGGCTAGGGACGGGCAACGCTCCTGGTTATCCGGAGCGGCTAAGTGGCCGAATATTGTAAATATTATCACACTATATTGTAGTATAGTAGTAAAGTAGAAATCACTGTTTTTAAAGCAGCTATTGTTTAGAACTAGTACCCACTTTTGTCACCTAGATAGTGGGTTCTGCATGTTACACTAAAGCTGTAAAAAAAGCTGTACCTATGACACTATTTGCATCAAGTTTTGAACGCCGCTCTTCCCGGCTGCCGCGCCTCAACGGCGGGAATTGTGCCGCCCCTCGCCACACCCGCCCGCGCCTTACAGGTGGGACAGCGACGCCCTCAGTGCCGACCGGCGGACAGTCGCTGTACCTATGAAACTATTTGCATCAAGTTTAGAACTCCGCTCTTCCCGACGGCCGCGCCTCAACGGCGGGAATTGTGCCGCCCCTCGCCACACCCGCCCACGCCTTACAGGTGGGACAGCGACGCCCTCAGTGCCGACCGGCGGACTCTCGCTGTACCTATGAAACTGGCCTTCTGGTGGGAACTCGGCCTAGTAGGGGGCGAAGGACGGAGGGTGAATCCGCTCTCCCGGAATGTGGGTGGCATTCGCCGGTAAGGGAGCGGGAGAAAACTTCGATGATGCAGCATTCGAAGAGGACTAGTGCGCTGTTCCCACGGCGCGCTAAACCTAGCAGCTCAGTTGTTGAAAGCTCTTGGTCAAGGGGCGGGACCGGTGAGCGAGCTGCACTTAGCCTCCCCCCATGCCAGAGAGGCCGGTCCGGGGAAAGAGACGGGCCTTCATTTTTTCACTCTTCATCTGTCATTATGGCCGAACTAGTGGAGAGTGATCATGCGCTCGAGGTTGAATCAGTTCGCGACGAAGATTTTTCTGTAGCCGAGCGTCATGCTCGTTTCTTGAGTTTATTAGATTCCAGTGTAAAGAACGGAAAGATCAGTAACGTGGCGATTAACAATATTCGCGATTGTGTTGCCAGGTGGGCGATGGCCCTTTCCCAATTAGAAGGTAGACTGATCGAATTACAGAAAGAAAACGAACGTCTTAGGAATCAGCCACCAGTTGTAAAATCATATGCCGCGGTTGCGAGTACCCCTGTGGTTAAGGCGCCGACGGCAAAAGAAACCATTCAAGAAAATATTAAGAAAAGTGTACCAACAGTGTTCATTAAGCCGAAAGACGGGGAGGACATCCGGGCAGTTAAGACTGCATTTGAAAAATGCATTGATCCAAAACGGGATAAAATAAAAATTAACACTGTAAGAACTGCGAAAAATGTTCTGATTGTGGAGACGGCAACTTCGGAGGACAGCCTGCGGATCATGACAAATCCTCAGCTGGCTGCCAAGGTCAAGTGCGAACCGCCACGGAGGCAAAGGCCTTTGATGTGCCTTTATGATGTTCCATCATATATGAATGCCGACAGCTTGATGGATGCAATATATGTACAGAATTTTGACGCGACAATGACGAGGGAAGAGTTTGACACCCAGTTTAGATTAAGATTTAAAGTTGGACCTAGAGAAAAAGTCACAGTGCATCACGTAGTGGAGGTCTCACCTGAATTATGGAAACCTCTCACCAGAATAGGCAGACTATATGTCGGTTATTCGGCATTAAATATAAAGGACTATTTGGCGGTGCCGCGGTGCACCAAATGTCAAGATCTAAATCATACAAACAAGTACTGTCATGAAGAACATGCCTTGTGTGCCCATTGTGGGCAGGCGGGTCATGAAAGAAAGGCCTGTCCTAACAAGGACAAAGCCCCCATTTGCATACCGTGCAAAAAGAGGGGGAGAAAGTGTGGTGGACCGAAAGACTGCCCCACCTGCCGGATGTTCCTCGATAGAATAATACAAAGGACTGATTATGGCGACCCTTAAGGCGCCGAAAAAGAAATCACCAAGTAAAATGAAAAGGGACGCGGAACGGGGTAAGCTAATTAGTAAAGCTCTGTCCACAGGTTCGCTGTGCAACCCGGAAGAGGTACGGGACACCACTGGAGGATCGATGGTTGACGTCGGCATCCAGACAGATGTCGACTTGGAGACAGCGGTCGGTCGGCTAACTAGTCGACTGTCGAGTACCAAGTTGAAGGAGCCGGTGAAGCAAGATTTGCAGATATCGAATCAAGAAGATGTGAGCAAAGTCCCTACTGAAGATACTAGTGGTGGTGGTGATAGTGGTGGTAGTAGTAGTTTAGATGAGGATACTGCAAATAATGTAAAGTTGAATACTGTAAATAATGTAAAGCTGAATGGTGAAGGTACTTCTTACAATGCAGTTGGTCCAGGAGGGGTGTACGATGACTTTGAACGCAAGTTGCGTTTAAGCAGGCTCGAGGAGCCGGCATTGTTAACAATTGCACTGAGGCAGCTTGTGAGGACAGGACATAGTAATGGTGAAGATATCACGTATCCAGCCTTGGAGGACGTGGATTGCATAAGTTTGCACGCGGCAAATCTTCCGTCGCAACCGGATGACTTAAAGGAGTTGGTGCAGCAGGTGTTTGCCAGGCGAGGCCGTAAATTTGATCTCGATAAAATATACAAAGACATGGTAAAGATGTACGGTAGAAATGTGGTAGACCTCTCGAAGACATGGCCCGCCAGCCGCCTGCATGTCTTTTATCCCCCTGGTTGATGGGGTGTTTTAAAGTACTGCAAATTAATGCAATGCGTAGCCACTTGGTTACACAAGAGCTTAGAAAAATCGCGGAAGACGATTTACTGGATATATTAGTAATTCAAGAACCTGCCTCCTGTGCTGGTCGGATTCCTGGATTTCCTGCAACCGCGCAAGTGGTGTTCTCTGGTGAGAATCCCATGAGCGCGGTTGTCGTTTTGAACAAATGTATTAAAACAACTGTGCTTACACAATTCTGTAATGATCATGTAATTGTGGTCCAACTTAATCTGATGTCGCATCTGTTATTCTTTGTTAATGTATACTGCCAATTCAGACAACACATTATTGGATTTCTTAATCAGTTGGACTGGATTCTAAGAAGGTTGCAGGGAAAGCCGGTTATTGTATGTATGGACGCTAATGCAAAGTCCCCATTGTGGTTTAGTGTTGAGCAGGATGAGTGGGGAGCTGAGCTGGAAAATCTTATAATGCAGATGCAGCTTGACGTTATAAATCAACCTGGCAACCCGCCTACCTATTCAGGAAGAGCGGGTGCTGTTTCTAACATAGATGTTACGCTTGCAACTCAAAGCGCAGCACCGCACGTCAGAAATTGGAGAGTTGTGAGTAATCTCACAATTAGTGATCATAATTGTATATTTTTTGATTACTATATGGAGACTGAAGAAGATCCTGGGGACTGGGTGGAGAGATATAACTATCAAAAGACGAACTGGAACCGGCTGGCACAGGTGTTTCGTCCTCCAGGGCTGGGACCGGACGCGGAGATACACAATGTGGACGAGGCGGTGGACGAATTGGTCGCATCTGTTGTGGCGGCTATTGCTGTGTCTGTTCCTCGGGTGGCAAGGTTTGTTCGCAAACAGTCTACTCCGTGGTCCCCCGAGCTGACTGAGCTCAAGCGTCTGTCAGACGGGCGAGGAGTAACTATCAGAGGAGCTTCATACAAGAAGAGAGACAGTACCATCTAAGGATCTATCGTCGCCTCAAGGCCCGATACCAGGACTCCGTGCAACGGGCAAGACGGCAGTCGTGGCAAAACTTTGTGAATGAACAGCTGGGATTGGACCCCTGGGGGGTTCCATATAAACTTATAAGAGAAAAAATCAGAGCTCCCACAATGCTGTCTACTCTGCAGTTGGAAGATGGACATTGTACAACGACATGGGAAGAAACAGCAAGAGTCCTGATGAAGGTCCTGTTGCCGGATGATGTCGTCAAGGAGGACACTGTGGAGCAGCAGGCAATACGGACTGCACTATTTGAACCATACAGAAATGAAGCACATGTGTACCCTTTCTCGCCCGAGGAGGTGGTCGCAGTGCTCCATACTTTTGCCAGGAGGAAGGCACCCGGCCCAGATGGGGTGCCAGTAGAAATATTACAGTTTTTAGCTCCTCAGCTTGCTCCAGATTTAGCCAAAATCTACAATACATGTTTACAACTGGGGAAGTATCCAAGAAGGTGGAAAACTGCAGAAGTGGTGGTCATCAAGAAGGGTACTGATAAGGATCCACAGTCGCCCAAGTCGTATCGACCAATTTGCCTCTTGGACGTGTTGGGGAAAACCTTTGAAAAGCTGCTCACTGACAGACTCTTGAGCCATAGGGCTTTGCATGGCATGAGTGATCGGCAGTTCGGATTCCGAAGGGGTCGCTCCACACAGGATGCGATCAATGAGGTGTCTCGGACTGTCCGCTCGGCCAGTGCGAAGTATGTTCTGGGCATCATGGTGGATATTTCAGGGGCCTTTGACAACCTATGGTGGCCAGCGCTCTTCTCGCGCTTGCGCGAGATGGAGTGTCCTGGGCCGCTGTATCGATGTCTGGAGGCCTACTGTAATGATAGACTGGCAAGGATCACGGCTCCCGGTGCTGTAGTATCCAAGCAAATATCCCGGGGTTGTCCCCAGGGATCTGTATTAGGCCCGGTTTTCTGGGACATAACTATGGAACCACTGCTGAACATCTTGCAGGGGGATGCTTCAGTCTTGGGTGTTGTGGCCTATGCGGACGACCTTGTCATACTTGTGGAAGGGAATAGCAGACAGGTAATTGAGGAACGTGTCAGAGTAGCCGTTGGGCTGTTGCAGAATTGGTGCAATAGATCCAAGTTGAAAGTGGCACCCAGGAAATCATTGTACATGTTGTTGAAGGGTAAGCTAAACAGAGACCCAACGGTTCGAATAAACGATGTTATAGTTTCCAGACAAAGATCTGCAAGATACTTAGGAGTCTATCTTGATGAATACTGGAATTTTGGTGAGCACATTAAGCAGACTGCTGCAAAGGCGTTGGCCTTGTTCAATAAACTTATAACCATAGGGCAGCGGCGTTTTCATCTGCCGCAGAAAGCACTGCGAATGTATCATAATTGTTTGTTAGCACCTATAGTTGGGTATGGTGCAAGTGTGTGGGCCCACAGGCTAGCCTTGGTGAAACCAGCGATGGCGGTCAGACGGGTTCAACGAAATGTGCTTGTAAGATGTGTAGGCGCTTTCGGAACTAGTCCCACAGATGCTCTGCTGGTGGTGATGGGGTTGTGTCCATTGGATTTGATAATTCCCCAACATGCGGCAATATATTGGCTGCAGAAAAATGATATTGAGCGTGTTCGAGATGTAATGGGCGCACCCCTCACTAGCATCAGAGCGATTAAAGATCAGCTACTAAATTTATGGCAAGAGGAGTGGGATCACTCTGAAACAGGTAGGCGTGTTTACACATTCATGCCAAGTGTCAGGGCACGACTCAAGAATAAAGTAATAATGCCTTCCCCTGGCGTTATTCAGTTTCTGACCGGTCATGGACCCTATCCAGAATACTTATACAGAATTGGAAAAAGACCTACACCAAGTTGTGACTGTGGGTTCCCACAAGGTACGCCTGAGCACGTGGTGTTTGTATGTCGTATGTATGATCAAGCTGCCTCAGAGGAGAGGCGGCTATTACCAACACTGGATGTGACCAATATCTTAAACAATGTGGATAATTATAAAATCTTTTCGAAATTGACTAATGCTGTGTCTCTCGAGGCACAGCGAAACTTTTTAGCATGACAGTGTCACACTAGACTTGTTAACTACCTGAAGATTAACACATGGATATCACAGCTGGTCCGCCCCAGGGATGGCGACTTGCGTCGGACCGCCTGGGGCTTGGCCGCTGAGTGGGAAAGAATGTTTTAGCGAGAGGAAGAGTGATAAGCAAAATAAAGATCAGAGTGTATGAAGTCAGGAGTAATATTGGTGTTGGTGGCTACCTCTCGCAAAATTGGATGTTGTGTTGTGTAGTGTTGATGTGTGACTAACTTTCAACTTGTAAGTGCAAAAAGTAAATAGAGTTGCTTGACATATTTTGCTGTAAATATTGTATCATATAGTAGAGTAGATCAAAAGGGGTGGTAGAGGGAGTATTGTAACTGGTACAGTGGTTTCTGCATAGATAGTAGCGGCCCGCCTCCTCGTGGCTAGGGACGGGCAACTCTCCGGGTATTCCCTGGAGAGGCTAAGAGGCCGTTTATGTTTCTTTTGTTTTTGTGGAGCAGAATGCTCATTTTTTGTTATTATTGTTTTTGATAAAAATGTAACCACTTTTGTAACTCAGTAGCAATGTTTAGAAAGTAGTACACCCACTCATAAATATTAGAAAGTGGGTTTTTGTATGTATAATAAATTTGAAAAAAAATTTGAATTTGTACCTATGAAACTATTTGCATCAAGTTTAGAACTCCGCTCTTCCCGACGGCCGCGCCTCAACGGCGGGAATTGTGCCGCCCCTCGCCACACCCGCCCGCGCCTTACAGGTGGGACAGCGACGCCCTCAGTGCCGACCGGCGGACAGTCGCTGTACCTATGAAACTATTTGCATCAAGTTTAGAACTCCGCTCTTCCCGACGGCCGCGCCTCAACGGCGGGAATTGTGCCGCCCCTCGCCACACCCGCCCGCGCCTTACAGGTGGGACAGCGACGCCCTCAGTGCCGACAGGCGGACAGTCGCTGTACCTATGAAACTATTTGCATCAAGTTTAGAACTCCGCTCTTCCCGACGGCCGCGCCTCAACGGCGGGAATTGTGCCGCCCCTCGCCACACCCGCCCGCGCCTTACAGGTGGGACAGCGACGCCCTCAGTGCCGACCGGCGGACAGTCGCTGTACCTATGAAACTATTTGCATCAAGTTTAGAACTCCGCTCTTCCCGACGGCCGCGCCTCAACGGCGGGAATTGTGCCGCCCCTCGCCACACCCGCCCGCGCCTTACAGGTGGGACAGCGACGCCCTCAGTGCCGACAGGCGGACAGTCGCTGTACCTATGAAACTATTTGCATCAAGTTTAGAACTCCGCTCTTCCCGACGGCCGCGCCTCAACGGCGGGAATTGTGCCGCCCCTCGCCACACCCGCCAGCGCCTTACAGGTGGGACAGCGACGCCCTCAGTGCCGACAGGCGGACAGTCGCTGTACCTGTACTCTTCATCACCTTGACAGAAAATAAGGACCCAAAAACTGTGCGACAAACCCTTACACAGAAACTTGACCCAAAAAAGGACAAGATAAAAATTAAGGCAGTCAAAACTACAGCAACAGCTGTCATAGTTGAGACTGGAACACAGGACGACTGTAAAAAACTGCTCGAGTCAGCAAAGAACATTAACACAATCAAGTGCGAGCCACCACGGAAGAGTCGACCGCTAGTGATCATACACCACGTGCCAGACACAATCAGCGACAAAGACTTTCTTGAAAGCCTCTATGAACTGAACCTTAGTGAGGAAGTTGAGAAAGAGGCTTTCCTGAAAGAGACAAAAATCAAATTCCGAACAGGACCAAGAGGGCGGGGATACATTCATCAAGTTATTGAAGTCACGCCGAATCTGCACAAAATTTTGACAAAACGGGATAGAGTCTATATAGATTTCCAGTCTCTAACTGTCAAAAATTTCGCCCAAGTCCCCACCTGCTACAAGTGCTGTGATATTGGACACACCACAAAGCAGTGTAAAGACACCGAAATCACGTGCTCCAATTGCAAAGGGAAGGGCCACATAAGAAATCAGTGCAAACTAGCAGAACAAGACATCTGCATCCCCTGCAGAATCCGAGGCAAATTGTGTGCCAGACGAAGAGGTCTTGATTGTCAAACACATAAATTCCTCCAAGACCGACTGCTACAGAGCTTCGATTATGGAGAATGAAAGCAGCCCAACACTGCCCCAATCAAGAATGCAAAAAACGAACTATAAATCACCATCGACCATTAATCGAAAAGACCAAAGAGCTATAAGCTGGCGCAGGCAGATGGGACTGCTTCCCACTCACACCACACACACAGACGATATCCCATCTCTTCAAGGCATGCACGCATTACATGACAGTTATATAAATACCATGGACTTCATCGACGACATGGTACTTAATGGAGCTATACATTATAACATAGCCAAACAACTTAAAAAACAGATGCAATACTGGGTCAGCTACCAGCAATCACTGCAGGCAAGAATTGACGAGCTGGAATTTGAAGTGCTATACAATGCACACAGCAACACCGATCGAATACAAAACAATAGCACACAAACAAACACGAACACAGACAAGTCTGTAAACCT
This sequence comes from Schistocerca piceifrons, assembly GCF_021461385.2. NCBI lineage: Eukaryota > Metazoa > Arthropoda > Insecta > Orthoptera > Acrididae > Schistocerca > Schistocerca piceifrons. The sequence continues at coordinate 27,310,111 of NC_060146.1, read as the reverse complement.
AAACAAACACACGGAAAACGAACAAATGGACAATACACAGAAATCTCACGCAACACCTGACTATGCCAAAACTAGCAGCGAAGAAAGAATAAACGACAACACACCAAAAAGGTATAATACAAAAAGATGTATAGGACATATAAAACCAGTGAATTTTGCATCTGGAGGGATAATTAACCCTGCAGATCATACACAACAACGCATAACACCTCAACAACATAATTAAACACAACAGATGACCGGATGTAACGAGACATATAAGAAAAAGGTAGTAGTCCTTGACACAAACCTACTTACGGGTAATCACGATAGTGACGATGAGTGTACAGATAGTGATAGCAAAAAGAAAGGTGACGACAGTGCAATAGGTAGTGTAAACATAAGAAAAAGTAAAGGTGAAAGAAGAAGAGCCGCAGGTAACAGCTCATCAGCCTCACCACCATTGAAGACGGAACAAGACACCACACCGGTGACATCTGCACTTCGAGATAAATATAGCGGAATCATCCCATATGTAGAAAAAGAGCAGAAGAGAAAAGTCGGCCAAACACCATGGCATGCTGAATACAACAATGTAGAACTAAACTTAAGACTAAGTAGGCTAGAATATAAGGATACTTTCATCACAGCACAAAGACTGCTAACCAGACTACTTCACCCACTAGGCAGCTATGTATGCTTCCCGACCACTGAACAATCTGACAGAATGACTTTAAAGACCGCAAACATACCTACAGACCCAGCAGAGCTAGAAAAATTAGTCATACTAGCGTGTAGTCGGAGGGGGGAAACATATAACCCACACCAAGTGTACAAGGACCAAGTGAGGGCACATGGCAGAACTGACTTTGACTACTCGCAAACAGGACACAAATTCTACCTTCATGTGAAACACCCATGAAAATAACACAACTTAATGCTAATAGAAGCACACTCGTTAGTGCAGAACTGCCGCGAGTAGCTCTGGACTTGCAGGCGGATATTCTCTGCCTGCAAGAACCTTATGTGACAACCCAGGGAAACTTAACTAACCTACCCTGGGACGCTGTCACAATCTCAGACAGACGAAACTACAAGGCTGCCATAGTTGTCCTCAACAAAACTTTAAATATCGCTAAGATTACGCAGCTATGTAACAGTCATCTGGCCACGGCAGAAATAACTAAGGGTCGAGACACATGGGTGGTCTCATCACTATACGCACAGTACAGTGACGACATAGAGCCATTCCTACATATGATACAAGACATTGCTGAGTACTCTAGAAATAAGAACCTAATTATATGTGCAGATATCAACGCTAAATCTACACTATGGCACTCGGACAGAACGGACGACAGAGGACGGAAAGTCAACGACGTCATACAGGAGACACAACTACATATTATAAATGAAGACGGACCTACACCTACATACAGAGGTCCAGGCGGATCTGCCACCAAAATCGATATTACTCTGGCGAATGACAGAACATTAGGACGACTGCAAAGATGGACCATACACGACTCTCTGACCACAAGTGATCACAACATAATAGAAATAAGTCTCACAACAAACAATTATCGCACCACACACAATACAACACACTTCAACTTTAAAAGAGCGAATTGGGACAGACTACAAAAAAATTGTTCAAAATGAGAATATATACAACATACAGGGAAGCGTGGACTACAGAGCACACAAACTGACACAAATCATCCAAACAGCACAAGAAACAGCAATACCTACGCACACACACAGCAAACAACGGGAAACACCATGGTCAGACGAATTGACCAGACTCAAACGTGACATGACAAGGAAACGAAAACTATACCAGAGGACATGGATACAAAGAGACAAACTACTAAGACTAGCTGCATATAGGGAAGCCAAAGAACTCTTCAAAAAGACATTATTTCAGACCAGGAAACAACATTGGGAGAGCTACTTGACCACACACACACAACAGAATATCTGGGGGGAACAATACAAGATCCTGACAGAAAAAATAAAGACCCCATTGGCATTAAGCACGCTACGGCAGGAAGACGGCACAATGACAGTGGGATGGAGAAACACAGCACAATATCTGCTGAACAAACTCCTCCCGGAAGATGCCACAGTCTCAGACACACAGGAACAGATCACACTCAGACAAGAACTTCATGAACAGTATAACACCGACGCCGTCACCTGTCCCTTTGCGCACGAGGAAGTTGCGGTAGCGATAAGAGAGCTAAAGAATAAAAAAGCACCTGGACCCGACAGGATCCATGCAGAAGTGCTTAAGAGGCTAGCACCACAGATCACCCCATACTTAACAGAACTACTAAACGACGCCTTAAGGCTAGGCCGTGTACCGACAGTCTGGAAAACCTCAAATGCAGTCATCATACGAAAATCATCAGACAGAGACCAATCAGATCCGAAATCCTACAGACCAATATGCCTCATAAACACCATGGCAAAAATCCAAGAGAGGCTACTGTGTGACCGCTTGCAGGCTCACAGAACCCTACTTGGAATGAATCCCCACCAGTTTGGATTTCGGAAAGGGAAAAGCATCGATGATGCAATAAACAGAGCTTTAGAAATTACACAAAACACAGATAAAACATACTCCTTGGCAATCATGATAGACATCGCAGGAGCATTCGACAACCTGTGGTGGCCAGCACTGTTTCTGAGGTTACGCCAGATGGAAGTACCCGCAGCCCTATACAACAGTCTTTTAGACTACTGCAGAGACAGAATAGTGGAATGGCGCGTGGGCAACCGGAAGGTAATAAGGAAAATTACCAAGGGATGTCCGCAGGGATCGATCTGTGGACCCATCTTCTGGGACATAATTTTTGAACCTCTCCTGCAACTGCTGGAGGAGGATATGAGGACAGACGGTGCTGTCGCCTATGCAGATGACCTACTGGTGGTCATCTCAGCAAATACAAGAGCCCAGCTAGAGGAGAAGGCGAGTGGCACACTGCAAACTATAACACAATGGTGCAACACAAACAAGCTCAAGATAGCGGGCAACAAAACAACATACACACTGCTCAAAGGGCAACTCAGACGCAATCCATCTATTAAAATACAGAACAACAACATAAAGAGAATGACGGTAACCCGCTACTTGGGCGTATACATTGATGAGAAGCTGAACTTCCATGAACATATCAGAATAACAACAAACAAGGCAGAAAAATTACTACATAAACTGGCAAGGATTAATTCAGGACAATACAGACTTCCTCTGTCAGTCACACGAACTTACCACTGCGCACTCTTCGAATCAGTGCTAAGCTTTGCGGCCAGTACATGGGCGCACAGACTCAACCTCGCAAGAAACAGAACAGCGGTTAGGCGAGGGCAGAGAAGCGTCCTTCTGCGACTATCGGGAGCCTTCGGCACTACATCAGTTGAAGCACTGTGTGTCGTGCTAGGAATCTTCCCGATAGATATCACAATCAAATATCGGGCCGCTCTGTACTGGTTAAAGATGGGTAGACCAGACCAGGTCAACATATTGACTGGTTCCCCGCTGAACAATAAGCGGGACCTCAAAAAATGGAAAATCGACACATGGCAACAGGAATGGGGCACAAGTGATAAGGGACGGAGAGTCTATACATTTTTTCCGAACATAACGGAAAGATTAAGAATGAAACATGCCGATCCTAGCCGCGGCATGGTGCATTTCTTGACTGGCCACGGACCTTATCCCACGCACTTAAATCGCGTGAGTCTTAGAGACACATCAACGTGTACATGTGGAGGTATGGGAACCCCCGAACACACAATCCTATTCTGCGGGAAATACAGACAGCACAGGAACACACCTGGGATACAACACTTACAGACAGAGGAACACATATACGACGCGATCAGAACACCTGAACTTTGGGACATACTGAACGCACTAACAGACAAAATTTCTGACGAATGCCACAAAGAGTACAGGAACAGAAGACCACACAGACAATAAACCTATATGCAACACCCAGACAGACACCATAGTGTGGAAGAACTAAACTAAGTCTCAATATAAAACAACTGACATGCAATAGACTTACATAAGTAGACCTAAAACTGACAATAGATTAATGTATAAAATTAGACATAAACAGTGTCGGCGCACCGTCGCAATTGCCATCAGCTACCACGGCACTCTAAACCTGCATACAAGTAACCAGATAGAACTTAAATAGAGATATCAAACGCCACAAATAGAATAGAATAGAACTTCCTAGGCTAACGTTAGGGGACTGAGGATCAGAGGCTTGAAGATAAATCCCAAGACGCTCATCCTCAGTCCCCTACGGTGGTGGGACTATCATCTCTTCCTTTCCTATCGTCTTTTCTCCTCTTCAGACTAAACTATTCCTTGTATTTCCTTCTTCCAATTCAAAATTAATTTTTGTAAAATTTTTGTTAAATCGGTTTTGGGAAAGCTGCCAAAGTAAAGAAGAAAAAAAAAAAAAAAAAAAAAAAAGCACAGACCCGCCTCCACGTGGCGGGACACGGGCAACGGTGCGACCGGATGCGGGAACTGGTGTGAGTTTCATCAACTACATCAGTGTCCGCACACCGGTCGTAGCGGCCAAGTGGTCAAAATAGACCCACCTTAAGCACTTAGGTGGTGGGTCGTAAAAATCAGGGCGGCAAGTAAAAAAAAAAAAAAAAAAAAAAAAGTGTACCTATGAAACTATTTGCATCAAGTTTAGAACTCCGCTCTTCCCGACGGCCGCGCCTCAACGGCGGGAATTGTGCCGCCCCTCGCCACACCCGCCCGCGCCTTACAGGTGGGACAGCGACGCCCTCAGTGCCGACCGGCGGACTCTCGCTGTACCTATGAAACTAGCTCCGGCTGTCTCATACTAAGGGCCTGCAAGGTGTGCAGGCTCTGGGTTGGTAACAGGCAGTGTGGGGAAGGATGCGTCTCAAACAGCCTCTCCTTCTCAAGTGCCCTTACCCGCCTTCTAGAGGTGGAGCTGTTAAGCCTTCGGGCGACTGAAGGGCAGGGGCACGACGGTGTGCTGAACAACTTGTACACCGGTTCTGACAGGTGCATTTGCTGTGGTGGGATCTTGCCCCAAGTCGGCGAAGGTCACTCGCCTTGTCTTGGGCTCCGAGGCATGCTCTGCCAAGCCGGGGCGTGGTGACATGTCCCCGGTTAGGTTAGATGGGTCCAGACCTCTGAACGTCTGGGGGACCGGCCCGGCACCTGAGTAGGACCGGGTCCTTGGCCTTTGGTGGGAACCTGGGCTAGTAAGGGGCGAAGGACGGAGAGTGAATCCGCTCTCCCGGAATGCGGGTGGCATTCGCCGATAAGGGAGCGGGTGAAAACTATAGTGGTGTGGCTGTTGAAGAGGACTAGTGCGCTGTACCCACGGCGTGCTAAACCTGGCAGCTCAGTTACTGATAGCTCTTGGTCAAGGGGCGGGACCGGTGAGCGAGCTGCATATAGCCTCCCCCCATGCCAGAGAGGCCGGTCCGGGGCAAGAGACGGGCCTCCACTTCTACACTCTCTAATTATCAAAATGGCTGAAAATCAAGAGAGTGTTAATACGTTAGATACTAGCGAAGTTTCGAGCCTCGAGAATGTGTCTGTCGCTGAGCGACATTCGAAATTTCTGAGATTGCTGGATACTAGCATTAAAAATGGTAAGATAAGCAATTATGCTATTAACCATATTAGGGACTTTGTAGCCAACTGGGGAATCGCCCACTCTCAGTTAGAGGGTAGGGTAACAGAATTAGAAAAAGAATATGAAAGACTTAGAGGTCAACCGGCCCGGTCTTATGCTGCGGTTGCAAGGGCCCCGGTTGCCAAGGCACCGACAGCGAAACAAACTATACAGGACAACATTAAGAAAGTTACTCCCACAGTGTTCATTAAACCTAAACCTGGTGATGACATTAAGGCTGTTACGTCAGTATTCGAGAAGTGCATTGATCCTAAGAAGGATAAGATAAAGATAAACAATGTACACACTGCAAAGAATGTGCTGATAGTAGAAACAGCATCACAAGAGGACTGCCAAAAGATCTTAAACAATGAACAATCAAGCAATAAAGTGAAGTGTGAACCTCCTCGCAAGCGTCGACCTTTGATGTGTCTGTATGACGTACCTACGTACATGACAACAGACAATCTGGTAGACGCAATATATACACAAAATTTTGATATGAACATGTCAAGAGGAGAATTTGATGAACAGTTTAAGTTACGCTTTAAAGTAGGACCACGTGAGAAACTGACAGTACACCACGTGGTAGAAGTCTCGCCAGGTTTATGGAAATCACTAACGAGAATGGGTCGGTTGTATGTTGGCTACTCTGCGTTGAATATAAAAGATTACCTGGCAGTGCCGAGATGCACTAAATGCCAGGACATTAATCATACGAATAAATATTGTACGCAACCCGATGTCATATGCGGCCATTGTGGCCTCTCTGGACATATTAAGAAAGGCTGTCCTAATAAGGACAAAGCAGCAGTATGTGTACCATGCAGAAGACGAAGCCGTAAGTGTGGTGGACCTAAAGATCGTCCAACCCACCGAATGTTCTTAGATAGTCTCTGGTTTTCCCGCAACAGCACAGGTGGTCTCCTCGGGTGGGAACCCCATGAGTGCAATTATAGTATTGAACAAAACTATTAAAACTACGATATTAAATCAGTTCTGTACTGAGCATATTATAGTTGTACAACTAAATCTGCTGTCTTACAGTATGTACGTTGTAAACGTCTACTGCCAATTCAGACATGATATCAAGATTTATCTTGATCAGCTGAATTGGATACTAAGAGTTTTAGCCGGGCAGGCTATAATTGTAGCTCTTGATGCTAATGCTAAGTCCCCACTCTGGCACAGCGATGTACAGGACGGTAGGGGTGCGGAGCTTGTTGATTTGATAATGGAAACGCACATGTATGTGCTAAACTTGCCTGGGTACCCCCCGACCTACTCAGGGAGGGCGGGTGCAACATCAAATATTGATGTCACACTAGCAAGCGAGAGGGCAGCACCCCACGTCCATAACTGGCAAGTAAGAGAACATCTAACTGTCAGTGATCACAACTGTATAACATTTGATATAGCGCCGACCATCGCGGATGTGCCAGGTGAGTGGGTGGAACGGTACAACTATGCTCGGACAGACTGGGACCGACTCGTGCAGGTGTTCAGTCCTCCCGAGTTCAGGGAGGACATAGGTAATATTGATGAAGCTGTGGAGGAGCTTGTGAGCTCCGTGCAAACAGCCATCACACTGACTGTACCTCGAATAGCGAGATACATCTGCAGGGAGTCCACCCCATGGACCCCTGAATTGACTGTGCTCCAACGGTCGGTCAGAAGGGCGCGAAGCAACTATCAAAGGAGCTTTGCCCACGACGAACAACAATACCACCTGCGTATTTATCGTCGTCTGAAGCAGAGATACAAGGATCAGTTAGACATTACAAGGCGCCAATCCTGGGAAAGATTTGTGAACGATCAGCTGGGAACAGACCCTTGGGGAGTTCCTTACAAGATTGTGAGGGAGAAAATCCATTCACCAATGCTTTTGTCAACAGTGAGGGTAGCGGACACAGGCATAATGACGACAAACTGGCAACAGACTGCTGAGGAATTACTCAGAGTTCTCTTGCCAGATGACGATCTAGAAAATGACACCGAAAGGCAAGCCATCCTGAGACAGGCAGTAGAGGATCCATACTATAATGAACTAAATGTCTACCCCTTCTCACAGGAGGAGGTAGTAAATGCAGTGAACTCCTTTGCCAGGCGGAAGGCTCCAGGACCAGACGCAATCCCTGCGGAGGTCCTGCAGCAATTGGCACGCAAGCTGGCTCCATGTCTTACAGTTATCTTCAACCACTGTCTAGAAGATCAACGCTTCCCAACGAAATGGAAAACTGCGGAGGTCGTCATTATTAAGAAAGATCCGGATAAAGATCCTACAGTTCCTAAGTCCTACAGACCGATCTGCCTGTTGGACGTCCTGGGAAAGACTCTGGAGAAGCTACTCGTGCATAGACTGTCGAGCCACAGAATACTGCGCGGCATGAGCGAGTTGCAGTACGGCTTCAGGAAGGGTAAATCGACATCAGATGCCATTAACAAAGTAGCCGATACGGCTCGCTCCTCCACCAGTCGGTACGTATTAGGAATCACGGTGGATATATCTGGTGCCTTCGACAGCCTGTGGTGGCCGGCACTCTTCTCCCGTTTGCGGGAAATTGAGTGTCCGGTGTCACTATATGGCTGTCTGAGGGATTACTGTAAAGATAGAGTTGCAAGGATCTCCGCTCCGGGTGCTGTAGTGTCCAAACCAATAACGAAGGGATGCCCACAGGGTTCAGTATGTGGCCCCATTTTTTGGGACATAAACATGGACCCTTTGTTGCATGCACTACAAGAAAGCAATGCAGTACTTGGTGCGGTTGCCTATGCTGATGACCTCTTCGTAATGGTGGAGGGGAACAGTCGTCTGGAGATAGAAAACCGAGCTGCACTTGCATTAGAAATACTAATGCGGTGGTGCAGTGACTCAAAGTTACAAATTGCACCACATAAGTCATCATATATACTGTTAAAGGGAAAGCTTGCACGTGATCCCACAGTAAAAATAAATAACAGAATAGTGACAAGACAAAAAACCTTAAGATATCTAGGTGTGTATATTGACGAGGCCTGGTCATATACCCCACATATAGGACATGTCGCGACAAAAGCCACAAATATCTTCAACAAGCTGATAAGTATAGGCCAAAGACGTTTCCATGTACCTCCTGTGGCTACCAAAATGTATCATAATTCCATCCTTGCGCCGGTTGTGGGGTATGGGGCCAGTGCGTGGGCCCACAGGCTCGCTCTGGTGAGACCCGCACAGTCGGTAAGACGCATACAACGTAACATGCACTACTTGTCTTAATGGGCTTCTGCCCGTTAGACATACTTATACGACAAAATGCTTCAATAATTTGGCTTCAAAAACAAGTGCATGACAAAATTCATAAGATAACGGGGAGACACTTACTAAATGTAAAGGAAATAAAATCTTGGGCTTTGGATACGTGGCAAATAGAATGGCAAAATTCGGACACTGGGAGAAGGGTGTATAACCTCTTCCCAGACGTAAGACAAAGGTTAAAAATAAAACATCTCTTGCCAACACAAGGAATGATCCATTTCCTGACTGGGCACGGACCCTACCCGACGCATTTGTGTCGGATAGGAAGCCGACCCTCACCGGAGTGTGTCTGTGGCGCCCCTGAAGGGACGCCAGATCATGTAGTTTTTGAGTGTCCAGCATTCGGGCAGGCTGTCTCGGAGTACAGGGAGGTACTTCGTGGTCATCATTTAATTGATATAATAAGTGATCCAGACAAATATAATAGTTTACAAAGATTGGTAGATCAAGTTTCAAAATTATCAAGAACAGTATTTGAGAGAATTGCTAACGAATAAAACTTAGGGGAGAAACGCCCTACCACTCAGCAAGTCTGAGTGGTATTGGCATCAATCCATGACAACACCAAGAAAGTACAGACTCCCATGGTAAGTGGATTGGCTGGCCGGGGCATGACCGCCCCGATGGGCAGAAATTCTTCTGCCCTCAGTGGCATGGCTGGTCCGGGGCCTGACCGCCACTGCCCTGGGCGTAACACGTATTAAACAGGACAGCATTGAGGGCAAGTTGGGGTGAGTAGGTGAGACTCCCCTATCTATTGCGAAATAGATTAGGAGGATGTCTCGGGGCGCGAGCCGGAAGGTTTTGGCTTCATGCTGATCCATACTAATTCCAAGAAATGACTAAAACACCAATCATGTAGAAATAATAGTTAAAGTAAAGACGATGATGACACAAGCAACTGGCAGTAGAATTAATATGGCGATATCAATTGTTTTGAATTGTAAATAATCAACTTGCGACTAACAAGTGTATTTAGATTAACAATGTGCAAATGTAACTAACAATCAATAGTTAAAAACACCAAATGTAACTAAGAAAATTGATGTAGAATAAGAATTGTAAACAAATTGAAAACTAACAATCAGTAAACATTGTAAAGATCTTATAGTATGATATTAAGTAGCGCGTAGTTTTGTAGTGGTAGAAAAGAATATTGTAATGTAGAATTGTAACATAACAATAAATTGTAATCAAGGGACGGTTTTGGGAGGAAAAATTAGATAAAACGAGTGGTTTTGCCGGAAGTAGAGCCTGGCCCACCTCCACGTGGTTAGGGACGGGCAACGCTCCAGGACATCCGGAGCGGCTAAGAGCCCAGAATCATACTAGAATCGTATCAATTATTGTAATTAATAAATAAAAAAACACTATAAGTTGTAATATAACATAAATAAAATACATTGTACAGCCCACTTTAGATATCAAGGTGGTGGGCTTTAGTTATAATCTTCGCAAATTGTAAATTGTACCTATGAAACTATTTGCATCAAGTTTAGAACTCCGCTCTTCCCGACGGCCGCGCCTCAACGGCGGGAATTGTGCCGCCCCTCGCCACACCCGCCCGCGCCTTACAGGTGGGACAGCGACGCCCTCAGTGCCGACCGACGGACTCTCGCTGTACCTATGAAACTATTTGCATCAAGTTTAGAACTCCGCTCTTCCCGACGGCCGCGCCTCAACGGCGGGAATTGTGCCGCCCCTCGCCACACCCGCCCGCGCCTTACAGGTGGGACAGCGACGCCCTCAGTGCCGACCGACGGACTCTCGCTGTACCTATGAAACTAGCTGCGGCCGTCTCATGCTATGTGCCCCGATTTGTGTGGGCTCATGGTTGGTAATAGGCAGCAGGGGAAGGATGCGACTCGAACATCTTAGCCTCTCCTTCCCAAGTGTCCCTGCCCGCCTTCTCGAGGTGCAGCTGTTAAGCCTTCGGGCGACCGAAGGGCAGGGGCGCGACGGTGTGCTGAACAACTTGCACACCGGTTCCGGTGGCTGCATTTGTCGCGGCGGGATCCTGGCCTAAGTCGGCGAAGGTCACCCGCCCTGCCCCTGGAATTCCGGGGCATGATCCGCCAAGCCGGGGCGTGGTGACATGTCCCCGGTTAGGTTAGATGGGTCCAGACCCCCGAACGTCTGGGGGACCGGCCCGGCACCTGAGTAGGACCGGGTCTTTAGCCTTTTGGTGGGAACTCGGCCTAGTAGGGGGCGAAGGACGGGGAGTGAATCCGCTCTCCCGGAATGCGGGAGGCATTCGCCGGTAAGGGAGCGGGAGAAAACTTCGATGATGCAGCCATTGAAGAGGACTAGTGCGCTGTACCCACGGCGCGCTAAACCTAGCAGCTCAGTTGTAGAGAGCTCTTGGTCGAGGGGCGTGACCGGTGAGCGAGCTGCATTTAGCCTCCCCCCATGCCAGAGAGGCCGGTCCGGGGAAAGAGACGGGCCTCCTTTTCACTCTCTTCATTTCGTCAATATGGCTGAACAAGTAGAGAGTGACCATGCGTTTGAAGGCGATTCGATTTACGATGAAGTTTCATCAGTAGCCGAGCGTCATGCTCGATTCTTAAAGTTACTGGATTCCAGTGTAAAGAATGGCAAAATTAGTAATCAGGCGATCAATAATATTCGGGATTGTGTTGCCAGGTGGGCAATGGCTCATTCCCAGTTAGAGGGGAGACTGATAGAGTTGCAAAAGGAAAATGAACGTCTTAGGAGTCAGCCACCAGTTGCCAAATCTTATGCCGCGGTCGCGAGTACCCCTGTGGTCAAGGCGCCAACGGCAAAAGAGACAATACAGGAAAATATTAAGAAGGTTGTTCCAACGGTGTTTATCAAGCCAAAAGATGGGGAGGATATTCGAGCAGTCAAGACTGCATTTGAGAAGTGCATAGACCCCAAGCGAGACAAGATTAAAATTAATACCGTCAGAACTGCAAAAAATGTACTGATCGTGGAAACAGCAACTCAAGAAGACAGTCAGCGCATTATGACAAATCCTCATTTAACTGAGAAGGTCAAATGCGAACCGCCTAGGAGGCGAAGGCCTTTGATGTGCCTATACGATGTCCCGACATATATGAGTGCAGACAGCTTGTTAGATTCCATATACGTGCAGAACTTTGACATGACCATGACAAGGGAGGATTTCGATAGCCAGTTCAGACTCAGGTTTAAAGTGGGACCCAGGGAGAAACTAACAGTTCACCATGTGGTGGAAGTTTCACCAGAACTGTGGAAACCTCTTACTAGAATTGGCAGGTTGTATGTCGGGTATTCAGCGTTAAATATTAAAGATTACTTGGCGGTGCCGCGTTGCACCAAGTGCCAAGACTTGAATCATACAAATAAGTACTGTCAGGAAGAACATGCCTTGTGTGCCCATTGTGCGCAGGTGGGGCATGAAAGGAAGGCCTGTCCTAATAAGGACAAACCCCAGGTCTGTATACCGTGTAAGAAGCGGGGAAGAAAGTGTGGTGGACCTAAAAACTGCCCTACCTACCGCATGTTCCTTGACAGAATAATCCAGCGGACTGATTATGGCGACCCTTAAGGCGCCGAAAAAGAAATCTCCGAGTAAAATTAAAAGGGACGCGGAACGGGGTAAGTTAATTAGTAAGGCTCTGTCCACAGGTACACTGTACAGCCCAGAAGAAGTTCCGGGCGCCACTGGAGGATCGATGGTTGACGTCGGCATCCAGACGGATGTCGACTTGGAGACAGCGATAGGTCGGCTAACTAGTCGACTGTCAAGAACCAAGATGGAGGAGCCGGTGAAGCAAGACTCACAGTGTACAGATCAAGATGCGAGTACAGTCCCTAATGAAGACGGTGGCGGTGGTAGTAGTGGTGGTGGTAGTAGTTGCAGATCAAATGTAAATATTGTAAATAGTGTAAAGTCGAGTACAGTCCCTACTGAAGATGTTTGTGGTGATGGTAGTAGCTGTAGATCTAATGTAAATATTGTAAATAGTGCAAAGTTGAATGGTGCAAGCACTTCGTATAATGCAGTTGGTCCTGGAGACTTGTATAATGATTTTGAACATAAGTTGCGGTTAACCAGGCTTGAGGAGCCGGTATTGTTAACTGTTGCACTGAGGCAGCTTGTTCGGACTGGACATAGATATGGCCAAGACATCACTTATCCAGCCTTCGAGGACGTGGATTGTATAAGTTTGCACGTGGCAAATATTCCATCGCAATCTGATGATTTAAAGGAACTGGTGGAGCAGGTATTTGCCAGGCGGGGCCGTAAATTCGATCTCGAAAAAATATACCGAGACATGGTTAAAATGTACGGTAGAAACGTTGTAGATCTCTCGAAACCTTGGCCCGCCAGTCGCCTGCATGTTTTTTACCCCCCTGGGTGATGGGGAGTTTCAAGGTATTACAGATAAACGCAATGCGTAGCCATTTGGTTACGCAAGAGTTAAGAAGGATTGCGGAAGATGACATGTTAGACATTTTAGTAATTCAAGAACCTGCCTCCTGTGCTGGTCGGATTCCTGGATTTCCTGCAACTGCGCAAGTGGTATTCTCCGGTGAGAATCCTATGAGCGCTGTTGTAGTTCTGAATAAGCTGATTAGAACAACTGTGTTAACACAATTCTGTAATGATCACGTAATTGTTGTTGAACTTAACTTGATGTCACATTTAGTATTTTTTGTTAATGTGTATTGTCAATTTAGACACCATATCATGGGATTTCTTAATCAGTTGGATTGGATCTTAAGAATGTTACAAGGAAAGCCGGTTATTGTATGTATGGACGCTAATGCAAAGTCCCCATTGTGGTTTAGTGTGGAACAGGATGAGCGGGGTGTTGAGTTGGAGAATCTCATAATGCAGATGCAATTAGATGTTATAAACCAACCTGGCTATCCGCCTACCTTTTCAGGAAGGGCGGGCGCTGTTTCCAATATAGATGTTACGCTTGCATCTCAAAGTGCAGCACCGCACATCAGAAACTGGAGAGTTGTAAGTAATCTTCCTGTTAGTGACCACAATTGTATTTTCTTTGATTACAATATGGAAGTTGAAGAAGTTCTTGGGGACTGGGAAGAGCGTTATAATTATCGAAAGACGGATTGGAACCGGCTGGCACAGGAGTTTCGTCCTCCAGGGTTTGGATCAGAGGAGGAGATACATAATGTGGATGAAGCGGTAGACGAATTAGTGGCATCTATTGAGGCGGCTATTGCTACGTCCGTTCCTCGGGTGGCAAGGTTTGTTCGCAAACAGGCTACTCCATGGTCCCCAGAGCTGAGTGAGCTCAGGCGATCTGTCAGGCGGGCAAGAAGCAATTACCAAAGGGGCTTCACACAAGAAGAAAGACAGTACCACCTAAGGATTTACCGTCGCCTCAAGGCTCGATACCAGGAGTCCGTACAACGTCTAAGACGGCAGTCATGGCAGAACTTTGTGAATGAGCAGCTGGGATTGGACCCCTGGGGGGTCCCGTACAAGCTTGTAAGAGAGAAGATCAGATCTCCCACGATGCTGTCTACTCTGCAGCTGGAAAATGGGCGGTGCACTAAGACATGGGAAGAGACCGCTAATGTTCTGATGGAAGTTCTGTTGCCGGACGACGTCGTTGAGGAGGATACCGAGGAGCAGCGGGCAATACGAGCTGCGTTATTGGAACCATATGAAAATGGAGCACACGTGTACCCCTTCTCTCTTGAGGAGGTGGTAGCAGCGCTCCATTCTTTTACCAGGAAGAAGGCGCCCGGTCCTGACGGGGTGCCGGTGGAAATACTACAATATCTCGCCCCTCAGCTTGCTCCAGATCTGGTCAAAGTTTACAACACATGTCTACAACTCGGAACCTATCCGAGCAGATGGAAAATTGCGGATGTGGTGATAATAAAGAAGGGCTCTGACAAGGATCCGCAGTCGCCGAAGTCTTATCGACCGATCTGTCTCTTGGATGTGCTGGGGAAAGCTTTCGAGAAGTTGCTCACTGACAGACTCTTGAGCCACAGGGCTTTGCATGGCATGAGTGATCGGCAGTTCGGATTCCGCAAGGGTCGCTCCACACAGGACGCGATCAATGAGGTGTCTCGGGCTGTCCACTCGGCCAGTGCGAAGTATGTTCTGGGTATTATGGTGGATATTTCAGGGGCCTTCGACAACCTATGGTGGCCGGCGCTCTTCTCGCGCTTGCGCGAGATTGAGTGCCCAGGGCCGCTGTATCGATGTCTGGAGGCCTACTGTAATAATAGACTGGCAAGGATCACGGCTCCCGGGGCTGTGGTGTCCAAGCAAATAACCCGGGGTTGTCCCCAGGGATCTGTAGTTGGCCCAGTTTTTTGGGATATTACAATGGAGCCCTTGCTGAACATCTTGCAAGGGGATTCTTCAGTCTTGGGTGTCGTGGCCTATGCGGACGACCTTGTTATACTTGTGGAGGGGAACAGCCGGATAGTAATTGAAGAACGTGCTAGAGTAGCTGTTGAGCTGTTACAGAGTTGGTGTAATCAAACTAAATTGAAAGTGGCACTTAGAAAATCACTGTATATGTTGTTGAAGGGTAAGCTTAACAGAGACCCAACAGTACGTATCAATGATGTTATAGTTTCAAGACAAGTATTTGCAAGATACTTGGGTGTTTATCTGGATGAAAATTGGAATTTTGGTGAGCATATCAAGCAGACTGCTGCAAAGGCTTTGGCCTTGATTAACAAACTAATAACTATAGGGCAGCGGCGTTTTCACTTGCCGCAGAAAGCACTGCGTATGTACCATAATTGTTTATTAGCACCTATAGTTGGGTACGGTGCAAGTGTGTGGGCCCACAGGCTAGCCTTGGTGAAACCAGCTATGACGGTCAGACGAGTGCAGAGAAATGTGCTTGTAAGATGTGTAGGCGCTTTTGGCACTAGTCCTACTGATGCTCTGTTGGTGGTAATGGGGTTGTGTCCATTGGACTTGATAATTCGCCAACATGCGGCGATATATTGGTTACAGAGACATGATATTGAGCGGGTTAGAGATATAATGGGGGCACCCCTTACGTCCATCACAGCAATTAAGAATCAGCTGCTAAATTTATGGCAAGAGGAGTGGGATCGCTCTCCCACGGGCAGGCGCGTATACGCATTTTTGCCAAGCGTCAGAGAACGGCTAAAGAATAAAGTACTGACGCCATCTCCTGGCGTAATCCAGTTCTTGACTGGTCATGGACCGTATCCTGAATATCTACATAGAATTGGCAGAAGACCTACGCCAAGGTGTGACTGTGGGTTCCCACAAGGTACGCCTGAGCATGTAGTGTTTCAATGTCCTATATATGATCAAGCTGCCTCAGAGGAGAGGCGGCTATTACCAACACTGGACATGATTGAAATTCTGAACAATGCAGACAGGTACAGAATTTTCTCGAAATTGACTAATGCTGTGTCTCTTGAGGCACAGCGAAACTACTTAACATGACATTGTCACGCAGGAAACACAAAATTTTGGGCATTATATAATGGGTACTTCTGGTGGTCCGCCCCAGGGATGGCGACTTCAGTCGGACCGCCTGGGGCTTGCCCGCTGAGTGGAATACAAAGAACTTGCGGGAGGAAGTTTTTTGAAATGCAAACAATCGAGTGTGAGTCATCAGCAGTTAGTCTAGTGTTGGTGCTGGCTGCCTCTCGCTATCAAGGTTGTATGCTCTGTGACTACTATTGGATATGGAAGCGCAAAGAGAAATGGAGTATGTTTGACCTTTTGTAAATAATAACTTTTCTATAACGTAGTAGTGTAGTTCAAAAGGGGTGGTTAAGGGACTAATGTATCTTGGACAGTGGTTTTCGTATGGATAGTAGCGGCCCGCCTCCTCGTGGCTAGGGACGGGCAACTCTCCGGGATTAGCCTGGAGAGGCTAAGAGGCCGATTTCTTTTGTTTCTTTTGGAGCAGAATGCTCACGTTTTGTTATTATTATTGTTTGACATAAAAAATGTAACCACTGTTGAAAACAAGTAGCTATGTTTAGACAGTAGTACACCCACGCATAAATATTAGGAAGTGGGTATTTGTATGAACAATAAATTGAAAAAAAAAAAAAAAATTGTACCTATGAAACTATTTGCATCAAGTTTAGAACTCCGCTCTTCCCAACGGCCGCGCCTCAACGACGGGAATTGTGCCGCCCCTCGCCACACCCGCCCGCGCCTTACAGGTGGGACAGCGACGCCCTCAGTGCCGACCGGCGGACTCTCGCTGTACCTATGAAACTATTTGCATCAAGTTTAGAACTCCACTCTTCCCGACGGCCGCGCCTCAACGGCGGGAATTGTGCCGCCCCTCGCCACACCCGCCCGCGCCTTACAGGTGGGACAGCGACGCCCTCAGTGCCGACCGGCGGACTCTCGCTGTACCTATGAAACTATTTGCATCAAGTTTAGAACTCCGCTCTTCCCGACGGCCGCGCCTCAACGGCGGGAATTGTGCCGCCCCTCGCCACACCCGCCCGCGCCTTACAGGTGGGACAGCGACGCCCTCAGTGCCGACCGGCGGACTCTCGCTGTACCTATGAAACTAGCTCCGGCTGTCTCATACTAAGGGCCTGTAAGGTGTGCAGGCTCTGGGTTGGTAATAGGCAGTGTGGGGAAGGACGCGTCTCAAACAGCCTCTCCTTCTCAAGTGCCCTTACCCGCCTTCTAGAGGTGGAGCTGTTAAGCCTTCGGGCGACTGAAGGGCAGGGGCACGACGGTGTGCTGAACAACTTGTACACCGGTTCTGACGGCTTCATTTGCTGTGGTGGGATCCTGCCCCAAGTCGGCGAAGGTCACTCGCCTTGTCTTGGGGTCCGAGGCATGCTCTGCCAAGCCGGGGCATGGTGACATGTCCCCAGTTAGGTTAGATGGGTCCAGACCTCTGAACGTCTGGGGGACCGGCCCGGCACCTGAGTAGGACCGGGTCCTTGGCCTTTGGTGGGAACCTGGGCTAGTAAGGGGCGAAGGACGGAGAGTGAATCCGCTCTCCCGGAATGCGGGCGGCATTCGCCGATAAGGGAGCAGGTGAAAACTATAGTGGTGTGGCTGTTGAAGAGGACTAGTGCGCTGTACCCACGGCGTGCTAAACCTGGCAGCTCAGTTATTGACAGCTCTTGGTCAAGGGGCGGGACCGGTGAGCGTGCTGCATGTAGCCTCCCCCCATGCCAGAGAGGCCGGTCCGGGGCAAGAGACGGGCCTCCATCTTACACTCTCTTTGAATACGATAATGGCTGAAAATCAAGAGAGTGGTAATGTGTTAGATGCTTCCGAAACGGAAATCGAGGTGAATTTGACGGTTGCTGAGCGACACTCGAAATTTTTGAAATTGCTGGACTCGAGTGTCAAAAATGGAAAGATTAGCAACGGTGCGATTAACCAGATTAGGGACTTTATTGCAAATTGGGCAATTGTTCACTCCCAGCTAGAAGGGAGAGTATCCGAATTAGAAAAAGAAAATAAAAGGCTTAGAAGTCAGCCTACTCGGACGTATGCTGCGGTTGCCAAAGCCCCAGTGGCAAAGGCGCCGACAGCAAAAGAGACAATTCAAGAGAACATGAAAAAAGTTGCACCCACGGTCTTTATAAAACCTAAACCTGGCGAAGACATCAAAGCTGCTAAGACAGCTTTCGAAAAGTGTGTGGATCCAAAGAAAGATAAAATCAGGATCAACAGTGTCCGTACCTCAAAGAATGTGCTGATAGTCGAGACGGCCTCGCCAGAAGATAGCCAAAAGATCTTAGGTAATAAACAACTAAGCGAGAAAGTTAGGTGTGAACCTCCACGAAAGCGTCGTCCACTTATGAGTTTATATGATGTACCTACATTTATGTCAGCGGACAGCCTACTTGATGCGATATACACGCAAAATTTTGACGTGTTAATGACTAGAAACGAGTTTGATGAAGAGTTCAAGCTACGTTTTAAAGTAGGGCCTCGAGGAAAGCTGACTGTACATCATGTTGTGGAAGTTTCACCGAACTTATGGAAAGTGCTAACTCGCGCTGGCCGGTTGTACGTCGGCTACTCAGCACTGAATATAAAGGATTACCTGGCAGTGCCACGTTGCACAAAATGCCAGGACATAAACCATACCAATAAGTATTGTACGGAACCGAATGTTATATGTGCCCACTGTGGCCTGTTGGGACATATTAGGAAAGACTGTCCTAATAAGGACAAGGCAGCGACATGTGTACCATGCAAGAAACGGGGCCGTAATTGTGGTGGACCTAAAGATTGTCCAACCCACCGAATGTTCTTAGATAGACTTATTCAAAGAACAGATTATGGCGATATTTAAAGTGGTACAAGTCAATGCCATGCGCAGCCAGATGGTTGCACATGAGCTAAGGAAAGTTGCGGAACAAGAAGGAATTGATTTTCTATTGATACAAGAACCGAACTCCTGTGCGGGTCGAGTCTCTGGCTTTCCTGCAACAGCACAGGTGGTCTCCTCGGGTGGGAACCCCATGAGTGCAATTATAGTACTGAACAAAACTATTAAAACTACGGTATTAAATCAGTTCTGTACTGAGCATATTATAGTTGTACAACTTAATTTGTTGTCCTACAGTATGTACGTTGTAAACGTCTACTGCCAGTTCAGACATGACATCAAGATTTATCTTGATCAGCTGAATTGGATTCTAAGAGTTCTAGCCGGGCAGGCTATAATTGTAGCTCTTGATGCTAATGCTAAGTCCCCACTCTGGCACAGTGATGTACAGGACGGTAGGGGTGCGGAGCTTGTTGATTTGATAATGGAAACACACATGCATGTGCTAAACTTGCCTGGGTACCCCCCGACATACTCAGGGAGGGCGGGTGCCACATCAAATATTGATGTCACACTAGCAAGCGAGAGGGCAGCACCCCACGTCCATAACTGGCAAGTAAGAGAACATCTAACTGTCAGTGATCATAACTGTATTACATATGAAATAGCGTCGACCATCGCGGATGTGCCAGGTGATTGGGTGGAACGGTACAACTATGCTCGGACAGACTGGGACCGACTCGTGCAGGTGTTCAGTCCTCCTGAGTTCAGGGAGGACATAGGTAATATTGATGAAGCTGTGGAGGAGCTTGTGAGCTCCGTGCAAACAGCCATCACACTGACTGTACCTCGAATAGCGAGATACATCTGCAGGAAGTCCACCCCGTGGACCCCTGAATTGACTGTGCTTAAACGATCGGTCAGAAGGGCGCGAAGCAACTATCAAAGGAGCTTTGCCCACGACGAACGACAATACCATCTGCGTATTTATCGTCGTCTGAAGCAGAGATACAAGGATCAGTTAGACATTACAAGGCGCCAATCCTGGGAAAGATTCGTGAACGATCAGCTGGGAACAGACCCTTGGGGAGTTCCTTACAAAATCGTTCGAGAAAAAATTAGATCACCCATGATGCTGTCTACGCTACGTGCTGGGGATGGTGACACGACCAAGAATTGGGAAGAAACAGCAAGATTGCTGTTAGACACATTACTCCCAGATGATATCGAGGACCAGGACTCGCACGAGCAGCAAGAAATACGTCAGGCACTCACGATTCCGTATCTTAACGATACAAACGTGCGCCCTTTCTCAGCAGAGGAGGTAGAAGCAACCATCTACACCTTCGCAAGGAAGAAGACGCCGGGTCCTGACGGGATCCCTGTGGAGATCTTACAGGGACTCGCACACTTGGTCGCCCCGGCACTAAGTCGTATTTACAACATCTGTTTACAAAGGGGCTATTATCCACTAAAGTGGAAAACTGCAGAAGTTGTAATTATCAGGAAAGGCCCTGATAAAGATCCAACAGTGCCGAAATCCTATCGGCCTATCTGTCTGCTGGATGTAATGGGCAAAGCATTTGAGAAGTTGCTGGCTGACCGTCTCCAGAGTCATCGAACTCTGCATGGTATGAGTGATAGGCAGTTCGGATTCCGAAAGGGTCGCTCCACCCAGGATGCGATCAATGAGGTTTGCCGAATTGTTCACTCTGCGACATCAAAGTATGTACTGGGCATAATGATAGACATCTCAGGGGCCTTCGACAACCTGTGGTGGCCGGCACTCTTCTCTCGCCTACGAGAGATTGGGTGCCCGCAGCTGCTGTATGGCTGTTTAGAGGCCTACTGTGATGGAAGGACTGCTAAGATAACGGCTCCTGGAGCCGTCGTATCTAAAAGAGTATCCCGTGGTTGTCCTCAGGGATCGGTGTGTGGTCCCATTTTCTGGGATATTAACATGGAACCTTTGTTGAACGTCCTGCAGCGAGAGACTGCAGTTCTGGGAGTCGTTGCTTATGCGGATGATCTCGCAATTCTAGTAGAAGGTGACACTCGCAATGTGATCGAGGACCGATCACGACTGGTTATTGAACTATTAACCATCTGGTGTACGAAGACTAAAATGTCTATAGCACCACAAAAATCCCTATACATGCTCTTGAAAGGCAAGTTAAATAGGGACCCAACAGTCAGAATTAATGGCCAAGCAGTGTCACGACAGAGATATGCCCGTTACCTTGGGGTGTATTTAGATGAGAATTGGAGTTTCATTCCGCATATCGAGCAAATAACGACAAAGTCCTTAGCTTTGTTCAATAAGATAATATCAATTGGACAAAGAAGGTTCCATCTGCCGTCAAAGGCAATAAATATGTATCATAACAGCATATTGGCACCAATAGTAGGGCACGCATCCAGTGTGTGGGCCCACAGGTTAGCTCTGGTGCGGCCTGCCGCTGCTGTCAGGCGAATACAGAGGAACGTTCTGTTGAGATGCATTGGAGCATTCAACACAAGTCCAACAGATGCACTGATGGTAATTATGGGTCTATGTCCATTAGACCTAATAATAAGGCAGCACGCAGCCTGCTATTGGCTGCGCAAACAGAACATCGACAGGGTACAAGACATAATGGGCGTTCCTCTGTTTTTTTTAAGTGTCAAAGCCATCCGCAAGAAAGTGCTTGACATTTGGCAGGACGAATGGGATGGATCCAGTACGGGCCGTAAAGTCCATGGGTTTATACCCACAGTGAGGGGAAGGTTAAATAACAAGATAATGAAGCCCTCGCAGGGCATAGTTCACTTCCTCACAGGACATGGTCCTTATCCCACGTACCTGCATAGAATAGGGAAAACGCCAACACCGGAGTGTGACTGTGGTGCCCACGAAGGATCGCCAGAACACATAGTGTTCGAGTGCCCAATATATGAAGAGGTTGTCTCAGGGGAGAGGCAGCTTCTGCAGACTAGAAACGTTAATGAAATATTAACAGAAAGCGAAATGTTCAGCAATTTTGCAAAATTGGTTAACAAAATCTCAAGGGAGGCCCAGCGAGCCTACCTTGGGAGAGAGTAAATGCGCTTAACATCTAATGCGCAATTGTATATATGTAAATATTATGTTTGTTTAAGTGTTGACTTAGAGCAGTGAGTAGTTGTAGTTAGATCAGCATGGTGGTGGGGGGAATAAAAGAATTGCATAAATGGAGTGGTTTCTCTAGTAGTAGCGGCCCGCCTCCACGTGGCTAGGGACGGGCAACTCTCTGGCAGGATTCCAGAGAGACTAAGAGGCCGATAATTCAGTAAAGGCAAAGTTGCTTAATAAATATAAAGTATGCAGCCACTAATAAACCACTTCTGTAATGCTAATAGTAGAGATAGTTAGTATTAATACGCCCACTCAAAAGTATTAGAAAGTGGGTTATGGATGGTTCAATAATTTGGGGAAAAAAAAAAAAAATTGTACCTATGAAACTATTTGCAACAAGTTTAGAACTCCGCTCTTCCCGACGGCCGCGCCTCAACGGCGGGAATTGTGCCGCCCCTCGCCACACCCGCCCGCGCCTTACAGGTGTGACAGCGACGCCCTCAGTGCCGACCGGCGGACTCTCACTGTACCTATGAAACTATTTGCATCAAGTTTAGAACTCCGCTCTTCCCAACGGCCGCGCCTCAACGGCGGGAATTGTGCCGCCCCTCGCCACACCCGCCCGCGTCTTACAGGTGGGACAGCGACGCCATCAGTGCCGACCGGCGGACTCTCGCTGTACCTATGAAACTATTTGCATCAAGTTTAGAACTCCGCTCTTCCCGACGGCCACGCCTCAACGGCGGGAATTGTGCCGCCCCTCGCCACACCCGCCCGCGCCTTACAGGTGGGACAGCGACGCCCTCAGTGCCGACCGGCGGACTCTCGCTGTACCTATGAAACTGGGAAAGCGGTCTGCGTGGCGCCACCCGGGGGAGGTGTGTTGCCTCCCGATAACTGGGTTAAAACCGCCAGGAGACCCTCTGATTCCCTGAAAACTTTTGTCTTCAGCAGGGCTCAGAGGAACCTGAGTGGGGCGGGGACCGTAATGTCCTATCCCGTGGCCTTGTCGTGGCCCTGGCGCTCAGTACCCCCCTTGGATGGGGCGAAGCTAACACGGGAAGGGCCGTCCATGCATGACGTAAAAAGGCTAGCCCTTAACTGGGTGCAACCCACACTGGTTCGCACTGGCCCACCGTGAATTATCAAAAGCGGTGGGTGAGACATGGTCGGCCATGATCCCCCAGTACGTGTGGAGACCCTCCGGGGAACGTAACACGGGCTTGAGTGCCGCACCGTCTCGTTGATGTAAAACTCCACGTATAAGACCCGGACTGACTCCTTTAACACCTTCCGGGCTGCGTTGATAGGTGTGGGTTGTCGTTGTGTCAAGGTAGGACGTAAAACTCCCGTCCTGGCAGGACGTTAAATGCCCCCAACCCAAGCGAAAGCAAAGGGTGCATGGCGCAGGGGAAGCTGCGTTACGAGAGACATAACAACTGTCTCTCCTGAGTTGAGCGCGGTGGCTGGGCGAGGGTATGAGGGTAAGTCTCACGACGATCCCGGAACCCTGCAGTCCTCCTGCCGCAGTTCCTCACGTCCTGGACGACGTTAAAAGTCCCCGGAGCGCCTACCGTGCATCTGCGCCCGGTTTCCGTCAGCCGTGCCTGCCTGGGAGGGATCGCGACCCGAGCCGCCGAGGGCCTTTCGCCGTGTCTTGAGGCACGTTCCGTCAAACCGTGAGGTGGTGACATCGAGCGGCTAGGTTAGATGGGCGCGATCTTCTGAAAGTCTGGGGGACCGGCCCGGCACCTGAGTAGGACCGGGTCCTAGGCCATTAGGTGGGAACCTGGCCTAGTAAGAGGTGAAGCGCGGGAGGTGAATCCGCCTTCCCGGAGTGCGGGGGGCACTCGGTGGGGAAGGGACGGGAGAAATCTCGGGAGACACGGCTGGCGAGGAGGACAAGGACGTTGGGAACGGCGCCCTTAACCTATGGAGCTAGATAAAATGCCCTTGGTCCTGGGGCAGGACTGGTGGACAAGCTGCTTTGCCCCCCCTCATGCCCGTGGAACCGGTCGGGGGTTATCAGACGGGTCTTCTTTTCTTTCACTCTCTTATAATCATGGCTGAAGACAAAGAGAGTGATGCTGGCGCTTCGGAGCATGATGGTCCTATTTTCGATGATGATGCGGGCGATGATATGTCGGTCGTTGACCGACATTCACACTTCCTTCGTTTATTCGATCGAAGTGTAAAACACGGCAAGATAAATGCCGAGCAAGTACGAGTACTAAAGGAGACTATCGCGCAATGGGCGTTAGCCCATGCGCGGCTAGAAGGCAAGTACTCTGAAGTACAAGCCGAAAATGAAAGACTAAGAAAAGAACTGCAAAAGCCTACAAAGACATACGCAGCGGTTGCTGCAACTCCTACAGTCAGACAAAAAGTGCAGGAGGTAATTAAACAGAATGTTGAGAAAGTTGTCCCGACCTTGTTTGTCAAACCAAAAAAGGGAGAGGATATAAAGAAAGCAAAAGAAAATTTCGAAAAAAGTATAGACCCAAAGAAAGATAAAATAAAGATAAATGCAGTAAGAACAACAAAAAATCTACTGATTGTCGAAGTAGCCTCCCCAGAAGATTCAGACAAACTAATAAATAACCCACAATTAAAACAACACTTTACTTGCGAGAAACCGCGAAAAAGGCGTCCACTAATGATGTTATACGATATACCGACATACATGACACAGGATGATATCATGGATTGCATTTACACACAAAATTTCGAAGAACAGATGAAACGAGAGGAATTCTTAGAGAAGTTTAAACTGAGATTTAAAACTGGTCCTCGTGATCGTACAACTGTACATCACGTTGCGGAAATAGCACCAGAGTTGAGAAAAATTATAATCAAGACCAATAGACTGTACGTTGGGTACAGTGCAGTCTCCATAAAAGACTACACAGCGGTACCTAGATGTACCAAATGTCAAGATTACGGCCATGTGGCCAAGTACTGTGAAATCAGGAACCCAGTCTGTGCACATTGTGGCCATGATGGCCATGACAAGAAAAATTGTTCAAGACAGGCCTCCCCCCCAGTCTGCATACCTTGCATGTACAGAAAGAGAACATGTCGCACACCTGGAAAGGAATGTGCGACATACAAACTACTATTGCAACGACAGATACAACGCACCGACTATGGAGAACCATAAGAAGGGTGCGAAAAAGATCCATAAATCTCCTAGTAAGAAAGCAAGGGACGCGGAGCGTTGGTGGAGGTTAATTTCCAACAGGTCAGAATCGGCCCGGGAAGGGCCCCCTGTGCCACCTGGGGCATTGGGGGCTACTGGAGGTGCGAGCAGCGCGGGGCCAGCGACAGCTGAATCCTTGCCGGTCGAGGAAGAAGAGAGGACGGCGCCCTCGGCGAGTATGGAAGCAGACCAAACACGTAGTGTAGATTCCTTGATAGACAATTTGGTGTCAGGTGGTGGACCTTTGCAGATGTTAACCCTATCCCAGTCTGTAGATACACCTTGTAACAAAGTAGATATATATACATATAATGCATGTCCTCCCGGAGATGTGTACACTATGTGTGAAGATGCAATAAAGTTATCTCGATTAGAGGAGGCGTCTACTTTGATGGTTGCTCTGAGACAGCTTGTACGTGTTGGGCACCCAAACGGGAAGAAAATAACATTCCCAACTCTGGAGGATGTTGATTGTATACAGCTGGCATCTTTAAATCTGCCATGTGATCACAAAGAGTTACTGATTTTAGTTCACAGGGTCTTTCAAAGACGGGGCAGGGTTTTTGACATAGAAAAGCTTTATAGAGAGATGGTGATGATGTATGGGAGAATTGGTTTTGATCCCTACAAGAAGTGGCCTGAAGATCACTATTATACTAGACATCCGTAATGGCATCCGTCAAGGTTTATCAACTAAATGCCATGAGAAGTAACACCGTCACACAGGAACTTAGAAAGATGAGTGAAGAAAATGAGGTAGATATATTATTAATACAGGAGCCTTACTCCGCCTCTGGCAAGGTCACTGGCTTTCCTGTGACGGCTCAGGTTATTTCAACAGGGGCAAATCCTATGTCTACCATAATAATTTTGAACAAATTAATTAAAACAACTGTTATAACACAATTTTGTACCTCTCACATCTCAGTAGTTCAAGTGAATCTAATGAACACGACCTGGTATCTAGTAAATGTTTATTGTCAATTTAGAGATAACATTGAACCCTATTTGCAACATCTCTCTCGTGTCCTGAGAGCGCTACAAGGAAATCTAGTAATAATAACTATGGACAGTAATGCTAAATCCTCTTTGTGGCATAGTCCAGTGCAAGATGTTCGAGGTAGTGCACTCGAGGACTTGATAATGGAGCACCACCTCCAGGTGGAGAACCTACCTGGAAATCCACCCACATACAGAAGTAGAGCGGGTGCAGAATCATATATTGATGTTACATTATCTACGGAAAATGTAAGAGACAAAATCAGAAATTGGCATGTTCACGATGGACAGACAACAAGTGATCATAACTTGATAGAATTTGCAATCTCATTAGGAGTAGTACATGTTTCTGACGAATGGATAATGCAATTAGACTACGGGAAAGCCAATTGGGACCTGCTCGAGGCGGAGTGCCGTCCTCCAGAGTTGGGAAATAATGCTTTTGTTCTCGATGAAGCAGTAGAAGCTCTTGTGACCTCTATAAAGACGGCTGTTGCTGCCTCTGTGCCATTAAAGAAGAGGTACATCCGCAGAGCGACAGCTCCGTGGACTCCTGAGCTTACCAGGCTCCGGCAGGGTATGAGGAGAGCTCGTCGTCTCTATCAACGGGCCTTTACCCAGGACGCAAGACAGTATCACTTGTCAATTTACAGGAGACAAAAAAGAAACTTTCAGGAATCATTAACAAAGCACAGACAGAAAAGTAGGGAGGACTTTGTGCACTCGCATCTTGTTTTGGACCCCTGGGGGGTTCCATACAAGATTGTGAGGGAGAAGATCCACTCACCAATGCTCCTGTCAACAGTGAGGATAGCGGACACAGGCATAATGACGACAAACTGGCAACAGACTGCTGAGGAATTACTCAGAGTTCTCTTGCCAGATGACGATCAAGGAAACGACACTGAAAGGCAAGCCATGCTGAGACAGGCAGTTGAGGAGCCATACTATAATGAACTAAATGTCTACCCCTTCTCACAGGAGGAGGTAGTAAATGCAGTAAATTCCTTCGCCAGGCGGAAGGCTCCAGGACCAGACGCAATTCCTGCGGAGGTCCTGCAGCATTTGGTGCGTAAGCTGGCTCCATGTCTTACAGTTATCTTCAACCACTGCCTAGAAACTCAACGCTTCCCAACGAAATGGAAAACTGCGGAGGTCGTCATTATTAAGAAAGATCTGAATAAAGATCCCACAGTTCCTAAGTCCTACAGACCGATCTGTCTGTTGGACGTCCTGGGAAAGACTCTGGAGAAGCTGCTCGTGCATAGACTGTCGAGCCACAGAATACTGCGCGGCATGAGCGAGTTGCAGTACGGCTTTAGGAAGGGTAAATCGACATCAGATGCCATTAACAAAGTAGCCGACACGGCTCGCTCCTCCACCAGTCGGTATGTATTAGGAATCACGGTGGATATATCTGGTGCCTTCGATAGCCTGTGGTGGCCGGCGCTCTTCTCCCGTCTGCGGGAAATTGAGTGTCCGGTGTCACTATATGGCTGTCTGAGGGATTACTGTCAAGATAGAGTTGCTAGGATCTCCGCTCCAGGTGCTGCAGTGTCCAAACCTATAACGAAGGGATGCCCACAGGGTTCGGTCTGTGGTCCCATTTTTTGGGACATAAACATGGACCCCTTGCTGCATGCATTACAGGAAAGCAATGCAGTACTTGGTGCGGTTGCCTATGCTGATGACCTCTTCATAATGGTGGAGGGTAACAGTCGTCTGGAAATTGAAAATCGAGCTGCACTTGCATCGGAAATATTAATGCGGTGGTGCAGTGACTCTAAGTTACAAATTGCACCACATAAGTCATCATATATACTGTTAAAGGGAAAGCTTGCACGTGATCCCACAGTAAGAATAAACAACAGAATAGTGACAAGACAAAAAACCTTAAAATACTTAGGCGTATATATTGACGAGGCCTGGTCATATACCCCACATATAGGTCATGTTGCGATAAAGGCCACAAATATCTTCAACAAGCTGATAAGTATAGGCCAAAGACGTTTCCATGTACCTCCTGTGGCTACCAAAATGTATCACAATTCTATCCTCGCACCGATTGTGGGGTATGGGGCCAGTGTGTGGGCCCACAGGCTCGCTCTGGTGAGACCCGCACAGTCGGTTAGACGAATACAACGCAACATCATTATACGTTGTGTTGGTGCCTTCGGCACCACACCCACAGATGCTCTACTTGTTGTAATGGGCTTCTGCCCGTTAGACATACTTGTAAGACAGAATGCTTCGATAATTTGGCTACAAAAACAAGCGTATGACAAGATTCATCAGATAACGGGGAGACACTTAGTAAATGTGAAGGAAATAAAAACTTGGGCCTTGGATACGTGGCAAACAGAATGGCAAAATTCGGACGCTGGGAGAAGGGTGTATAACCTCCTCCCAAACGTAAGACAAAGATTAAAGATAAAACATCTCTTGCCAACACAAGGAATAATTCATTTCTTGACCGGGCACGGACCCTACCCGACACATTTGTGTCGGATAGGAAGCCGACCCCCACCAGAGTGTGTCTGTGGCGCCCCTGAAGGGACGCCAGATCATGTAGTTCTTGAGTGTCCAGCATTTGGGCAGGCTGTCTCGGAGTACAGGCGGGAACTTCGTGGTCATCAGCTATTCGACATAATAAGAGATCCAGACAAATACAACAGTTTACAAAGATTGGTAGATCAAATTTCAAAATTAGCAAGAACAGTGTTTGAGAGAATTACTGACGAATAAAACTTAGGGGAGAAACGCCCTACCTCTCAGCAGGTCTGAGTGGTATCGGCATCAATCAATGACAACACCAAGAAAATACAGACTCCCATGGTAAGTGGATTGGCTGGCCGGCGCCTGACCGCCCCGATGGGCGGAAGTTTTTCTGCCCTCGGTGGCATGGCTGGTCCGGGACCTGACCGCCACTGCCCTGGGCGTAACACGTATTATACAGGACAGCATTGAGGGCAAGTTGGGGTGAGTAGGTGAGACTCCCCTATCTATTGCGAAATAGATTAGGAGGACGTCTCGGGGCGTGAGCCTAGGAAGGTTTTGGCTTCATGCTGATCCATACTATTCCCAGAAATGACTAATATACTGATCATGTTAAATATATTGTTAGAGTGAAGATGATGATTACAAGGAACTGGAATTAGAGTTACATGGCTATCAAATTGAATTGAATTGTAAATAACTAACTTGCGACTAACAAATGTATTGAGATTAATAATGTATGTATCAATTGTAATTAACAATCAATAGCTTAGAAATACTAATGAAACTAAGAAAATTAATGTAGAATGCAAGAATTGTGAACAAATTGTAAACCAACAACTAGTAAACATTGTAAATATTTTTTTCATTAAATGTTTTTGTAAATAGCGCGTAGTTTGTAGTGGTAGAGAAAGATCTTTGTAAATGTAGAATTGTAACATAACAATCATATGTAATAAAGGGACGGTTATGGGAATTAAAATTAAATAAAAACAAGTGGTTTTGCCGGAAGTAGAGCCTGGCCCACCTCCACGTGGTTAGGGACGGGCAACGCTCCAGGACATCCGGAGCGGCTAAGAGGCCAGAATTGTTAATACTGTATCAATTATTGTAATTAACATGTAATTAATAAATAAAAAACCACTATAAGTTGTAACATTAAAATAAATAAAAGTCATTGTACAGCCCACTTTAGATATCAAGGTGGTGGGCTATAGTTAGAAATTATGCTAATTGTAAAAAAAAAAAAAAAATTGTACCTATGAAACTATTTGCATCAATTTTAGAACTCCGCTCTTCCCGACGGCCGCGCCTCAACGGCGGTAATTGTGCCGCCCCTCGCCACACCCGCCCGCGCCTTACAGGTGGGACAGCGACGCCCTCAGTGCCGACCGACGGACTCTCGCTGTACCTATGAAACTATTTGCATCAATTTTAGAACTCCGCTCTTCCCGACGGCCGCGCCTCAACGGCGGGAATTGTGCTGCCCCTCGCCACACCCGCCCGCGCCTTACAGGTGGGACAGCGACGCCCTCAGTGCCGACCGACGGACTCTCGCTGTACCTATGAAACTATTTGCATCAATTTTAGAACTCCGCTCTTCCCGACGGCCGCGCCTCAACGGCGGGAATTGTGCCGCCCCTCGCCACACCCGCCCGCGCCTTACAGGTGGGACAGCGACGCCCTCAGTGCCGACCGACGGACTCTCGCTGTACCTATGAAACTCCCTGGGAAAGCGGTCTGCGTGGCGCCACCCGGGGGAGGTGTGTTGCCTCCCGATAACTGGGTTAAAACCGCCAGGAGACCCTCTGATTCCCTGACAGTTTTGCCTTCAGCAGGGCTCAGAGGAACCTGAGTGGGGCGGGGACCGTAATGTCCTATCCCGTGGCCTTGACGTGGCCCTGGGGCTCAGTACCCCCACAAGATGGGGCGAAGCTAACACGGGAAGGGCCGTCCATGCATGACGTTAAAAGGCTAGCCCTTAACTGGGTGCAACCCACACTGGTCCGCACTGGCCCACCGTGAATTATCAAAAGCGGTGGGTGAGACATGGTCGGTCATGATCCCCCGGTACGTGTGGAGACCCTCCGGGGAACGTAACTCGGGTTTGAGTGCCGCACCGTCTCGTTGATGTCAAACTCCACGTATAAGACCCGGACTGACTCCTTTAACACCTTCCGGGCTGCGTTGATAGGTGTGGGTTGTCGTTGTGTCAAGGTAGGACGTAAAACTCCCGTCCTGGCAGGACGTTAAATGCCCCCAACCCAAGCGAAAGCAAGGGGTGCATGGCGCAGGGGAAGCTGCGTTACGGGAGGCATAACAACTGTCTCTCTTGAGTTGAGCGCGGTGGCTGGGCGAGGGTATGAGGGTAAGTCTTACGACGATCCCGGAACCCTGCGGTCTGGCCACTGCAGTTCCTCACGTCATGGACGACGTTAAAAGTCCCCCAACCCAAGGTGAAAGCAAAGGGTGCATGGCGCAGGGGGAGCTGCGTCAACAAGGACACAACATCTGTCCTGTTTTTCCCGCGGCTGTACTCGCTGGGGAGGGATCGTGGCCTGAGCCGGCAAAGGCTCAGCGCCATGTCGGGGACTTCGACATGCTCCGCCAAACCAGGGCGTGGTAACACGTCCCTGGCTAGGTTAGATGGGGCCAGACCCCCGAAAGTCTGGGGGACCGACCCAGCACCTGGGTAGGGCTGGGTCCAAGGCCTTAGGGTGGAAACTCGGCCTAGTAGGGGGCGAAGGCCGAGAGGTGAATCCGCCTCTCCGGAATGCGCTGGGCATTTGCCGGGGAGGGACGGGAGAAATCTCCAGTGGTACAGTCGTGGAAGGGGACTAGTGCGCTGGAAACGGCGCGCTAAACCCGGCAGCTCACAAAGCTCTTGGTCCAGGGGCGGGACTGGTGAGCGAGCTGCACTTAGCCTCCCCCCATGCCAGAAGAGCCGGTCCGGGGAAAGAGACGGGCTCTCAACTTTTTTTGGTCTCTCTCAGAAATCATGGCGGTAAACACAGAGAGAGAGACTTCCGAGCGATGCGATGCTAACGCAGACACTGAAATAAAGAGCGCAGCCGAAAGGCTAAAAGAAATAAACGCGCTACTAGTGACTGACAAAGGGAAGATGAGCAATGATAGGATTAACGAGATAAAGGATAAGTTGGCCTTGTGGGCAATAGCCCAAAGCCAACTAGAAGGAAGAATTAAAGAGTTGGAACGACAAAACAAACAAATTACGACTGAAAGAACAAAGACATATGCCACAGTGGTGGCAGGAGGACCACAGAAACCACAAATAAACATGAAAGAGAGTATAGAAAAAGTGACAGCGAAGCAAGGAGTGGCATTATTTCTGAAACCAAAAGAAGGACAGAGTGTGAAAGAAGTGAAAGAAATATTTACGAGAGTAATAAACCCAACCAAGGCAAAAGTTAAAATAAATAAAGTAGTAATAGCTAAAAATGCAGTAATAGTGGAAACCCCCACACAGCAGGATAGGAACACGATAATGGGGCATAAAGACCTACAGAGATCTGTGATATGCGAAAAAACAAAGAAACGATGGCCATTAATGACCATATTTGATGTTTCGAACAGACTGACACCAGAAGAACTAACAGAGTGCATTCACATGCAGAATTTCGAAGAAAAGATGAGCCTACAAGATTTCAAAAAGGAATTTAGACCGAAATTTAGGATGGGGAAAAAGGATAGAGATACGGGCCATCAAGTAGTTGAAGTCTCACCAACGTTAAGGAAAGAGCTTATACAAAGTGGAAGAATATATGTAGAATATAGTTCAGTGGCGGTCAAGGACTATTGTGTGGTACCCAGATGCCACAAATGCATGGATCTGGGCCACGTTCAGAAGTACTGTACTTGGGGTGACCCCACCTGCGGTCACTGTGGAACAGATAACCACAACAAGAAAGAGTGTCCTGAAAAGAACAGGCCGGAAACATGTATACCATGTAATCGAAGAGGGAAAAGAAAATGTAGAGCACCAAACTCAAAAGAATGCCCCACATATCAGCTTTTACTAGGGAGATTAATACAAAGGACAGATTACGGAGAGTAAACCCCAAGAAAAAAGAAAGAAGCACAAATCACCTAGTAAGCAATTAAGGGATACACTAAGGGGCATAAAAATCAGGGAAGCAGTAGGGGCAAGGGAACAAGAGGCAAAAGGGACCACAGGCAAACAGCCTGAAAATAAGGGAATGAAAAACAACACACAAGATAATAAACAACACACAAAATGTACAGCACAAAACTGCATTGCTATAACTCCCATTAAAAGAACAACACAACCAAAAATATACCACCAAGAAACAATACAGAGGATAGAAAAAGAAAAACAAAAAATGACAGATACACAAGTACAAGCTGTAAACACGAAAGAAGTACAAGTACAAACACAAGGGCGACCTCGGTCGCCCATTTTTTATGACAGGAAAAAGCAGATGGAAAGTAGGGATGGACAGTCAGAGGTACCAAAGACACAACGGGAATCATCGATACAAGACAAGAAACAAAACACAATGCAGGATGCACAAGTGCAGACATTACATATGGTAGATGCACAAGTACAAACAACGAACACAAGAGAAGCACAAGTACAAACAGAAGGGCGACCTCGGTCGCCCATTTTCCATAACAAAGAAATGCCGATGGAGGGCAGAAATGGGCGACCAGAGGCGCCCCTGACACAACATATCACACCAACACAGATACAGAACAAAGACACAGAAAAGAACAGTACAGGAAAGAAATACGGACGACCTCGGTCGTCCGTTTACAATGAAAAGAAACTGCCGATGGAGGGCACGGACGGACGACCGAGTTCGCCCAAAAGAGATCAAGAAAAATCAGAGACAAGATAAAAGCAATCAGACAAGCATGAGTGTCACATACAGGGCAATGGACCCTAAGGACACATATAAAATATGCGAAAACGCTCTACAGATGGCAAGATTAGAAGAACCTGGCCTGCTAACCACTGCACTTAGACAACTAGTGAGAGTGGGGCACAGAAACGGCTCGAGAATTACTTATCCAGCTCTGGCGGATGTCGACTGCATTCAGTTAGCAGCGGCAGGAATTCCAACGGAACATGAACAACTACAAAAAATAGTTAAACAAGTATATGAAAGACGAGGTTTAAAATTTAATCTAGATAACATATACACGCAAATGGTAACAACATACGGCCGAATAGGGTTCGACCCCAACAAAGAATGGCCAGCAGATCATTTCCATACATATCACCCATAATGGATCTCAGAGTTCTCCAAATAAATACAATGAGAAGTGCAAACGTAAACTATGAATTACGCAAATTAGCGGAAGAACACAAAGCTGATATATTATGCATGCAAGAACCGTACTCCCGGGAGGGTAAAATCCCAGGAATGATAGCTACGGCACAAGTAATTATGAAAGGAGACAGACCGATGTCTGCAATAGTGATTCTAAATAGAAATATAAAAACAATAGTATTAAATCAATTCACAAATGAGCATATTGTAACAATTGAAGTACAAGCCACTAACACAAAATGGTATTTGGTATCAATTTATTGTCAGTATAGAGAACCTATAACTATGTATTTAGAACAATTAAAAGTAATATGCAGATCGTTACAGGGCTATCAAGTAATAATTGCAATGGATGCAAATGCAAAGTCATTCCTGTGGCATAGCGGAGAACAAGATGAAAAAGGTCAAGAATTAGAAGATGTAATAAGTGAACTAAATCTAGATGTAATAAATACACCTAGTGAGATACCTACATATTCAAATAGAGCAGGAGCAAAAACAAACATTGATATAACACTAGCGAATAATGGGGCTAACAACAAAATAGATAATTGGGAGGTACTGGAGAATGTAACAACTAGTGATCACAATGTAATCAAATATATACTAAAAGCAGAACAGAGGGTAGTGCCACAGGAATGGCTTTCAGAATATGACTACAAAAAAGTAGACTGGGAAAGACTCTCCCGGGAGTATAGCCCGCCAGAGCTGGATGAGGATCTCGAGATTGATGAGATAGCGGAGCAGATAGTTAATAGCGTAAAGGAGGTAATTGACGCAGTCGTACCAAAGAGAAGCAGAGTCCAAAGCGTCCACCCGGCACCATGGACTCCAGAACTAAGTGACCTACGTCAGGCTACGCACAGGGCAAGACGCAGGTATCAGCGCACATTCAACCCACAAGATAGAGAATATAGACTAAACATATACAGGCAATACAGGGAGAGATATAGAAGAGAAATCATAGAAGTGAGGAAAAGAAGTTGGGAAAATTTTGTAAGAAATAACTTAGCAATGGATCCCTGGGGAAAGCCTTATAAACTAGTAAGGGAAAAAATAAGAGCCCCAACAGTCCTCTCATCTATAAGAATACCAAATGAAAACAGAACGACCACAACCAGACAAGAGACAATAACGGTGCTCCTCCAAGCCCTGCTACCGGATGATGATCCCACTGAGGGCACACCGGAGCAGGCAGCTATAAGAGAGAGAGCACAAAGAGAATATAATAACAACATAATAGTCTACCCCTTCTCACCGCAGGAGGTGGCAGAAGTGATATCAAACTTAAAAAGAGGGAAATCTCCCGGACCCGACAGGGTTACGGTCGAGGTTCTTCAGGCAATAAAAGAAAAAATAGCCCCAATATTGGCAAGTCTTTACAATAAATGTTTGGAAAGAGGCACTTTTCCACTAAGATGGAAAAGAGCGGAAGTAATAATACTTAGGAAGCCAGATAAGGATCCAATGGAATGTAAAGCATATAGGCCAATATGTCTGCTAGATACCATGGGCAAAGCCCTAGAAAAATTGCTCTGTGCGAGACTGACCGGTCATCGAGAAATGGCAGGGATGCACGAGTGGCAGTTCGGATTCCGCCGTGGAAAGTCGACGGAGGACGCGATCAACACGGCGGCCGAACTTGTCAGCTCGTCGACCTGTACATATGTTCTAGGAGTAATGGTGGACATCTCAGGGGCGTTTGACAATTTGTGGTGGCCGGCGCTGTTTACCTGCTTGCAGGAAATGCAGTGTCCGGCAGCACTATACAAATGCTTCAAGAGCTACTGTAGAGACCGGGTGGTACAGATGACGTCTCCGAATGCGGTTGTGACTAAGAACATCTCTAAAGGATGTCCACAGGGATCAGTTTGCGGCCCCATATTTTGGGACATAAATATGGAGCCATTGCTGCACTCCCTGCAGCAGGAAGCATCAGTATTGGGGGCCGTTGCATACGCGGACGACCTGCTAATTCTAACGCATGGAAACAGCAGACAACAACTGGAAGGACGAAGTAGAGAATTAATGAAAATTCTAACTACCTGGTGTCGAAATTCCAAGATGGCAATTGCGCCACAAAAATCTAACTATATGCTCTTGAAAGGGAAAATGTTAAGGGATCCGTCAATCAGGATCGACAACGCAAACGTAATAAGGAAAAACATAAGTAAATATCTGGGTGTCTACCTGGATCAAGGATGGAACTTCAAGACCCACATCGACCAAGTAGGAGGGAAAACGTTATCGATAATGCACAAGCTAATAAGAATAGGACAGCAACGATTTCATTTACCGCCAAATGTCATCAAACTATACCATGGCAGCTTGCTAGTGTCGATGATGGGATATGGGTCGAGTTTATGGGCCCACCGGTTGCGCCTTCTGAAGCCTTCCATGGCTGTGAGGAGAATACAGAGAAATATACTACTGCGATCTATAGGGGCATTTGGAACAACACCGACAGATGGGTTACTAGTCATAATGGGTCTTTGCCCATTAGACTTACTAATAAGACAGAAAGCAGCCAATTATTGGTTAAAGAAGGGTAATTTTGACAAAATTAGGGAAATAATGGGGAAACATTTGGGAAATAAAAAAGAAATAAGAGATGAAACAATAAGCATATGGCAACAACAATGGGATAACTCTCAAACAGCAAGAAGGGTCTATGAAATTTTTCCGAATATAAAAGAAAGATTAAAATATAAAAAATTCCAACCAAGTCAAGGTCTAATACATTTCCTCACAGAGCATGGACCCTACCCTGTGTATTTACACAGGATAGGGAAAAAGGGGACAGAAGAGTGCGAATGTGGGGTCCAGGTAGGCACCCCAGAACATGTCGTATTAGAGTGCACCACTCTCACTAGAGAAGTTCAAGAGGAAAGGTACAGACTAAACACCAACACTATACGGGAAATAATATGGGATGAAGAGAAAGTACAAATATTAGACAAAATAACTACAAAAATATCAAAAGTAGCTTTACAAATGTATAATATATAGTACTATAAGAATAGCTCGACTATGACAAGCACTAGGGGACATGGCCTGCCAAGCCCCTGGTGCCTACTGGACAGAAAAAAAAGATGGAGTAGGAGGAGAGGAAGAGAGTCGGATGCTCCCTTCCCTTCCCTTCCTTGGAAGGGAACTCGGGGCGATGGAAGAAGAATGGTGGGGCCGCCGTCGCGCTGGGCCGGCCGCCTTCCAGGATGGACCGCACCGGCCACCTCAGGTCAGGCCGGACACTGCGAGCTGGATCGTCCCACCAAGAAGAGGGTTCCTCCGCTCCAGTCTAGCCAAAGGAAGACAGTAGAGTAGTCTAGTAGATAGCGCTCAAATATGTAGAAAAGTAGTAGGAGCGCTATACGTAGAGTAGATGCGGTGTGGGGAAACTGGTGATGGGTGTAATGAAAAAAAAAAAATAGAAAAAGGCAGTGGTTAGCAGACAGTAGCGGCCCGGGTCCACGTCCCTAGGGATGGTAACCTACTGGAATAGCCAGTAGGGCTAAGTAGGCCGAATAAATTGTAACACATAACTAACATAAAAGTAGAAGTAGCAAACAGACAACTGTGAACTTGTAGAAACCTAACATTGTGAACTTGTAAAAACCTAGTAGATAACTTGTAACTTTGAAATGTAGAAATTAATAACAGATACATGTAAATTAGTAAATACAGAAGTTCTGTTAAAAAATGTTGTACAAAAACATAAAATATGAAATACACTAACCATTGTTAAAAAGTATTAGAAATAACAATGTATTAGAGATTGTAAGGTCCATTTATGTCTAAGGGATGGACCATATAATGTAGAATAAATTTGTAAAAAAAAAAAAAAAAAAAAAAAAAAAAAAAAAAAAAAAAAAAAATTGTACCTATGAAACTATTTGCATCAATTTTAGAACTCCGCTCTTCCCGACGGCCGCGCCTCAACGGCGGGAATTGTGCCGCCCCTCGCCACACCCGCCCGCGCCTTACAGGTGGGACAGCGACGCCCTCAGTGCCGACCGACGGACTCTCGCTGTACCTATGAAACTATTTGCATCAATTTTAGAACTCCGCTCTTCCCGACGGCCGCGCCTCAACGGCGGGAATTGTGCCGCCCCTCGCCACACCCGCCCGCGCCTTACAGGTGGGACAGCGACGCCCTCAGTGCCGACCGAAGGACTCTCGCTGTACCTATGAAACTATTTGCATCAATTTTAGAACTCCGCTCTTCCCGACGGCCGCGCCTCAACGGCGGGAATTGTGCCGCCCCTCGCCACACCCGCCCGCGCCTTACAGGTGGGACAGCGACGCCCTCAGTGCCGACCGACGGACTCTCGCTGTACCTATGAAACTCTCTTTGAATACGATAATGGCTGAAAATCAAGAGAGTGGTAATGTGTTAGATGCTTCCGAAACGGAAATCGAGGTGAATTTGACGGTTGCTGAGCGACACTCGAAATTTTTGAAATTGCTGGACTCGAGTGTCAAAAATGGAAAGATTAGCAACGGTGCGATTAACCAGATTAGGGACTTTATTGCAAATTGGGCAATTGTTCACTCCCAGCTAGAAGGGAGAGTATCCGAATTAGAAAAAGAAAATAAAAGGCTTAGAAGTCAGCCTACTCGGACGTATGCTGCGGTTGCCAAAGCCCCAGTGGCAAAGGCGCCGACAGCAAAAGAAACAATTCAAGAGAACATGAAAAAAGTTGCACCCACGGTCTTTATAAAACCTAAACCTGGCGAAGACATCAAAGCTGCTAAGACAGCTTTCGAAAAGTGTGTTGATCCAAAGAAAGATAAAATCAGGATCAACAGTGTCCGTACCTCAAAGAATGTGCTGATAGTCGAGACGGCCTCGCCAGAAGACAGCCAAAAGATCTTAGGAAATAAACAACTAAGCGAGAAAGTTAGGTGTGAACCTCCACGAAAGCGTCGGCCACTTATGAGTTTATATGATGTACCTACATTTATGTCAGCGGACAGCCTACTTGATGCGATATACACGCAAAATTTTGACGTGTTAATGACTAGAAACGAGTTTGATGAAGAGTTCAAGCTACGTTTTAAAGTAGGGCCTCGAGGAAAGCTGACTGTACATCATGTTGTGGAAGTTTCACCGAACTTATGGAAAGTGCTAACTCGCGCTGGCCGGTTGTACGTCGGCTACTCAGCACTGAATATAAAGGATTACCTGGCAGTGCCACGTTGCACAAAATGCCAGGACATAAACCATACCAATAAGTATTGTACGGAACCGAATGTTATATGTGCCCACTGTGGCCTGTTGGGACATATTAGGAAAGACTGTCCTAATAAGGACAAGGCAGCGACATGTGTACCATGCAAGAAACGGGGCCGTAATTGTGGTGGACCTAAAGATTGTCCAACCCACCGAATGTTCTTAGATAGACTTATTCAAAGAACAGATTATGGCGATATTTAAAGTGGTACAAGTCAATGCCATGCGCAGCCAGATGGTTGCACATGAGCTAAGGAAAGTTGCGGAACAAGAAGGAATTGATTTTCTATTGATACAAGAACCGAACTCCTGTGCGGGTCGAGTCTCTGGCTTTCCTGCAACAGCACAGGTGGTCTCCTCGGGTGGGAACCCCATGAGTGCAATTATAGTACTGAACAAAACTATTAAAACTACGGTATTAAATCAGTTCTGTACTGAGCATATTATAGTTGTACAACTTAATTTGTTGTCCTACAGTATGTACGTTGTAAACGTCTACTGCCAGTTCAGACATGACATCAAGATTTATCTTGATCAGCTGAATTGGATTCTAAGAGTTTTAGCCGGGCAGGCTATAATTTTAGCTCTTGATGCTAATGCTAAGTCCCCACTCTGGCACAGTGATGTACAGGACGGTAGGGGTGCGGAGCTTGTTGATTTGATAATGGTAACACACATGCAAGTATTAAACTTGCCTGGGTACCCCCCGACATACTCAGGGAGGGCGGGTGCCACGTCAAATATTGATGTCACACTAGCAAGCGAGAGGGCAGCACCCCACGTCCATAACTGGCAAGTAAGAGAACATCTAACTGTCAGTGACCATAACTGTATTACATTTGAAATAGCGTCGACCATCGCGGATGTGCCAGGTGATTGGGTGGAACGGTACAACTATGCTCGGACAGACTGGGACCGACTCGTGCAGGTGTTCAGTCCTCCTGAGTTCAGGGAGGACATAGATAATATTGATGAAGTTGTGGAGGAGCTTGTGAGCTCCGTGCAAACAGCCATCACACTATCTGTACCTCGAATAGCGAGATACATCTGCAGGGAGTCCACCCCGTGGACCCCTGAATTGACTGTGCTTAAACGATCGATCAGAAGGGCGCGAAGCAACTATCAAAGGAGCTTTGCCCACGACGAACGACAATACCATCTGCGTATTTATCGTCGTCTGAAGCAGAGATACAAGGATCAGTTAGACATTACAAGGCGCCAATCCTGGGAAAGATTCGTGAACGATCAGCTGGGAACAGACCCTTGGGGAGTTCCTTACAAAATCGTTCGAGAAAAAATTAGATCACCCATGATGCTGTCTACGCTACGTGCTGGGGATGGTGACACGACCAAGAATTGGGAAGAAACAGCAAGATTGCTGTTAGACACATTACTCCCAAATGATATCGAGGACCAGGACTCGCACGAGCAGCGAGAAATACGTCAGGCACTCACGATTCCGTATCTTAACGATACAAACGTGCGCCCTTTCTCAGCAGAGGAGGTAGAAGCAACCATCTACACCTTCGCAAGGAAGAAGGCGCCGGGTCCTGACGGGATCCCTGTGGAGATCTTACAGGGACTCGCACACTTGGTCGCCCCGGCACTAAGTCGTATTTACAACATCTGTTTACAAAGGGGCTATTATCCACTAAAGTGGAAAACTGCAGAAGTTGTAATTATCAGGAAAGGCCCTGATAAAGATCCAACAGTGCCGAAATCCTATCGGCCTATCTGTCTGCTGGATGTAATGGGCAAAGCATTTGAGAAGTTGCTGGCTGACCGTCTCCAGAGTCATCGAACTCTGCATGGTATGAGTGATAGGCAGTTCGGATTCCGAAAGGGTCGCTCCACCCAGGATGCGATCAATGAGGTTTGCCGAATTGTTCACTCTGCGACATCAAAGTATGTACTGGGCATAATGATAGACATCTCAGGGGCCTTCGACAACCTGTGGTGGCCGGCACTCTTCTCTCGCCTACGAGAGATTGGGTGCCCGCAGCTGCTGTATGGCTGTTTGGAGGCCTACTGTGATGGAAGGACTGCTAAGATAACGGCTCCTGGAGCCGTCGTATCTAAAAGAGTATCCCGTGGTTGTCCTCAGGGATCGGTGTGTGGTCCCATTTTCTGGGATATTAACATGGAACCTTTGTTGAACGTCCTGCAGCGAGAGACTGCAGTTCTGGGAGTCGTTGCTTATGCGGATGATCTCGCAATTCTAGTAGAAGGTGACACTCGCAATGTGATCGAGGACCGATCACGACTGGTTATTGAACTATTAACCAACTGGTGTACGAAGACTAAAATGTCTATAGCACCACAAAAATCCCTATATATGCTCTTGAAAGGCAAGTTAAATAGGGACCCAACAGTCAGAATTAATGGCCAAGCAGTGTCACGACAGAGATATGCCCGTTACCTTGGGGTGTATTTAGATGAGAATTGGAGTTTCATTCCGCATATCGAGCAAATAACGACAAAGTCCTTAGCTTTGTTCAATAAGATAATATCAATTGGACAAAGAAGGTTCCATCTGCCGTCAAAGGCAATAAATATTTATCATAACAGCATATTGGCACCAATAGTAGGGCACGCATCCAGTGTGTGGGCCCACAGGTTAGCTCTGGTGCGGCCTGCCGCTGCTGTCAGGCGAATACAGAGGAACGTTCTGTTGAGATGCATTGGAGCATTCAACACAAGTCCAACAGATGCACTGTTGGTAATTATGGGTCTATGTCCATTAGACCTAATAATAAGGCAGCACGCAGCCTTCTATTGGCTGCGCAAACAGAACATCGACAGGGTACAAGACATAATGGGCGTTCCTCTGTTAAGTGTCAAAGCCATCCGCAAGAAAGTGCTTGACATTTGGCAGGACGAATGGGATGGATCCAGTACGGGCCGTAGAGTCCATGGGTTTATACCCACAGTGAGGGGAAGGTTAAATAACAAGATAATGAAGCCCTCGCAGGGCATAGTTCACTTCCTCACAGGACATGGTCCTTATCCCACGTACCTGCATAGAATAGGGAAAAGGCCAACACCGGAGTGTGACTGTGGTGCCCACGAAGGATCGCCAGAACACATAGTGTTCGAGTGCCCAATATATGAACAGGTTGTCTCAGGGGAGAGGCAGCTTCTGCAGACTAGAAACGTTAATGAAATATTAACAGAAAGCGAAATGTTCAGCAATTTTGCAAAATTGGTTAACAAAATCTCAAGGGAGGCCCAGCGAGCCTACCTTGGGAGAGAGTAAATGCGCTTAACATCTAATGCGCAATTGTATATATGTAAATATTATGTTTGTTTAAGTGTTGACTTAGAGTAGTGAGTAGTCGTAGTTAGATCAGCATGGTGGTGGGGGGAATAAAAGAGTTGCATAAACGGAGTGGTTTCTCTAGTAGTAGCGGCCCGCCTCCACGTGGCTAGGGACGGGCAACTCTCTGGCAGGATTCCAGAGAGGCTAAGAGGCCGATAATTCACTAAAGGCAAAGTTGCTTAATAAATATAAAGTATGCAGCCACTAATAAACCACTTCTGTAATGCTAATAGTAGAGATAGTTAGTATTATTACGCCCACTCAAAAGTATTAGAAAGTGGGTTATGGATGGTTAAATAATTTGGAAAAAAAAAAAAAAAAAAAAAAAAAAATTGTACCTATGAAACTATTTGCATCAATTTTAGAACTCCGCTCTTCCCGACGGCCGCGCCTCAACGGCGGGAATTGTGCCGCCCCTCGCCACACCCGCCCGCGCCTTACAGGCGGGACAGCGACGCCCTCAGTGCCGACCGACGGACTCTCGCTGTACCTATGAAACTATTTGCATCAAGTTTAGAACTCCGCTCTTCCCGACGGCCGCGCCTCAACGGCGGGAATTGTGCCGCCCCTCGCCACACCCGCCCGCGCCTTACAGGTGGGACAGCGACGCCCTCAGTGCCGACCGACGGACTCTCGCTGTACCTATGAAACTATTTGGATCAATTTTAGAACTCCGCTCTTCCCGACGGCCGCGCCTCAACGGCGGGAATTGTGCCGCCCCTCGCCACACCCGCCCGCGCCTTACAGGTGGGACAGCGACGCCCTCAGTGCCGACCGACGGACTCTCGCTGTACCTATGAAACTAGCTCCGGCTGTCTCATACTAAGGGCCTGCAAGGTGTGCAGGCTCTGGGTTGGTAATAGGCAGTGTGGGGAAGGATGCGTCTCAAACAGCCTCTCCTTCTCAAGTGCCCTTACCCGCCTTCTAGAGGTGGAGCTGTTAAGCCTTCGGGCGACTGAAGGGCAGG
This sequence comes from Schistocerca piceifrons, assembly GCF_021461385.2. Classification (NCBI taxonomy): domain Eukaryota; kingdom Metazoa; phylum Arthropoda; class Insecta; order Orthoptera; family Acrididae; genus Schistocerca; species Schistocerca piceifrons. Next base: position 27,266,266 of record NC_060146.1, on the reverse strand, counting down.
GGCACGACGGTGTGCTGAACATCTTGTACACCGGTTCTGACAGGTGCATTTGCTGTGGTGGGAACTTGCCCCAAGTCGGCGAAGGTCACTCGCCTTGTCTTGGGCTCCGAGGCATGCTCTGCCAAGCCGGGGCGTGGTGACATGTCCCCGGTTAGGTTAGATGGGTCCAGACCTCTGAACGTCTGGGGGACCGGCCCGGCACCTGAGTAGGACCGGGTCCTTGGCCTTTGGTGGGAACCTGGGCTAGTAAGGGGCGAAGGACGGAGAGTGAATCCGCTCTCCCGGAATGCGGGTGGCATTCGCCGATAAGGGAGCGGGTGAAAACTACAGTGGTGTGGCTGTTGAAGAGGACTAGTGCGCTGTACCCACGGCGTGCTAAACCTGGCAGCTCAGTTATTGACAGCTCTTGGTCAAGGGGCGGGACGGGTGAGCGAGCTGCATGTAGCCTCCCCCCATGCCAGAGAGGCCGGTCCGGGGCAAGAGACGGGCCTCCATCCTTCACTCTCTTTGATTACGATAATGGCTGAAAATCAAGAGAGTGGTAATGTGTTAGATGCTTCCGGAACGGAAATCGAGATGAATTTGACAGTTGCTGAGCGACACTCGAAATTCTTGAAATTGCTGGACTCGAGTGTCAAAAATGGAAAGATCAGCAATGGTGCGATAAACCAGATAAGAGACTTTATTGCTAATTGGGCAATTGTTCACTCCCAGTTAGAGGGGAGAATATCGGAACTAGAAAAAGAAAATAAAAGGATTAGAAGTCAGCCTACTCGGACGTATGCTGCGGTTGCCAAAGCCCCAGTGGCCAAGGCGCCAACAGCAAAGGAGACAATAGAACAGAACATCAAAAAAGTAGCACCCACGGTCTTTATAAAACCTAAACCTGGCGAAGACATCAAAGCTGCTAAGACAGCTTTCGAAAAGTGTGTTGATCCAAAGAAAGATAAAATCAGGATCAACAGTGTCCGTACCTCTAAGAATGTGCTGATAGTCGAGACGGCCTCGCCAGAAGATAGCCAAAAGATCTTAGGTAATAAACAACTAAGCGAGAAAGTTAGGTGTGAACCTCCACGAAAGCGTCGTCCACTTATGAGTCTATATGATGTACCTACATTTATGTCAGCGGACAGCCTACTTGATGCGATATATACGCAAAATTTTGACGTCTCAATGACTAGAAACGAGTTTGATGAAGAGTTCAAGCTCTGTTTTAAAGTAGGGCCTCGAGGAAAGCTGACGGTACATCATGTTGTGGAGGTTTCACCGAACTTATGGAAAGTATTAACGCGGGCTGGCCGGCTGTACGTCGGCTATTCAGCACTGAACATTAAAGATTACCTGGCAGTACCACGTTGTACAAAATGCCAGGACATAAACCATACTAATAAGTATTGTACAGAACCGAATGTAATATGTGCCCACTGTGGCCTGGCTGGACATATTAGGAAAGATTGTCCTAATATGGACAAAGCAGCAATATGTGTACCATGTAAGAAACGGGGCCGTAAGTGTGGTGGACCAAAAGATTGTCCAACCTATCGAATGTTCTTAGATAGGCTTATCCAAAGAACAGATTACGGCGAAATTTAAAGTGGTACAAGTCAATGCCATGCGCAGCCAGATGGTTGCACATGAGCTACGGAAGGTAGCGGAACAAGAAGGAATAGATATACTTCTGATACAAGAACCGAAATCCTGTGCGGGTCGAGTCCCTGGTTTTCCCGCAACAGCACAGGTGGTTTCCTCGGGTGGGAACCCCATGAGTGCAATTATAGTATTGAACAAAACTATTAAAACTGCGATATTAAATCAGTTCTGTACTGAGCATATTATAGTTGTACAACTTAATTTGCTGTCTTACAGCATGTACGTTGTAAACGTATACTGCCAATTCAGACATGACATCAAGATTTATCTTGATCAGCTGAATTGGATACTAAGAGTTTTAGCCGGGCAGGCTATAATTGTAGCTCTTGATGCTAATGCTAAGTCCCCACTCTGGCACAGTGATGTACAGGACGGTAGGGGTGCGGAGCTTGTTGATTTGATAATGGAAACGCACATGCATGTGTTAAACTTGCCTGGGTACCCCCCGACCTACTCAGGGAGGGCGGGTGCAACATCAAATATTGATGTCACACTAGCAAGCGAGAGGGCAGCACCCCACGTCCATAACTGGCAAGTAAGAGAACATCTAACTGTCAGTGACCATAACTGTATAACATTTGATATAGCGCCGACCATCGCGGATGTGCCAGGCGAATGGGTGGAACGCTTCAATTATGCTCGGACAGACTGGGACCGACTCGTGCAGGTGTTCAGTCCTCCTGAGTTCGGGGAGGACATAGGTAATATTGATGAAGCTGTGGAGGAGCTTGTGAGCTCCGTGCAAACAGCCATCACACTATCTGTACCTCGAATAGCGAGATATATCTGCAGGGAGTCCACGCCGTGGACCCCTGAATTGACTGTGCTTAAACGATCGGTCAGAAGGGCTCGAAGCAACTACCAAAGGAGCTTTGCCCAAGACGAACGACAATACCACCTGCGTATTTATCGTCGTCTGAAGCAGAGATACAAGGATCAGTTAGATATTACAAGGCGCCAATCCTGGGAAAGATTCGTGAACGATCAGCTGGGAACAGACCCTTGGGGAGTTCCTTACAAAATCGTTCGAGAAAAAATTAGATCACCCATGATGCTGTCTACGCTACGTGCTGGGGATGGTGACACGACCAAGAATTGGGAAGAAACAGCAAGATTGCTGTTAGACACATTACTCCCAGATGATATCGAGGACCAGGACTCGCACGAGCAGCAAGAAATACGTCAGGCACTCACGATTCCGTATCTTAACGATACAAACGTGCGCCCTTTCTCAGCAGAGGAGGTAGAAGCAACCATCTACACCTTCGCAAGGAAGAAGGCGCCGGGTCCTGACGGGATCCCTGTGGAGATCTTACAGGGACTCGCACACTTGGTCGCCCCGGCACTAAGTCGTATTTACAACATCTGTTTACAAAGGGGCTATTATCCACTAAAGTGGAAAACTGCAGAAGTTGTAGTTATCAGGAAAGGCCCTGATAAAGATCCAACAGTGCCGAAATCCTATCGGCCTATCTGTCTGCTGGATGTAATGGGCAAAGCATTTGAGAAGTTGCTGGCTGACCGTCTCCAGAGTCATCGAACTCTGCATGGTATGAGTGATAGGCAGTTCGGATTCCGAAAGGGTCGCTCCACCCAGGATGCGATCAATGATGTTTGCCGAATTGTTCACTCTGCGACATCAAAGTATGTCCTTGGCATAATGATAGACATCTCAGGGGCCTTCGACAACCTGTGGTGGCCGGCACTCTTCTCTCGCCTGCGAGAGATTGGGTGCCCGCAGCTGCTGTATGGCTGTTTAGAGGCCTACTGTGATGGAAGGACTGCTAAGATAACGGCTCCTGGAGCCGTCGTATCTAAAAGAGTATCCCGTGGTTGTCCCCAGGGATCGGTGTGTGGTCCCATTTTTTGGGATATCAACATGGAACCTTTGTTGAACGTCCTGCAGGAAGAGACTGCAGTTCTGGGAGTCGTTGCTTATGCGGATGATCTCGCAATTCTAGTAGAAGGTGACACTCGCAATGTGATCGAAGACCGATCACGACTGGCTATTGAACTGTTAACCAACTGGTGTAAGAAGACTAAAATGTCTATTGCACCACAAAAATCGCTATATATGCTCTTGAAAGGCAAGTTGAATAGAGACCCAACAGTCAGAATTAATGGCCAAGCAGTGTCACGACAGAGATATGCCCGTTACCTGGGGGTATATTTAGATGAGAATTGGAGTTTCATTCCGCATATTGAGCAAATAACGACAAAGTCCTTAGCTTTGTTCAATAAGATAATATCAATTGGACAAAGAAGGTTCCATCTGCCGTCAAAGGCAATAAATATTTATCATAACAGCATATTGGCACCAATAGTAGGGCACGCATCCAGTGTGTGGGCCCACAGGTTAGCTCTGGTGCGGCCTGCCGCTGCTGTCCGGCGAATACAGAGGAACGTTCTGTTGAGATGCATTGGAGCATTCAATACAAGTCCAACAGATGCACTGTTGGTAATTATGGGTCTATGCCCACTAGACCTAATAATAAGGCAGCACGCAGCCTTCTACTGGCTGCACAAACAGAACATTGAAAGGGTGCAAAATATAATGGGCATTCCTCTGGTAAGCGTCAAAGCCATTCGTGAAAGAATGCTTGACATCTGGCAGGACGAATGGGATGGGTCCACTACAGGCCGCAGAGTCCATGGGTTTCTACCCACAGTGAGAGGAAGATTAAAGAACAAGATAATAAAGCCCTCACAGGGCCTAGTTCACTTCCTTACAGGACACGGTCCCTACCCCACGTACCTGCACAGAATAGGGAAAAGGCCAACACCGGAGTGTGACTGTGGTGCCCACGAAGGATCGCCAGAACACATAGTGTTTGAGTGCCCAATATATGAACAGGCTGTCTCAGTAGAGAGGCAGCTTCTGCGAACAAGAACCGTTCACGAAATACTGACAAACAGCGAATTGTTCAGCAATTTCGCTAAATTGGTAAACAAAATCTCAAGTGAGGCCCAGCGAGCCTACCTTGGGAGACAGTAAGTGCGCTTCGGATCTAATGCGCAAGTGTAAATATGTAAATATTACGTTGTTTAAGTCTTGAATAATAGTTGCATGTAGTTGTAGTTAGATCTGCATGGTGGTGGGGGGGAATAAAAGAGCAAATGGAGTGGTTTCTCTAGAAGTAGCGGCCCGCCTCCACGTGGCTAGGGACGGGCAACTCTCCGGCAGCGTTCCAGAGAGGCTAAGAGGCCGATGATTCACATATAGTGAAGCTACTTAATAACTAGATAGCTTGCATGCATTAATAAACCACTCCTGTAGTGCTAATAGTAGAGATAGTTAGTCATAATACGCCCACTCAAAAGTGTTAGAAAGTGGGTTATGCATGTTCCATAAATCTGGGGAAAAAAAAAAAAAAAAAAAAAAAAAAAAAAAAATCTGTACCTATGAAACTATTTGCATCAATTCTAGAACTCCGCTCTTCCCGACGGCCGCGCCTCAACGGCGGGAATTGTGCCGCCCCTCGCCACACCCGCCCGCGCCTTACAGGTGGGACAGCGACGCCCTCAGTGCCGACCGACGGACTCTCGCTGTACCTATGAAACTATTTGCATCAATTTTAGAACTCCGCTCTTCCCGACGGCCGCGCCTCAACGGCGGGAATTGTGCCGCCCCTCGCCACACCCGCCCGCGCCTTACAGGTGGGACAGCGACGCCCTCAGTGCCGACCGACGGACTCTCGCTGTACCTATGAAACTATTTGCATCAATTTTAGAACTCCGCTCTTCCCGACGGCCGCGCCTCAACGGCGGGAATTGTGCCGCCCCTCGCCACACCCGCCCGCGCCTTACAGGTGGGACAGCGACGCCCTCAGTGCCGACCGACGGACTCTCGCTGTACCTATGAAACTATTTGCATCAATTTTAGAACTCCGCTCTTCCCGACGGCCGCGCCTCAACGGCGGGAATTGTGCCGCCCCTCGCCACACCCGCCCGCGCCTTACAGGTGGGACAGCGACGCCCTCAGTGCCGACCGACGGACTCTCGCTGTACCTATGAAACTATTTGCATCAATTTTAGAACTCCGCTCTTCCCGACGGCCGCGCCTCAACGGCGGGAATTGTGCCGCCCCTCGCCACACCCGCCCGCGCCTTACAGGTGGGACAGCGACGCCCTCAGTGCCGACCGACGGACTCTCGCTGTACCTATGAAACTATTTGCATCAATTTTAGAACTCCGCTCTTCCCGACGGCCGCGCCTCAACGGCGGGAATTGTGCCGCCCCTCGCCACACCCGCCCGCGCCTTACAGGTGGGACAGCGACGCCCTCAGTGCCGACCGACGGACTCTCGCTGTACCTATGAAACTATTTGCATCAATTTTAGAACTCCGCTCTTCCCGACGGCCGCGCCTCAACGGCGGGAATTGTGCCGCCCCTCGCCACACCCGCCCGCGCCTTACAGGTGGGACAGCGACGCCCTCAGTGTCGACCGACGGACTCTCGCTGTACCTATGAAACTAGCTGCGGCCGTCTCATGCTATGTGCCCCGATTTGTGTGGGCTCATGGTTGGTAATAGGCAGCAGGGGAAGGATGCGACTCGAACATCTTAGCCTCTCCTTCCCAAGTGTCCCTGCCCGCCTTCTCGAGGTGCAGCTGTTAAGCCTTCGGGCGACCGAAGGGCAGGGGCGCGACGGTGTGCTGAACAACTTGCACACCGGTTCCGGTGGCTGCATTTGTCGCGGCGGGATCCTGGCCTAAGTCGGCGAAGGTCACCCGCCCTGCCCCTGGAATTCCGGGGCATGATCCGCCAAGCCGGGGCGTGGTGACATGTCCCCGGTTAGGTTAGATGGGTCCAGACCCCCGAACGTCTGGGGGACCGGCCCGGCACCTGAGTCGGACCGGGTCTTTAGCCTTTTGGTGGGAACTCGGCCTAGTAGGGGGCGAAGGACGGGGAGTGAATCCGCTCTCCCGGAATGCGGGAGGCATTCGCCGGTAAGGGAGCGGGAGAAAACTTCGATGATGCAGCCATTGAAGAGGACTAGTGCGCTGTACCCACGGCGCGCTAAACCTAGCAGCTCAGTTGTAGAGAGCTCTTGGTCGAGGGGCGTGACCGGTGAGCGAGCTGCATTTAGCCTCCCCCCATGCCAGAGAGGCCGGTCCGGGGAAAGAGACGGGCCTCCTTTTCACTCTCTTCATTTCGTCAATATGGCTGAACAAGTAGAGAGTGACCATGCGTTTGAAGGCGATTCGATTTACGATGAAGTTTCATCAGTAGCCGAGCGTCATGCTCGATTCTTAAAGTTACTGGATTCCAGTGTAAAGAATGGCAAAATTAGTAATCAGGCGATCAATAATATTCGGGATTGTGTTGCCAGGTGGGCAATGGCTCATTCCCAGTTAGAGGGGAGACTGATAGAGTTGCAAAAGGAAAATGAACGTCTTAGGAGTCAGCCACCAGTTGCCAAATCTTATGCCGCGGTCGCGAGTACCCCTGTGGTCAAGGCGCCAACGGCAAAAGAGACAATACAGGAAAATATTAAGAAGGTTGTTCCAACGGTGTTTATCAAGCCAAAAGATGGGGAGGATATTCGAGCAGTCAAGACTGCATTTGAGAAGTGCATAGACCCCAAGCGAGACAAGATTAAAATTAATACCGTCAGAACTGCAAAAAATGTACTGATCGTGGAAACAGCAACTCAAGAAGACAGTCAGCGCATTATGACAAATCCTCATTTAACTGAGAAGGTCAAATGCGAACCGCCTAGGAGGCGAAGGCCTTTGATGTGCCTATACGATGTCCCGACATATATGAGTGCAGACAGCTTGTTAGATTCCATATACGTGCAGAACTTTGACATGACCATGACAAGGGAGGATTTCGATAGCCAGTTCAGACTCAGGTTTAAAGTGGGACCCAGGGAGAAACTAACAGTTCACCATGTGGTGGAAGTTTCACCAGAACTGTGGAAACCTCTTACTAGAATTGGCAGGTTGTATGTCGGGTACTCCGCGTTAAATATCAAAGATTACTTGGCGGTGCCGCGTTGCACCAAGTGCCAAGACTTGAATCATACAAATAAGTACTGTCAGGAAGAACATGCCTTGTGTGCCCATTGTGGGCAGGTGGGGCATGAAAGGAAGGCCTGTCCTAATAAGGACAAACCCCAGGTCTGTATACCGTGTAAGAAGCGGGGTAGAAAGTGTGGTGGACCTAAAAACTGCCCTACCTACCGCATGTTCCTTGACAGAATAATCCAGCGGACTGATTATGGCGACCCTTAAGGCGCCGAAAAAGAAATCTCCGAGTAAAATTAAAAGGGACGCGGAACGGGGTAAGTTAATTAGTAAGGCTCTGTCCACAGGTACACTGTACAGCCCAGAAGAAGTTCCGGGCGCCACTGGAGGATCGATGGTTGACGTCGGTATCCAGACGGATGTCGACTTGGAGACGGCGATAGGTCGGCTAACTAGTCGACTGTCAAGAACCAAGATGGAGGAGCCGGTGAAGCAAGACTCTCAGTGTACAGATCAAGATGCGAGTACAGTCCCTAATGAAGACGGTGGCGGTGGTAGTAGTGGTGGTGGTAGTAGTTGCAGATCAAATGTAAATATTGTAAATAGTGTAAAGTCGAGTAAAGTCCCTATTGAAGATGGTGGTGGTGATGGTAGTAGCTGTAGATCTAATGTAAATATTGTAAATAGTGCAAAGTTGAATGGTGCAAGCACTTCGTATAATGCAGTTGGTCCTGGAGACGTGTATAATGATTTTGAACATAAGTTGCGGTTAACCAGGCTTGAGGAGCCGGTATTGTTAACTGTTGCACTGAGGCAGCTTGTTCGGACTGGACATAGATATGGCCAAGACATCACTTATCCAGCCTTGGAGGACGTGGATTGTATAAGTTTGCACGTGGCAAATATTCCATCACAATCTGATGATTTAAAGGAACTGGTGGAGCAGGTATTTGCCAGGCGGGGCCGTAAATTCGATCTCGAAAAAATATACCGAGACATGGTTAAAATGTACGGTAGAAACGTTGCAGATCTCTCGAAACCTTGGCCCGCCAGTCGCCTGCATGTTTTTTACCCCCCTGGGTGATGGGGAGTTTCAAGGTATTACAGATAAACGCAATGCGTAGCCATTTGGTTACGCAAGAGTTAAGAAGGATTGCGGAAGATGACATGTTAGACATTTTAGTAATTCAAGAACCTGCCTCCTGTGCTGGTCGGATTCCTGGATTTCCTGCAACTGCGCAAGTGGTATTCTCCGGTGAGAATCCTATGAGCGCTGTTGTAGTTCTGAATAAGCTGATTAGAACAACTGTGTTAACACAATTCTGCAATGATCACGTAATTGTTGTTGAACTTAACTTGATGTCACACTTAGTATTTTTTGTTAATGTATATTGTCAATTTAGACACCATATCATGGGATTTCTTAATCAGTTGGATTGGATCTTAAGAATGTTACAAGGAAAGCCGGTTATTGTATGTATGGACGCTAATGCAAAGTCCCCATTGTGGTTTAGTGTGGAACAGGATGAGCGGGGTGTTGAGTTGGAGAATCTCATAATGCAGATGCAATTAGATGTTATAAACCAACCTGGCTTTCCGCCTACCTTTTCAGGAAGGGCGGGCGCTGTTTCCAATATAGATGTTACGCTTGCATCTCAAAGTGCAGCACCGCACATCAGAAACTGGAGAGTTGTAAGTAATCTTACTGTTAGTGACCATAATTGTATTTTCTTTGATTACAATATGGAAGTTGAAAAAGTTCTTGGGGACTGGGAAGAGCGTAATAATTATAGAAAGACGGATTGGAATCGGCTGGCACAGGAGTTTCGTCCTCCAGGGTTTGGATCAGAGGAGGCGATACATAATGTGGATGAAGCGGTAGACGAATTAGTGGCATCTATTGAGGCGGCTATTGCTACGTCCGTTCCTCGGGTGGCAAGGTTTGTTCGCAAACAGGCTACTCCATGGTCCCCAGAGCTGAGTGAGCTCAGGCGATCTGTCAGGCGGGCAAGAAGCAATTACCAAAGGGGCTTCACACAAGAAGAAAGACAGTACCACTTAAGGATTTACCGTCGCCTCAAGGCTCGATACCAGGAGTCCGTACAACGTCTAAGACGGCAGTCATGGCAGAACTTCGTAAATGAGCAGCTGGGATTGGACCCCTGGGGGGTCCCGTACAAGCTTGTAAGAGAGAAGATCAGATCTCCCACGATGCTGTCTACTCTGCAGCTGGAAAATGGGCGGTGCACTAAGACATGGGAAGAGACCGCTAATGTTCTGATGGAAGTTCTGTTGCCGGACGACGTCGTTGAGGAGGATATCGAGGAGCAGCGGGCAATACGAGCAGCGTTATTGGAACCATATGAAAATGCACACGTGTACCCCTTCTCTCTTGAGGAGGTGGTAGCAGCGCTCCATTCTTTTACCAGGAAGAAGGCGCCCGGTCCTGACGGGGTGCCGGTGGAAATACTACAATATCTCGCCCCTCAGCTTGCTCCAGATCTGGTCAAAGTTTACAACACATGTCTACAACTGGGAACTTATCCGAGCAGATGGAAAATTGCGGATGTGGTGATAATAAAGAAGGGCTCTGACAAGGATCCGCAGTCGCCTAAGTCTTATCGACCGATCTGTCTCTTGGATGTGCTGGGGAAAGCTTTCGAGAAGTTGCTCACTGACAGACTCTTGAGCCACAGGGCTTTGCATGGCATGAGTGATCGGCAGTTCGGATTCCGCAAGGGTCGCTCCACACAGGACGCGATCAATGAGGTGTCTCGGGCTGTCCACTCAGCCAGTGCGAAGTATGTTCTGGGTATTATGGTGGATATTTCAGGGGCCTTCGACAACCTATGGTGGCCGGCACTCTTCTCGCGCTTGCGCGAGATTGAGTGCCCAGGGCCGCTGTATCGATGTCTGGAGGCCTACTGTAATAATAGACTGGCAAGGATCACGGCTCCCGGGGCTGTGGTGTCCAAGCAAATAACCCGGGGTTGTCCCCAGGGATCTGTAGTTGGCCCAGTTTTTTGGGATATTACAATGGAGCCCTTGCTGAACATCTTGCAAGGGGATTCTTCAGTCTTGGGTGTCGTGGCCTATGCGGATGACCTTGTTATACTTGTGGAGGGGAACAGCCGGATAGTAATTGAAGAACGTGCTAGAGTAGCTGTTGGGCTGTTACAGAGTTGGTGTAATCAAACTAAATTGAAAGTGGCACCTAGAAAATCACTGTATATGTTGTTGAAGGGTAAGCTTAACAGAAACCCAACAGTACGTATCAATGATGTTATAGTTTCAAGACAAGTATTTGCAAGATACTTGGGTGTTTATCTGGATGAAAATTGGAATTTTGGTGAGCATATCAAGCAGACTGCTGCAAAGGCTTTGGCCTTGATTAACAAACTAATAACTATAGGGCAGCGGCGTTTTCACTTGCCGCAGAAAGCACTGCATATGTACCATAATTGTTTATTAGCACCTATAGTTGGGTACGGTGCAAGTGTGTGGGCCCACAGGCTAGCCTTGGTGAAACCAGCTATGACGGTCAGACGAGTGCAGAGAAATGTGCTTGTAAGATGTGTAGGCGCTTTTGGCACTAGTCCTACTGATGCTCTGTTGGTGGTAATGGGGTTGTGTCCATTGGACTTGATAATTCGCCAACATGCGGCGATATATTGGTTACAGAGACATGATATTGAGCGGGTTAGAGATATAATGGGGGCACCCCTTACGTCCATCACAGCAATTAAGAATCCGCTGCTAAATTTATGGCAAGAGGAGTGGGATCGCTCTCCCACGGGCAGGCGCGTATACGCATTTTTGCCAAGCGTCAGAGAACGGCTAAAGAATAAAGTACTGACGCCATCCCCTGGCGTAATCCAGTTCTTGACTGGTCATGGACCGTATCCTGAATATCTACATAGAATTGGCAGAAGACCTACGCCAAGGTGTGACTGTGGGTTCCCACAAGGTACGCCTGAGCATGTAGTGTTTCAATGTCCTATATATGATCAAGCTGCCTCAGAGGAGAGGCGGCTATTACCAACACTGGACATGATTGGATTTCTGAACAATGCAGACAGGTACAGAATTTTCTCGAAATTGACTAATGCTGTGTCTCTTGAGGCACAGCGAAACTACTTAACATGATATTGTCACGCAGGAAACACAAAATTTTGGGCATTATATAATGGGTACTTCTGGTGGTCCGCCCCAGGGATGGCGACTTCAGTCGGACCGCCTGGGGCTTGGCCGCTGTGTGGAATACGAAGAACTTGCGGGAGGAAGTTTTTTGAAATGCAAACAATCGAGTGTGAGTTATCAGCAGTTAGTCTAGTGTTGGTGCTGGCTGCCTCTCGCTATCAAGGTTGTATGCTGTGTGACTACTATTGGATATGGAAGCGCAAAGAGAAATGGAGTATGGTTGACCTTTTGTAAATAATAACTTTTCTATAACGTAGTAGTGTAGTTCAAAAGGGGTGGTGGAGGGACTAATGTATCTTGGACAGTGGTTTTCGTATGGATAGTAGCGGCCCGCCTCCTCGTGGCTAGGGACGGGCAACTCTCCGGGATTAGCCTGGAGAGGCTAAGAGGCCGATTTCTTTTGTTTCTTTTGGAGCAGAATGCTCACGTTTTGTTATTATTATTGTTTGACATAAAAAATGTAACCACTATTGTAAACGAGTAGCTATGTTTAGACAGTAGTACACCCACGCATAAATATTAGGAAGTGGGTATTTGTATGTACAATAAATTGAAAAAAAAAAAAAAAAATTGTACCTATGAAACTATTTGCATCAATTTTAGAACTCCGCTCTTCCCGACGGCCGCGCCTCAACGGCGGGAATTGTGCTGCCCCTCGCCACACCCGCCCGCGCCTTACAGGTGGGACAGCGACGCCCTCAGTGCCGACCGACGGACTCTCGCTGTACCTATGGTCGAAGGAGATAGTCGTGCTGAAATAGAGAATAAAACAGTACAAGCATCTGAGATCTTAATGCAATGGTGCCAAAAGTCAAAACTACAAGTTGCACCACATAAATCAAATTACATTCTTTTAAAAGGAAAGCTGGCCCGTGATCCAGTCGTGCGGCTGGATAATAGACTAGTTGCGAGATCTAGGTCCGCAAGATACTTGGGCGTCCTCATGGATGAGGCGTGGAGCTATGCTCCGCACATCGACCATGTGGCTACCAAATCCCTTACAATGTTCAACAAACTGATCAGTATTGCTCAAAGACGTTTCCATTTGCCCCCTGGGGCAACTAAAATGTACAATAATTGTATACTGATACCAGTTGTGGGGTATGGTTCCAGCGCGTGGGCGCACAGGCTCACTCAGGTGAAACCAGCACGTGTCATTAGACGAATACAGCGGAATGTAATCATGCGGTGTGTTGGTGCTTTCAGCACCACACCAACGGACGCTTTGTTTGTAATAATGGGACTTCACCCGCTGGATTTAATGATTAGACAACATGCAGCTATACACTGGATCCAAAAGCGGGAATACGAAAAAGTAACAGCACTTATAGGAGAACACATGAATAATATCAAGCAGATTAGAGAAAAAATTACAGATATCTGGCAAGAGCAGTGGCAGTCCTCAGACATTGGGAGAAGGGTCTTCGACTTCTTTCCCAGTGTCCGCGAGAGGCTTAAGATGAAACATCTAACAATAACACTTGGAGTGGTACACTTTTTATCCGGGCATGGCCCATATCCAACATACTTATACAGAATTGGCAGTATGCGGTCGCCTGAGTGTGTCTGTGGCGCTCCTGTGGGGACGCCCGAGCACGTAGTTCTGGAATGCCCGGAATTCGACCCAGTTGCCAATGAGGCAAGACGGGAATTGCGGAACACACCGCTCATGGAGATACTCAGAAGCCCAGAAAGATTTAATGTATTCCAACAACTAGTCGATCAGGTTTCTAAATTTGCAAAACTGATATTTGTGCGCAACGACACAGATTAGAAGAGAGAAAAGCTGTACTCCTCAGCCAAGCTCTGAGGAGTAATGTGCATCAAATTATAGACAAAAAACCAAGAGAAGACTTAGGAAGGGAGGGTCGCTGGCCATAGTGATGTGGATGTCCATGCCACTATGGACGGGCGACCTCTGTCCGCCTTGCTCCTACGGGGCAGAAAGAAATATTGCGGACAGCGAAGAGGGCAAGATGGACGAAGAAGGGAAGGCTCCCCAATCTATGGAAACATAGATGAGAGGGATGCCTTGGGGTAGTACCAAGCGTGTGTTCCGCCTTCTCGCTTGTCCGAATGTCAAACCAATAATAAATAAAACTACCGACTAGACTATAAAAACCAAATGAGACATTGTAAATAATTCCATGCACGTATAATAATTTTTTTGTTTGCTGTTAATTAGCGCAGAAGAGCGCGTTTCATTTTTGTAAATTGTAGTAGAGTAGTTATTTTCTTTTCATGTAGAATCGTAGAATTAAAGGGTGGTGGAGGGATGTAAAATAAATGCAAATAAATGCAGTGGTTTCTAGGTAGTAGAAGCCGGCCCACCTCCTCGTGGTAGGGACGGAAACGCTCCTGGTATCCCGGAGCGGCTAAGTGGTCGGAAGGAATAACAAATGTTAATTAAAGTAGAACTAACATTTATGTAAATCACTGTAAATGTAATAAAGTAGAATTGTTTAGTTATCACTACCCACTTAGGTTAACTAGGTAGTGGGTAAATGTAAGTTAACAATAAATGTAAATGTACCTATGAAACTATTTGCATCAATTTTAGAACTCCGCTCTACCCGACGGCCGCGCCTCAACGGCGGGAATTGTGCCGCCCCTCGCCACACCCGCCCGCGCCTTACAGGTGGGACAGTGACGCCCTCAGTGCCGACCGGCGGACTCTCGCTGTACCTATGAAACTATTTGCATCAATTTTAGAACTCCGCTCTTCCCGACGGCCGCGCCTCAACGGCGGGAATTGTGCCGCCCCTCGCCACACCCGCCCGCGCCTTACAGGTGGGACAGCGACGGCCTCAGTGCCGATCGACGGACTCTCGCTGTACCTATGAAACTATTTGCATCATGCGTTATTGGGTTTTGGATTCCCGGCCCAATATAGCTTCGTCGCCTGTTATCTTTAGATTGAAGCTATATAAGTAACCTACCTAATCCAGAAGGATTATAACTCTGAACAAGATGAATATTTTCAGAGTCGTGGAGAGTGAGCGAGTGGTGTATTATTTTGGTTGTCCAATTCCAGTTGATCATAGAGACGTTCTATATAGATATGCGTCTCTGTTTGCTCCTGACCCAATTGTATTTAGTTTGTTTTCAAATTCGTGTCAGCAGCTAGGAATTGATCTCCCTGCATTCGTAAATGAAATGGACGAGTTGCTAAAGGTTGAGATAAGAGAACAGTTTGTTAGCCGGCCGAAGTGGCCGTGCGGTTAAAGGCGCTGCAGTCTGGAACCGCAAGACCACTACGGTCGCAGGTTCGAATCCTGCCTCGGGCATGGATGTTTGTGATGTCCTTAGGTTAGTTAGGTTTAACTAGTTCTAAGTTCTAGGGGACTAATGACCTCAGCAGTTGAGTCCCATAGTGCTCAGAGCCATTTGAACCATTTAACTTTTAGCTCCGGCTGTCTCATACTAAGGGCCTGTAAGGTGTGCAGGCTCTGGGTTGGTAATAGGCAGTGTGGGGAAGGACGCGTCTCAAACAGCCTCTCCTTCTCAAGTGCCCTTACCCGCCTTCTAGAGGTGGAGCTGTTAAGCCTTCGGGCGACTGAAGGGAAGGGGCACGACGGTGTGCTGAACAACTTGTACACCGGTTCTGACGGCTTCATTTGCTGTGGTGGGATCCTGCCCCAAGTCGGCGAAGGTCACTCGCCTTGTCTTGAGCTCCGAGGCATGCTCTGCCAAGCCGGGGCATGGTGACATGTCCCCGGTTAGGTTAGATGGGTCCAGACCTCTGAACGTCTGGGGGACCGGCCCGGCACCTGAGTAGGACCGGGTCCTTGGCCTTTGGTGGGAACCTGGGCTAGTAAGGGGCGAAGGACGGAGAGTGAATCCGCTCTCCCGGAATGCGGGCGGCATTCGCCGATAAGGGAGCGGGTGAAAACTATAGTGGTGTGGCTGTTGAAGAGGACTAGTGCGCTGTACCCACGGCGTGCTAAACCTGGCAGCTCAGTTATTGACAGCTCTTGGTCAAGGGGCGGGACCGGTGAGCGAGCTGCATGTAGCCTCCCCCCATGCCAGAGAGGCCGGTCCGGGGCAAGAGACGGGCCTCCATCTTACACTCTCTTTGAATACGATAATGGCTGAAAATCAAGAGAGTGGTAATGTGTTAGATGCTTCCGAAACGGAAATCGAGGTGAATTTGACGGTTGCTGAGCGACACTCGAAATTTTTGAAATTGCTGGACTCGAGTGTCAAAAATGGAAAGATTAGCAACGGTGCGATTAACCAGATTAGGGACTTTGTTGCAAATTGGGCAATTGTTCACTCCCAGCTAGAAGGGAGAGTATCCGAATTAGAAAAAGAAAATAAAAGGCTTAGAAGTCAGCCTACTCGGACGTATGCTGCGGTTGCCAAAGCCCCAGTGGCAAAGGCGCCGACAGCAAAAGAGACAATTCAAGAGAACATGAAAAAAGTTGCACCCACGGTCTTTATAAAACCTAAACCTGGCGAAGACATCAAAGCTGCTAAGACAGCTTTCGAAAAGTGTGTTGATCCAAAGAAAGATAAAATCAGGATCAACAGTGTCCGTACCTCAAAGAATGTGCTGATAGTCGAGACGGCCTCGCCAGAAGATAGCCAAAAGATCTTAGGTAATAAACAACTAAGCGAGAAAGTTAGGTGTGAACCTCCACGAAAGCGTCGGCCACTTATGAGTTTATATGATGTACCTACATTTATGTCAGCGGACAGCCTACTTGATGCGATATACACGCAAAATTTTGACGTGTTAATGACTAGAAACGAGTTTGATGAAGAGTTCAAGCTACGTTTTAAAGTAGGGCCTCGAGAAAAGCTGACTGTACATCATGTTGTGGAAGTTTCACCGAACTTGTGGAAAGCATTAACGCGGGCTGGCCGGCTGTATGTCTGCTACTCAGCACTGAACATTAAAGATTACCTGGCAGTGCCACGTTGCACAAAATGCCAGGACATAAACCATACCAATAAGTATTGTACGGAACCGAATGTCATATGTGCCCACTGTGGCCTGTCGGGACATATTAGGAAAGACTGTCCTAATAAGGACAAAGGTGCAGTATGTGTACCATGCAGAAGACGAGGCCGTAAGTGTGGTGGACCTAAAGATTGTCCAACCCACCGAATGTTCTTAGATAGACTTATTCAAAGAACAGATTATGGCGATATTTAAAATGGTACAAGTCAATGCCATGCGCAGCCAGATGGTTGCACATGAGCTAAGGAAAGTTGCGGAACAAGAAGGAATTGATATTCTATTGATACAAGAACCGAACTCCTGTGCGGGTCGAGTCTCTGGCTTTCCTGCAACAGCACAGGTGGTCTCCTCGGGTGGGAACCCCATGAGTGCAATTATAGTATTGAACAAAACTATTAAAACTACGGTATTAAATCAGTTCTGTACTGAGCATATTACAGTTGTACAACTTAATTTGTTGTCCTACAGTATGTACGTTGTAAACGTCTACTGCCAGTTCAGACATGACATCAAGATTTATCTTGATCAGCTGAATTGGATTCTAAGAGTTTTAGCCGGGCAGGCTATAATTGTAGCTCTTGATGCTAATGCTAAGTCCCCACTCTGGCACAGTGATGTACAGGACGGTAGGGGTGCGGAGCTTGTTGATTTGATAATGGTAACACACATGCAAGTATTAAACTTGCCTGGGTACCCCCCGACATACTCAGGGAGGGCGGGTGCCACATCAAATATTGATGTCACACTAGCAAGCGAGAGGGCAGCACCCCACGTCCATAACTGGCAAGTAAGAGAACATCTAACTGTCAGTGATCATAACTGTATTACATTTGAAATAGCGTCGACCATCGCGGATGTGCCAGGTGATTGGGTGGAACGGTACAACTATGCTCGGACAGACTGGGACCGACTCGTGCAGGTGTTCAGTCCTCCTGAGTTCAGGGAGGACATAGATAATATTGATGAAGCTGTGGAGGAGCTTGTGAGCTCCGTGCAAACAGCCATCACACTATCTGTACCTCGAATAGCGAGATACATCTGCAGGGAGTCCACCCCGTGGACCCCTGAATTGACTGTGCTTAAACGATCGGTCAGAAGGGCGCGAAGCAACTATCAAAGGAGCTTTGCCCACGACGAACGACAATACCATCTGCGTATTTATCGTCGTCTGAAGCAGAGATACAAGGATCAGTTAGACATTACAAGGCGCCAATCCTGGGAAAGATTCGTGAACGATCAGCTGGGAACAGACCCTTGGGGAGTTCCTTACAAAATCGTTCGAGAAAAAATTAGATCACCCATGATGCTGTCTACGCTACGTGCTGGGGATGGTGACACGACCAAGAATTGGGAAGAAACAGCAAGATTGCTGTTAGACACATTACTCCCAGATGATATCGAGGACCAGGACTCGCACGAGCAGCGAGAAATACGTCAGGCACTCACGATTCCGTATCTTAACGATACAAACGTGCGCCCTTTCTCAGCAGAGGAGGTAGACGCAACCATCTACACCTTTGCAAGGAAGAAGGCGCCGGGTCCTGACGGGATCCCTGTGGAGATCTTACAGGGACTCGCACACTTGGTCGCCCCGGCACTAAGTCGTATTTACAACATCTGTTTACAAAGGGGCTATTATCCACTAAAGTGGAAAACTGCAGAGGTTGTAATTATCAGGAAAGGCCCTGATAAAGATCCAACAGTGCCGAAATCCTATCGGCCTATCTGTCTGCTGGATGTAATGGGCAAAGCATTTGAGAAGTTGCTGGCTGACCGTCTCCAGAGTCATCGAACTCTGCATGGTATGAGTGATAGGCAGTTCGGATTCCGAAAGGGTCGCTCCACCCAGGATGCGATCAATGAGGTTTGCCGAATTGTTCACTCTGCGACATCAAAGTATGTACTGGGCATAATGATAGACATCTCAGGGGCCTTCGACAACCTGTGGTGGCCGGCACTCTTCTCTCGCCTACGAGAGATTGGGTGCCCGCAGCTGCTGTATGGCTGTTTAGAGGCCTACTGTGATGGAAGGACTGCTAAGATAACGGCTCCTGGAGCCGTCGTATCTAAAAGAGTATCCCGTGGTTGTCCTCAGGGATCGGTGTGTGGTCCCATTTTCTGGGATATTAACATGGAACCTTTGTTGAACGTCCTGCAGCGAGAGACTGCAGTTCTGGGAGTCGTTGCTTATGCGGATGATCTCGCAATTCTAGTAGAAGGTGACACTCGCAATGAGATCGAAGACCGATCACGACTGGCTATTGAACTATTAACCAACTGGTGTAAGAAGACTAAAATGTCTATTGCACCACAAAAATCCCTATATATGCTCTTAAGAGGCAAGTTAAATAGGGACCTAACAGTCAGAATTAATGGCCAAGCAGTGTCGCGACAGAGATATGCCCGTTACCTTGGGGTATATTTAGATGAGAATTGGAGTTTCATTCCGCATATTGAGCAAATAACGACGAAGTCGTTAGCTCTGTTCAATAAGATAATATCGATTGGACAAAGAAGGTTCCATCTGCCGTCAAAGGCAATAAATATCTACCATAACAGCATATTGGCACCAATAGTAGGGCACGCAACCAGTGTGTGGGCCCACAGGTTAGCTCTGGTGCGGCCTGCCGCTGCTGTCAGGCGAATACAGAGGAACGTTCTGTTGAGATGCATTGGAGCATTCAACACAAGTCCAACAGATGCACTGTTGGTAATTATGGGTCTATGTCCATTAGACCTAATAATAAGGCAGCACGCAGCCTTCTACTGGTCGCGAAAACAGAACATCGACAGGGTACAAGACATAATGGGCATTCCTCTGGTTAGCGTCAAAGCCATCCGCAAGAAAGTGCTTGACATTTGGCAGGACGAATGGGATGGATCCAGTACGGGCCGTAGAGTCCATGGGTTTATAGCCACAGTGAGGGGAAGACTAAATAACAAGATAATGAAGCCCTCGCAGGGCATAGTTCACTTCCTCACAGGACATGGTCCTTATCCCACGTACCTGCATAAAATAGGCAAAAGGCCAACACCGGAGTGTGACTGTGGTGCCCACGAAGGATCGCCAGAACACATAGTGTTCGAGTGCCCAATATATGAACAAGTTGTCTCAGGGGAGAGGCAGCTTCTGCAGACTAGAAATGTTAATGAAATATTAACAGAAAGCGAATTGTTCAGCAATTTCGCAAAATTGGTTAACAAAATCTCAAGGGAGGCCCAGCGAGCCTACCTTGGGAGAGAGTAAATGCGCTTAAGATCTAATGCGCAATTGTATATATGTAAATATTATGTTAGTTTAAGTGTTGACTTAGAGTAGTGAGTAGTTGTAGTTAGATCAGCATGGTGGTGGGGGGAGTAAGAGAGTTGCATAAATGGAGTGGTTTCTCTAGTAGTAGCGGCCCGCCTCCACGTGGCTAGGGACGGGCAACTCTCTGGCAGGATTCCAGAGAGGCTAAGAGGCCGATAATTCACAAAAGGCAAAGTAGCTTAATAAATATAAAGTATGCAGCCACTAATAAACCACTTCTGTAATGCTAATAGTAGAGATAGATAGTCTTAATACGCCAACTCAAAAGTATTAGAAAGTGGGTTATGGATGGTTCATAAATTTGGGAAAAAAAATAAAAAATTTGTACCTATGAAACTATTTGCATCAAGTTTAGAACTCCGCTCTTCCCGACGGCCGCGCCTCAACGGCGGGAATTGTGCCGCCCCTCGCCACACCCGCCCGCGCCTTACAGGTGGGACAGCGACGCCCTCAGTGCCGACCGGCGGACTCTCGCTGTACCTATGCTGCGGCTGTCTCATGCTATGTGCCCCGATTTGCGTGGGCTCATGGTTGGTAATAGGCAGCAGGGGAAGGATGCGACTCGAACATCTTAGCCTCTCCTTCCCAAGTGCTCCTGCCCGCCTTCTCGCGGTGCAGCTGTTAAGCCTTCGGGCGACCGAAGGGCAGGGGCGCGACGGCGTACTGAATATCTTGTATGCCGGTTCCGGCGGCTGCATTTGTCGCGGCGGGATCCTGGCCCAAGTCGGCGAAGGTCACCCGCCTTGCCCCTGGAATTCCGTGGCATGATCCGCCAAGCCGGGGCGTGATCACACGTCCCCGGTTAGGTTAGATGGGTCAGACCCCCGAACGTCTGGGGGACCGGCCCGGCACCTGAGTAGGACGGGTCTTTAGCCTTTTGGTGGAAACTCGGCCTAGTAGGGGGCGAAGGACGGAGGGTGAATCCGCTCTCCCGGAATGCGGGTGGCATTCGTCGGTAAGGGAGCGGGAGAAAACTTCGATGATGCATCAGTCGAAGAGGACTAGTGCGCTGTTCCCACCGGCGTGCTAAACCTAGCAGCTCAGTTGTTGAAAGCTCTTGGTCAAGGGGCGGGACCGGTGAGCGAGCTGCATTAGCCTCCCCCCATGCCAGAGAGGCCGGTCCGGGGAAAGAGACGGGCCTCCACTTTTTTCACTCTCTAAATGTCAAATATGGCGGAAAACATAGAGAGTGACGATGTGCCTCGATGCGAGATCGCAGAGAGCTTGTCTGTCGCTGAGCGACACGCAAAATTTTTGAAGTTGCTAGACTCGAGTATTAAGAATGGTAAGATCGGCAATTATGCCATAAATAATATCAGAGACTTTGTGTCGGGTTGGGCGATAGCTCACTCCCAATTAGAGGGACGGGTTATGGAACTTGAGCGCGAGAATGAACGTCTGAGGTGCCAGCCAGTCAGTGCGAAAACTTATGCCGCAGTCGCAGCTGCCCCTGTGGGCAAAGCGCCGACGGTAAAAGAAACTATTCAGAAGAACATTCAGAAAACTGTACCTACTGTGTTTATAAAGCCTAAATCTGGTGAGGACATACGGGCGGTGAAGTCCGTTTTTGAGAAATGTGTAAATCCGAAGCGAGACAAAATTAAAATTAATAGTGTCAGAACGGCTAAAAATGTCTTGATAGTCGAAACCGCAACTCAAGAGGACAGTAATAAGGTACTTTCCAATTCCCAGTTAACGGAGAAAGTTAAATGTGAACCTCCGCGGAAACTTCGACCATTGATGTGTATGTACGATGTTCCAACTCATCTAAGTGCGGATGATTTGTTGGACGCGATATATATCCAGAATTTTGACGTATCAATGACTCGAGTTGAGTTTGATGAACAATTTAAGCTGAAGTTTAAAGTTGGTCCTCGGGAAAAACTGACAGTTCACCATGTGGTGGAGGTTTCTCCCGAGTTGTGGAAACTGTTGACAAGAATAGGTAGACTATATGTGGGATATTCAGCTCTCAATGTTAAAGATTACTTAGCAGTATCCAGATGCACTAAATGTTATGATCTGAATCATACCAATAAGTTCTGTACTGTAACTGAAGTTATCTGTGCCCATTGTGGGCAGACTGGACATGACAGAAGAGATTGTAGAAGCAAGGATCGCCCATCCATATGTATACCCTGCAGTAAGAGAGGGAGTAAGTGTGGGGGAGTCAAAGACTGCCCCACTTACAAAATGTTTCTGGACAGAATAATACAGAGAACCGACTATGGCGACCATTAAGACTGTTAAAAGAAAATCTCCGAGTAAAATTAAACGAGATGCAAAGAGGGGTAAATTAATATCTAAAGCTCTTTCCACAGGTTCGTTGGCTGATCCAGAGTGCTTCTCCGGGTCAGCTGGCCGTCTGACCGTGGAAGTTGGAGTTCAGACGGTAGATGATCTGGAGGCGGGTGTCAACCGCCTTTCGACTCAGCCGTCGACCTCCGCAGAAGTGGAATCAACGATGGGTCCAAAGGAGGATGAAAATGTATCACGTGTTACTGCCCTGGTAACAGGAGGTGGTGGCAGTAGTTGTGATGGAGATGGAACTGTAAATAGTGTAGTGGAAGTTGGTAGGAATGGTGACGGAGGTGGAATTGTAAATAGTGTAAATACAAGTAGTGTAGTGGAAGTAGATAAAGATGAAAAATCTGGTGAAGGGATCAGTTATAGACAAGTTGATCCAAAAAATATATACAAAGATTTGGAGGAGTTGGTGCGGCTGTCTAGGCTGGAGGAGCCTTTATTACTTACTACGGCACTGAGGCAGCTGGTCAGGAAGGGACACCCTAACGGAGAAGACGTTACTTATCCGGCTCTGGAGGATGTAGATTGCATTCAGCTGTCCGCCGCTAACATTCCGCCTGAGTTGGAACAATTACAGGAATTAGTCATTAAAGTTTTTGATAGGCGCGGTCGCAAATTTGATCTTGATAAGATCTTTAAGGATATGGTCAAAATGTACGGCCGTAACGTCACTGACTTTTCGAAGCCTTGGCCCGCCAGTCGTTTGCACGTCTACTATCCCCCTGGGTAATGGGGAGATTTAGGATGTTGCAAATTAATGCTATGCGTAGCCACATGGTTACGCAGGAACTGCGTAAAGTGGCGGAAGAAGAACAGCTGGACATTCTTCTTCTTCTTTCGATTTCGGCCATCTTTGGACCACGTTCAACAATTCACTTGCCCGGCTTTTTGATCTTTTTTTCTCTCTTCCCAATATTTCCTCATCATTTTCGAGTGGTTCCTCCTCCGCTCTTCCGACCATTTCCTGTTATTATTCTTTAGTTTCGTTTCTTCTGGAAAACACTTAATTTCGTTCACTATTTGTCTAAACTTTTCCCTGTCCCTGATTGACTCACGGGTGACATTAAAATAGGCCAAATCCTTTTTCACCATCTGTATCCATTTATTGTTGGTTTTTTCGTTCCTGTTACTATGTTCAAACACTTTTCTTGTTAGTCTGTTTCCATCCATCCTCGACAGGTGACCATAAAACGTTAGTCTGCGTTTACGCATTGCCTCACTCACTTTCTCAATAGTTTTGTATATTTCCTTATTACTCTTTAGCTTGTACTCTTCTCCAATCTTTCTCGGTCCTAATATTTTTCTCAAAATTTTCCTTTCTTTCTTTTCCATGTTTTCTATTTCCCCCTTTTTGTTAAGAGTTAGGCACTCCGATGCATACAGGCATTCTGGTCTAATGACAGTTTTATAATGTCTTAATTTAGCTTGAATCGAAATGTTTTTTTTGTTATATATGTCTTTGGTTTTTTGAAAAGCAAATTCCATTTTCCTTGCTCTCGCCTGGTTTGCACTCTTGTCTAAACCATTCACTTGAATTATTTCACCTAAATACTTAAATTTTTCTACTCTCTTAATATTGCCGTATTTAGTAATAAGATTTTTCTTGTTATTTCTATGATTAGACATATACACGGTTTTTTCAAATGAAATCTGCAGTCCAGCTCTGGCCGAAACTTCTTGTAGTTTCTCCAGGTAGTTCTGAGCTATTTCTTCGTTTTCCGTAATTATTGCCAGATCGTCTGCAAAAGCTAAACAGTCCACTTCTATTTTTTCTTTTTTTGTTCCAATTCTGATGTCATTCTTGGTGCCTTTGAGTTCTTCTTTCCATATTCTCAATATCTTTTCCAGTACGCAGTTGAAGAGGATTGGGGATAAACCATCACCTTGTCTAACACCTGTTTTAATTTCGAACTTCCTTGAAATTTCACCCATAAATTTAACTTTGGCCTTACTGTTTGTTAGCGTCTGTTTGATAATTTGAATTGTTTTCGTATCGACCCCAAATTCTTCCAATACTTTCAGTAATGTTTCTCTATCTACCGAGTCGTATGCTTTTTTGAAATCTACAAATACTATTGCAAATCTCTGGCCTCTTGAGATTCTGTAACGAATTAGTGTTTTCAGGTTAAATATTTGTTCAACACAGGATCTACCTTGTCTAAAACCTGCTTGATATTCACCTATTTTTTTATCCAGAACTGGCTCCACGATTTGAAGTAATTTCCTTGACAAAATTTTGTATCCTACTGGTAGTAGCGAGATCCCTCTATAATTATTAACATTCATCTTATCCCCCTTTTTGTGTAGTGGGTGTATCAGGGCACACTGCCAGTCTTCAGGAATTCTTTCTTCGTCCCAGATCTTCTTAAACATATGTTCCAAAACTTGTGGGAGGTTGGTATCCATTATTTTTAGGATTTCTGGTACTATGGAGTCTTCACCTGGGGCTTTATTGTTTTTTAGACTGTGTATTATGTGTTTTATTTCTTCAGCGTCTGGAGGTTTTGACTCGGTATTAGTATTTCGGTGGTTTTCAAAACTCATTTTATCTTTGGGTGGTTCACAATTTAGTAGATTCTCGAAATATTTTGCTAATATTTCACAATTAGTCTTGTTTGTCAAACCTAGCTTGTTCTCTTCATCTTTAAAACATAAATTTGGGGATTGGTATTTGGTTAGCTGTTTTCTAAAAGTTTTGTAGAAATCTCTAGAATTATTTCTTTTAAAGTCTTCCTCAATCTGTTCTAGGTTATCCTGAAATTGTCTTCTTTTTTTATTACGGAAAAGCTTAGCTGTTTCTCTTCTCTGGATTTTAAAATTGTCAAGATCTTGAGGATCTTTTGTGGAGTTCCATTTCTGCCACAATTTCTGTCTCTTCTCCAGGTTCTCATCACATTCATTGTCCCACCATGGATGTCTTCTTACTCTTTTCACGAGACAATTTTCTTTTGCTATTTCAACTATTTCGTTTTTGATCTCCTCCCATCCCGCTTCCTTATTTATTGTGGATATGCCATCGCTATCTTTGTGCAATGCTCTTTGAAACCGTTGTTTAATTTCTTCATTTTTTAACGTTTCTGTGTTATATTTTGGAATTTTGTAAAAGGTTTTCTTCTCTTTTCGAAATGGGAGTGGTCTGAATTTAATCGTAGTCAAATAGTGGTCTGAATCAACATCAAGGCTTTTCAGCACTTTAGTGTTTTGAATTTCTTCTTGACAATGAAGTGAGATAGCCACATGGTCAATTTGGAATTCTCCGAGAAGTGGATTTGGTGATCTCCATGTTTTAGTTTTTCGGCTCAGCTTTTTGAAATGTGTTGTCATTATTTTCAAGTTGAAATGCCTACATACCTCTATAAGCCTTTCTCCATTTTTTGAAGTTCTTTTGTGACCTGGGAAGAGGCCTACTGTTCCATGGTATTTTTTCTCCCTTCCTATTTGTGCGTTAAAATCGCCTACTAACATTTTTATGTTCTTCTTTGAGCATCTATCCAGTTCCATTTCAAGTATCTCCCAAAATTCTTCAACTTTCTCCGGGTTATTTTTGTTGTCCTGGTTTATGGGTGCATGGCAGTTGATTATAGAGTATCCTTTGTTTTTACATTTAATCTCAAGAATGGATAGTCTCTCAGAACTCGAGTAGAAGTTAGTAACTGAATCTAAAATTGAGTGATGTACCAGAAATGCTGTTCCCAGGTATGGCATTTGTTTCATTAAGATTTTACCTGGTTTTCCTTTAAATAAACGATAGTTTTCAAAATCTAAAGCAGTTTCATCTAAAAACCTTGTTTCTTGTAATGCACATATTAAAATTTCTTTCTGGTTCAGCTTTTCAATCAATAATTTCAATTTTCCTACTTTAATTAGAGAGTTTACATTTAGGGTTGCAAACATAGTTGCTTTCTTAAATTTCAGTGTTGAGGGCTGCATACATGTTGGTTGGGGTCCTCCAAAATCCTTTGACCCCTTTGCATTGTTTCTACGAACAACGGAGGATTTGCCATTCGGTCTACCTCTTGGAGTAGTGTCTATCTTTGACGACGTTCCCATCATGCTTTGCAGTAATTGTTGGATAATAAATTGGGGGATCGGGTTGCCCCGAATCCGAAATTAAAACCAAGGTAGTAAGCCCTGGAGTTAGCTCTTCCGCTCTCTCTGCCGTTGGGAAATTGTTCCTCTTCCGCCATTGAGACCGTTGGCTGGGTTTCACTGGACATTATTATGATACAGGAACCAGCCTCCTGCGCTGGTCGAATCCCTGGTTTTCCGGCGGCCGCGCAAGTGGCTTTCTCTGGTGAGAACCCCATGTGTGCGGTTGTGGTTTTAAACAAGCTCATCAGATTAACCGTTCTAAATCAGTTTTGTAATGAACATATAACTGTGGTCCAAACAAACATGTTAACACATATATTATACATTGTAAATGTATATTGTCAGTTTCGACAGGACATTGTTACTTTTTTGGACCAGTTAAGATGGATACTTAGGGCCTTAGCAGGTCAGTCAGTAATAATCTGTATGGATGCAAATGCCAAGTCCCCGATGTGGCACAGCCTGGAGCGGGACGATCGGGGCTCGGAGTTGGAGGATTTAATAATGGAAGCGAATTTGATTGTCTTAAATCAACCTGGGCACCCGCCTACCTTCTCTGGAAGGGCTGGCGCGGTCTCAAACATTGATGTAACATTAGCCACTCTGGGTGCTGCGCCCCATGTGCTCCAGTGGTGTGTTTCTGAGAACGTCACGATCAGTGACAACAATTGTATATTTTTTAACTATGAGACAGAGGTTACAGAAGATCTTGGGGACTTGGTTGAGAGATACAATTACGCTAAAACGAATTGGGATAGGCTGGCGCAGGAGTTTCGTCCTCCAGAGCTGGATATGGAAATTGCAGATGTGGACGGTGCAGTAGGAGACCTATTGGTTTCTATTGAACCAGCTATTGCTGTTTCTGTCCCACGTGTTGCGAGATTTGTTCGTAAGCAGGCTACTCCATGGTCCCCCGAACTGACCGCGCTTAAGCGGTCTGTCAGGCGGGCGCGGCGTAACTATCAAAGGAGCTTCGCCCAGGATGAGAGACAGTATCATTTGAGAATATATAGAAGATTAAAAGAGAGGTATGTTAACATGGTACAGACCACAAGAAGATTATCCTGGGAAACATTTGTCAAGGACCAGTTGGGGATGGACCCTTGGGGCGTCCCCTATGAACTGGTCCAGGAGAAAATTAGGTCTCCGACCATGTTCTCCACCCTGCGGTTGGAAGGAGGTAGGTACACTACGACTTGGGAGGAGACAGCAAGTGTGTTACTGCACACTTTGCTACCTGACGATGCAGAAAATGAGGACACTGAGGAGCAGCGGGGAATACGCCAGGGACTGCTGCAGCAGTATGTTAATGAGGTGGCGGTATACCCCTTCTCTGCTGAGGAGGTGGTGGCTGCGCTTCATACATTTGCAAGGCGCAAGGCCCCAGGACCAGATCATATTCCAGCTGAGATCTTGCAGTTCCTGGCCCCACAGCTGGCTCCTGTGCTTGTCAAAACATATAATGCATGTCTGGAACGTGGTGTATATCCAACTCAATGGAAGATCGCAGAGGTGGTCATAATTAAGAAGGGTCCCGAGAAGGACCCACAATTAGCAAAATCATATAGACCGATCTGTTTACTAGATGTTCTGGGCAAGGCCTTTGATCGCATCCTGTGTGGAGCGACCCTTTCGGAACTCGAACTGCCGATCACTCATGCCATGAAGCATTCAGTGACTATACAATCTGTCAACCAGTAACTTTTCAATGAGGTTGCTCGGACTGTCCACTCTGCCAGGGCGACATACGTTCTGGGGATTATGGTTGACATCTCGGGGGCCTTCGATAACCTGTGGTGGCCAGCGCTCTTCTCCCGTCTTCGGGAGATGGGATGCCCTGGTCCGCTGTATGGTTGTCTGGGGGCTTACTGCGATGGAAGGCTTGCCAGGATAACTGCCCCTGGCACTGCGGTATCCAAGTGGATATCCCGGGGTTGTCCCCAGGGATCTGTGTTGGGCCCAGTATTCTGGGATATCATGATGGAACCTCTGCTGACCAACTTGCAGAGGGATGCCTCGGTGTTGGGGGTAGTTGCCTATGCGGACGATCTCGTGATACTGGTTGAGGGTAATAGTCGCATGGCAATTGAAGAGCGTTCAAGAGAGGCCATTGCCATACTTCTCAGTTGGTGTGGACAATCAAAACTGATGGTGGCACCTCAGAAATCGGTGTACATGATGCTAAAAGGCAAGTTAAATAGAGATCCTACTGTACGAATTAACAACGTGGCAGTCTCTAGAAAGAGATCTGCTAGATACCTTGGTGTGTACCTAGATGAAAGATGGAACTCCACAGAGCATATTGAGCAAGTGGCCATCAAGTCTATGGCTCCGTTTAACAAGTTAATTTCAATTGGACAACGACGCTTTCACTTTCCAGCGAAAGCCATTCACATGTATCATAATTGTCTGTTGGCTCCAGTAGTTGGGTATGGAGCAAGTGTGTGGGCCCACAGGTTAGCCTTGGTGAGGCCGGCGATGCAGATTCGACGCATACAAAGGAATGTGCTGATAAGGTGCGTGGGTGCCTTTGGCACCAGTCCTGTTGATGCACTATTAGTTATAATGGGGCTATGTCCTCTAGATTTAATAATACGGCAATGCGCCGCTCTGTACTGGTTGCACAAAGGTGACATAGACCACGTTTGTGACATTATGGGCATGCCCCTGGTAACTGTTGAAGACATAAAAAATCGTCTGTTGGACCTGTCGCAGGAGGAGTGGGATCGCTCTGAGACTGGACGGCGGGTGTACTCCTACTTGCCATGTGTGAGAACAAGATTAAAAAACAAAATTATAACACCATCTCAGGGCGTTATCCACTTCCTCACTGGTCACGGTCCTTATCCGGACTATTTGCATCGAATCGGCAAGAGACCGTCGCGGGAGTGTGACTGTGGGACCCCACATGGTACACCCGAGCATATTATTTTTGACTGCCCGATTTACGACCAGGCTGCCTCGGTGGAGAGGCAGCTATTACCGACACGTGACGTAAGAGAAATAATTAATGACAGGCAAAGTTTCCAGACCTTTTCCAAATTAGTAAATATAGTGTCACGTGAAGCTCAGCGTACGTTCTTAAGGTAGGTACTGGAAACTATTGTATGAATTACAAAATGATAATGATATAATGGACAGATGCATAAGTGAGACCGCCCCAGGCTTGGCGACATTTGTCGGTCTACCTGAGGTCTGGCCGCGAACTTGGTGTTGATCGGAAAGAGGAACCATCAGAAGCAACCTCTAACTGATTCATATATAAGAACCGTCTTGTGTCGGTGGAAGCTTCCTCTTCCGATAAGGACAGGAACAAGTGAGTAGAAGCACAACAGACCTGTAAATGTGTATAAAGTATTTCTGTAGATAGATGTGTATGTGTATTGTTGTAATCTAAATGGGTGGTGGAGGGAAGAAATGTTTCTCACAGAGTGGTTTCGTTTGTTAGTAGCGGCCCGCCTCCCCGTGGCTAGGGACGGGTAACTCTCCGGGATTAGCCCGGAGAGGCTAAGAAGGCCGAATATTTTGTATTATTGTGAGCAGAATGCTCTTTTATTTTTTTGTAGTTGTTTTGGTATAAAATTGTAACCACTTGTTGTGTTGTAGTATTGTTTAGTAACTTTAACGCCCACGCAAAATTGTAAGTCGGTGGGTTTTGTATGTATAATAAACATTGAAGAAAAAAAAAAAAAAAACATTGTACCTATGAAACTATTTGCATCAATTTTAGAACTCCGCTCTTCCCGACGGCCGCGCCTCAACGGCGGGAATTGTTCCGCCCCTCGCCACACCCGCCCGCGCCTTACAGGTGGGACAGCGACGCCCTCAGTGCCGACCGGCGGACTCCCGCTGTACCAGTCACGGAAGTACTCACACAGGCATCTGATGCTAGCCATACTAAACAAATGACGATAATTCAACTCAACTGTATGGGAAGTACCCATGTAGGCATGGAACTTAACAGGTTAATAGATGAAATACATGTCGATATAGCGTGCCTGCAAGAGCCACACATGCGGGGTGGCAAAGTTACCGGCCTAACGGTGCAACTCACCACAATTGTGGGAACTCAAAATGCTAAAGCAGCAATACTGCTGATTAACCCTAATTTGACTGTGACAAGGATATCTCAGCTCTGTACAGAACACATTGCTACAGTAGAGATTGTACACGGGCGTGATATATGGATAATTTCATCTATATATGCACAATATTCATATGAAATTGATCCCTTTGTCGAAAAAATGCGAGATATTGCACGGTTTTCACAAGGGAAAAGACTGCTTATATTAGCAGACATAAATGCACGGTCAACCATATGGCATGCTGATAGGACAGATGTTAGAGGACACATGGTCGAGGATGTAATAAACGAATGTAATTTATTCCCATTAAACAGATCGGGACAACCACCAACCTTTCGTGGTCATGCCGGTGGCCAAAGTAATATTGATATTTCCTTGGCAAATGATATTTCCTTACCACATATAAATATGTGGGAAGTCATGGATGGGGCCACACACAGTGATCACAATGTTATTATTATCCACACAGACAATTATAGAAACACTCAAAATACTCAGACACAACAACAGTATTTAGCTTTTGGTAGGGCAGACTGGAACAAATTAAGAAATGTAATAGAAGAATCAGTATTGTACACTACCCAAGGTAGTATAGACTTTAAATCACATGTTTTGACAGATGTCCTGCAAAAGGCACAAAAGAGTACCATCCCACTGGCCAGTGCTAAGCGGAGGCATCAACGATCTTGGACAACTGAACTGACTCAACTACGGAAAGATTCGCGGAATAAGATAAAGTACTATCAGAGGGCTACATCAGCCCAAGAACGACAGCTACACTGGATCAGTACCGGAATGCAAAACTAAAGTATAAAACTGAACTCTGTAAAACCAGACATAAGTATTGGACTGACTTTGTTAAAACGAATTTACAGAAAGATATGTGGGGACAACCATTTAAACTACTGACTGATCGCATTAAAACCCCGATGGTGATGTCAACGTTAAAACGAACAGACGGAACCATGACAAGTGGCTGGAGATGTTCAGCAGAATATCTCCTAAACAAGCTTCTACCAGATGACTCATACATAGAGGACGAGCGACATCATCGTGACTTACGTGACGGAATGGAATCTGCATATGTAAATCAGGATGTCACACTCCCTTTCTCGCAGGAAGAGGTAGCCCTAGCAATAGATAAACTCAAAAATAGGGAGGCGCCAGGCCCCGATGGAATATACACAGAAACATTGAAGAATGCCAGTATATTGATCACCCTGTATTTAACTGACCTTTTTAACGAAGCCCTTCTACAAGGAAGAATCCCTACACTCTGGAAAATGGCTAATGCAGTCATTATTAAAAAGTCTGAAGATAGGGATCCACCTGACCCGACATCGTATAGACCTACCTGTCTCCTGAACACACTTGCCAAGGTGCAGGAGAGGCTCCTGTGTGATGGACTACACGCACATAGGCGCCTTTATGGTCTAACCCCCCACCAATTTGGATTTAGAGAACAAAAATCGATAGATGACGCCATAAACCCTATAAACCGCGCCCTACAAATTGTGGGGAATACGACGGAGAAATATGCGGTCGCTGTACTCATTGATATCGCTGGAGCTTTTGATAATCCCTGGTGGCCGTCACTACTTGCTAGACTACGGGAAATTCGACTACCTACTGCCCTGTATTCTAGTTTTATGGACTACTGTAGGGGAAGAATTGTAGAATGGAAAGCAGGAACACAGAAGGTGGTTAAGATAGTAACCAATGGATGTCCACAGGGATCAATCTGTGGTCCCATTTTTTGGGATATAGCGATTGAGCCACTATTGGACATCTTGGGTATGGACACACTTGTAGAAGGTGTTGTCGCCTATGCAGATGATCTTTTGGTTGTTGTTTCTGCACCATCTAGACTGCAATTGGAAAATAAATGTACTTTAATACTACGGATGATCAATCACTGGTGTAATCAGAACAAATTGAAAATAGCAGGAAATAAAACAGTTTATTTATTGCTCAAGGGAATACTCCAGCGAAATCCTAGTATAAAATTCAATAACATTAATATACAAGAGAAACAAGTAGCAAGATATTTAGGACTCCATCTAGATGAACGGCTCTCCTTCAAAGAACACATACAGCGCACTGTTGACAAAGCTGCTAAAATTATGCATAAACTTGCGAGATTAAACTCAGTGCAGTTCAGATTACCATTAACGACGATGCGGATGTATCACACGGCATTATTCGAGTCTATCGCATGTTTTGCAGCAAGTGCCTGGGCACATCGTCTATGTTTGGTAACTTATAAAACAATAGTCAGGAGAGGGCAAAGAAGTGTTTTACTTAGGATGTCGGGAGCGTTTAGCACAACACCTGTAGAGGCCCTGTATGTGGTCCTAGGAACATGCCCAATAGACCTTACTATTCGCTGTAGAGCTGCCTCATATTGGTTGAAAAATGGTGACCTCGAAACGGTTTTCCAAATAACAGGAGAAAACATACAAACCATGCAACAGCTACACAAATGGAAGTTAGACACGTGGCAAAGAGAATGGGAGACATCAGACAAAGGGCGGCGTGTGTTTTCCTTTTTTCCAAATGTATTTGAGAGGTTAAAACTAAAACACGTGGAGCCAAGTCGTGGCATGGTTCACTACTTGACTGGGCACGGACCACCTACACCGTATGGGAGTAAGGCAAACCGAGATTTGCACATGTGGCATTCTTGGAACGCCTGAACATGTTGTGCTAAGGTGTGATCTACTCGACCATGAACGACCTGCAATAAGAGATGATGAGGTAAGTGCGGTCCTTCGGGACCCAGATAAATGGAACACCTTAAATAGTCTGGCTGACTCAGTGTCAATGACACTGCTTGATATTTACAAAAATCAACATCCTACTGCCAGAACAAGAATACAGACAATAGTACAGACATGGATTAATTCTGACGGAAGGTGTTGATCAATACTATATGGATGTAGACACTGAAGGTTCCCAGCTTTGTCTTATAGAGCATCAGAGATCTTATTGGATACTCATGCAGATTCCCCTTCCTGGCTCGCAACCTTGTCGCTTGTCTTGCTACATATTCTGGACTTACTTGTATTAATTTAAGTAATTTTACATTTAATTTATCATAATTTAAACTTCCATGCAACTTACTTTTGATTTGTCTATATAGTTTTCTAGCTCCTAAGATATACTAATATTGTTTTTCTGTCTTTGTAATCTAATTTTTATTGTCACATAGAGGAATCTAGTTTATGGTCAGTTTACAGGCACATACATAGCCTTCACATGCAGGAGTTGTATGTGAGAGAAATCAGAAAGTTATTTTCTTAACTCTAACAGTTTTTAGAAATAGGTGAATATCAAAGTTAATATAATTAATAAAAGGAATATGATTGTTCTTAATTAGTATGTTATCTCATACTTTAATCTAACTTTTCCTGTATCTAAGATTGTGTATGCAAGTTATCTTAATATTTATTATGCTACCATGTTTCATGTAAAATCCTAATATCACTAATAATCTTACATAGATGAATTTAGCCCACTTCAAATATTGGGCATATGTGTAAATTGTACTCTAAAAATGTAGCAGCGAGAACCCAGTTCTCTGTAGACACTTTATAGCTTAGAATTTCTTTTTTCCTTTGTTTTCTTTTATGTATATTTCTTTTTATATTTTATTTGTTACTTTTTATATTTAAATAATTTTTTTTTATCAATTAGCTTGCAGATAAACGTCACACATTGTAATAATTAGTGTACGAACACACAGAGCAACAGCCAGGGCAGAAACATTAGAAAAGGTCCGCCTCCACGTGGCAGGGACGGTAACGGAATGGGGACTTGTCAAGCTGACATAACTTGCAAGGAGCCATTTCGGCTAAGAGACCAAATACTGCCTGGCTTGTTACTTGTTTTAAGTAGCACACGGCCCACCTTAGTAACCCAGGTGGTGGGCTACTCTGTAGTGTTTAAATGAAAAAAAAAAAATGTACCTATGAAACTATTTGCATCAAGTTTAGAACTCCGCTCTTCCCGACGGCCGCGCCTCAACGGCGGGAATTGCGCCGCCCCTCGCCACACCCGCCCGCGCCTTACAGGTGGGACAGCGACGCCCTCAGTGCCGACCGGCGGACTCTCGCTGTACCTATGAAACTATTTGCATCAAGTTTAGAACCCCGCTCTTCCCGACGGCCGCGCCTCAACGGCGGGAATTGCGCCGCCCCTCGCCACACCCGCCCGCGCCTTACAGGTGGGACAGCGACGCCCTCAGTGCCGACCGGCGGTCTCTCGCTGTACCTATGAAACTATTTGCATCAATTTTACAACTCCGCTCTTCCCGACGGTCGCGCCACAACTGCGGGAATTGTGCCGCCCCTCGCCACACCCGCCCGCGCCTTACAGGTGGGACAGCGACGCCCTCAGTACCGACCGGCGGACTCTCGCTGTATCTTTGGCAAGATGGCTGCTATGTTAGCATTCTTGTTGAAGTGCTCTGTGTTAATTTGATTTTTTTGTGATAACTCTGAAGTTATTTCGCGAGTGTGCTGTGTGAAAGTGACCTTCAACTAAAGGTACTGTGCTCAGACTGAAAACTTAGAATTTTCTGTCCAGAATTAGCTGCAAACTTACATCATGCATGATATCTCAGTGCATTGTACCTAGAGTGCAAAGTTAATTAATACTGCAAGTATTTTCTCTAACTTCCTATTTAAGACTATCTGGACAAAATAGTTATACTCCACAGTGTTTCGTTTTGCTCTCTAAAATTGTGCTTGCTTGAATGGAAGTTTTTAGGTTATGTGTGGTACGTAGATCGAACTTTCGGCGTGGTATATAGATCGAACTTTCGGCGTGATACATAGATCGAACTTTCTCCGTGGTACATAGATCGAACTTTTTCCGTGGTACATAGATCGAACTATTGTTCTGGTGTGCAGATCGGACAAATTGTAGTTGAGTGGTTAGATGTAACTGATTATTGCACAAGAACTTGTGTAATGTCAATTCCGGTACACTTTCCTTGTAACTTCCTAGCATCTACGTAGATAGCGTAGACGCTGGAGAAGACAACTTGGTCTGAATTAGCGGCGGTTGTGGCCAGCCCGATTGTGGGGAGTGCTACACCTAAGTTTAAAATGACGACGGTTTCCGAGGGAAAGAGCTCTGTATCTAGGCGTCGTATTTCTGTAGATATGTCGGAAGCAACTAGAACCATGGACGCGACTCAGGAAAAAATTGCTGTGGTTGAAGACTTCATGGGTGAATTGACAAGTGAACTACGGCAGAAGAAAACGTCGACAGCGATATCAGAAAAAATTAAAAATAAGATTTGGACCTTTGTCTTGACTCAGTCCAGGTTAGAAGGCCAAATTGAGGAGCTCAGGTTAGAAAACCAAAGGCTGAGGAATGAGCTTGCCACTGCCAATGCCCCTGATGCACAGGAGAGAATACAACGCCTGGAGACGGAACTGAAAAGTCTTAAGGAGGAGAATACACGATTGAGAGAGAGTAAGCCAGCCACATTGTCATTTGCCGCTGTTACGGCAGCTGTACCAAAAAAGGTAAACACAACTGAAATGAAGATTGAAGAAGAGAACACTTGTCTGTTTGGCTCTAACTTCTTCAAAGGCACAGCCAATCAGGATTCTAAGACTGTCAGAGAGGCAATAACGAAGACCATACATCCGAAACTAGACAAAGTCAAAATTAGAGCTATCAGATCGACGGCAAATACTGTCATCATGGAAACTGAGACGGCAGAAGACAAGCGCAAGGTTATTGAAAAGACAGCTGCACTGCAGAATATCAATTGTGAAGAGCCAAGG
The DNA here is from genome assembly GCF_021461385.2 of Schistocerca piceifrons. Taxonomy (NCBI): domain Eukaryota; kingdom Metazoa; phylum Arthropoda; class Insecta; order Orthoptera; family Acrididae; genus Schistocerca; species Schistocerca piceifrons. Next base: position 27,229,884 of record NC_060146.1, on the reverse strand, counting down.
AAGCTGCGACCTCTCTTAGCAGTTTACCAGGTTCCAACGACACTGACAGACGAGGAATTTCTTGACGAACTTTATGAAATAAACCTCAGCGAGCATGTTTCCCCTGAGGAGTTTCATGCTGAGGTAGCTGTGAAGTTTAAGACGGGACCTAAAGGTAAACGTACAGTTAACAACATTATTGAAGTCACGCCGAGAATTCGTTGTCTTCTGCTGCAAAAGGATAGAGTTTACATCCAATTTGAAGCCCTAAGAGTTAGAGAATTTGTTGCTGTCCAGAAGTGTTTTAGGTGTTGGGGTCTGGGACATTCCACCAGGCACTGTGACAGAGAACAAGCATGTGCAAAATGTGGGAAGACAGGCCATAATAGGTCAGAATGTAAAGAGCAGACGGTAGTTGGGTGCATTCCATGCCATCACAGGAAGAGGGTATGTAAAAAAGCTGGGGGTCCAGACTGTCCAACCTTCAGACAACTTTACGAAAGGCAGATCCAACGTACAGACTACGACTTGAGTAATGTTAACTAAGCCTAACTCTCAAGTGTTTACGAACTACACTAACATTCAGCATACTCAGCGGAGATATAGGTCACCGTCCACGAGAGCCAGAGCATGGCGACGTGCAGTGGCATGGAGAAGACAAATGGGTATTTTAGCACAGGGAGAAGGAGATACAGCACCGGAATCACTCTTAGTGGCCATTCAAAACAAATACTTTCGATTGACCGACATGTTGGATGATGCTTGCATTCATGGAGCAATGGTGTATCATCTTGCGCGAGAAATCAAGCATGAGTTATTTCAATGGGCAATGCTCCATTCAGCCTCGTTATTTCGCATAGAGGACTTGGAGGCTCAACTTCTCGTCGAGAACAGTGATAATAACCCAGCATCAGCTTCTGACAACTTCTCAACTGCGGAACCCTTCCTGCATTCTTCGCAGCAGGTAACGAGTGAGAACGGGTACTTTGTTACTGACTGTCACGAGGGATCATCCACAGTGTCACCTGAATACGATGTGTCTAAATGTGAGTCTTACATCAAACCTGTTCGCTTTATTTATGGAGGTAGCACACATGATGGATCAAACCATGGGTTGGTGTCCAGAAGTAATGATTCAAATTCTCAGGGTCCTACAAACAAGGAAATAGAAAGAGACAAAGTACGCAATGAAGGACGTCACATCGAAGATAAAGAGAAGAATACTGAAACTCCTCACTGTGTGGACTTAAAGAATGGTACAGATGAGGTACCAACATCTGAGGAGCAGGAAGTACCTACCGTGCCATCCAAACATACTGTTGACTCAGTTGATTACTGTGACTTAGAGAATAACATTAGACTCAGTTGGTTAGAAAATAAGGACATATTTCAAACTGCAGTACGTCTGGTGACGCGATTAACTCACTCTGAGGGAAATACAATTTGTTACCCCACGACTGAACAGACAGATCGTATGATATTAAGGGTAGAAAACTTGCCAACTGATAAAAGGGAACTTTGTAAATTGCTGGCTATGGTATGTACGCGTCGTGGCGAGGGGCTAAACTTGCATAACGTATACAAAGACCTGGTTCGGGCCCATGGCAGAGTGTATTTCGACCCTAAGGAAACTACTCCTAGGTGTTTTGTATTCACCAAATATACATCGTGAAATTTATACAACTTAATTGTATGAGAAGTACACTGGTTATGGCTGAACTGGGTAGATTGATTGATGACGTTGGAGCACAAATTGCCTGTCTTCAGGAGCCTTATATCCACGGCGGTAAGATTCCCGGATTACCAACGCATTGCACGACAATCACAGGAACAAATGATGCTAAGGCGACAATTGTGATAACAAATAGGAAGATCAAAGTCACACGTATTGCACAACTGTGTTCTGAGCATGTTGTGACGATTGAGGCATTAATAAGGGGAGACGTTTGGATAATCTCCTCAATTTATGCCCAGTACTCCTTGGAAATTGAGCCCTTTCTTGACAATATTAGGAACATAGTAAATTTTTCCAGACGGAGAAAATTACTAATTTTGGCAGATATAAATGCAAAATCCACACTGTGGCATGCAGACAGGACAGATACAAGGGGACTTCTAGTGAATGACCTTCTCAATGAGTGTCAGCTGGTAGTATTGAATAAGGAAGGACATGGGCCCACATATAGGGGCCATGCTGGTGGCACTAGTAATATAGATATATCGCTTGCGAATGAACTAGCTTATCCCCATGTCGCGACCTGGCGGATTTGCGATGGTGCATCACAAAGTGATCACAATATGATTATAATAGAGGTGGATAACTCTTATCGCTCAAATGTGCAGGCAGATTCATCATGTCACCCACGATTGCTGTTTGAGAAGGTCAACCTGGAGACCTTGTTTAATGTAATAGACAGTTTCAACATTAATGAAGTACAAGCGAGTGTGGATTTCAGAGCTCACTTCCTGGTACATGTGCTGCAAGAGGCGCAGGTCAGGGCCATTCCGTCTGTGAGTGGTGGAAGACAATCTCGTTTCCCCTGGTCCCGACAGCTAACAACACTAAGGAAGAAAGCTCGAGATGCTAGACGATATTACCAACTAGCAAAGACATATAATGAGAGGCATATAAGGCTGCAACTGTATTTGGCTGCCAAAAATAGGTACAAGGATGAACTGCAGAAGACAAGACAGGTCCATTGGGACAAGTTTGTCAAGACAAATCTGTCTAAAGACATCTGGGGCGAGCCATACAGAGTGCAAACAGAACGGGTCAAATCACCTCTGATTATGTCAACACTGCGGCAGGCAGATGGACGCATGACGGATGGATGGCGGCGTACGGCAGAATTTCTCTTACACAGGCTGCTTCCTGACGATGATGTAATTGAAGACGACGTTTACCATCGTGATCTTCGCAGGCAAATTGGTTGAGAATACGTCAACGACTTAGCTGTAATTCCGTTTGCGCAGGAAGAGGTTGCATTAGCAATTCAAAACTTGAAAAATAAGAAGGCCTCTGGCCCGGATGGCGTGCATGCTGAGACCGTGAAGGCTGCTGCCCCTCTCATTATTCCGTACCTGACAAAATTGTTTAACGACTGCCTACTGGAGGGTAGAGTTCCGGCCACCTGGAAGACGGCTAGTGTCATAATTATCAAAAAATCGGAGGATAAAGATCCTACAGATGCCAAAACATACAGGCCAATCTGCCTACTAAACATTTTAGGCAAATTGCAGGAGAGACTATTGTGTCATAGACTTCAGACTCACCGGCAGCTGAGGGGCCTATCACCCCATCAGTTTGGCTTTCGCCGTAAGAAATCTATCGAAGACGCAACAAACAGGGCAATCGAAATTACCAAGAATACGGACTGCAGTTATGTTCTAGCAGTGTTCATAGACATCTCACGCGCCTTTGACAATCTCTGGTGGCCTGCTCTGCTCGCCAGATTGCGGGACTTGGAAATTCCAACTGCATTGTACACAAATTTTCTTGATTATTGTAGACATCGGACGGTAGAATGGAGGGCAGAAAATCAGACAGTTGTCAAAAGAATATCTAAGGGTTGCCCTCAAGGCTCCATCTGTGGTCCCATTTTCTGGGACGTTGTAATTGAACCACTGCTGGACATGATAGATAGGGATAGCAGGGCTTCAGGAGTTGTTGCTTATGCTGACGACCTAATGGTGCTAGTATCAGCGAACTCTCGGAAACAACTAGAGACTATGACTTCTGATTTGCTTCGTGACATTACTGATTGGTGTAAGAAAAACAAACTGACTGTGGCGGCGAGTAAGACTGTGTATATGCTCTTAAAGGGTCAGCTGCTACGTAACCCAATTATTAAACTGAATGACGTGTCATTGAAACGACATGAGGTAACGCGGTATTTAGGGCTTTATTTGGATGAGAAGCAGTCTTTCATACCACATGCAAGAACAATGACGGAAAAAGGACTGAGTATTATGCATAAAGTGGCGAGACTGAACAGTGCCTCCTTTAGGCTGCCGCTGAACGTTATGAGAGCGTATCACACTGCTCTATTTGAATCTATTACATGCTTTGCAGCTAGTGTCTGGGCACATCGGCTGCACCTAGGTACTCACGTAAACATAGTTAGGCGTGGCCAACGGAGTGTTCTGCTCCGATTGTCAGGGGCGTTCAATACCACTTCCATCGAAGCCTTGTATGTTGTACTAGGTGTATGCCCAATTGATCTTACCATCAGGCAACGTGCGGCAGCCTACTGGTTGAGGAGAGGGGAAGAAGGGAAGGTGAGAGATATTACAGGGCAAAATCTAAGGAACATGAAGGATTTAAGAGACTGGAAGCTACAGACATGGCAGTCTGAATGGGAAGCGACAGACAAAGGACGACGAGTGTACAACTTTTTTCCTGATGTACGTGAGAGATTAAGATTGCGACACTGTGATCCTACGCGCGGTATGGTCCATTTCCTGACGGGTCATGGACCATATCCTGCACACTTACAACAAGTGGGATTAAGAGAGACAGATGTATGTGTGTGTGGTCAAGTCGGTACACCGGAACACGTCGTTCTACACTGTCACAGGCTCTCAAGGACACGACAGCCAACTGTGAGTGAGGACTTATATAATCTAATAAGACAGCAGGATGAGTGGGTGAGACTGAACAATTTAAGCAATGAAATTTCAAATGTACTCCATGAACAGTTTAGGGAGGATCGTCCTTATGCACGGGTCAGACAGGGTGCACAGGTTAGGCAGCATCAATGGAGTGGCACTGACACAGACTCAAATACACAATCAGACCCAGATGAAGTTGTGAATGAGGACATGGAATGAAGGTTCTGGCATTCCAAGAGTGACTGGCTCGAAGTCAATTCCGAGCCCTCGCACTTGGGTGTTAATGTATACAGATAGATGTGTATTGTTGAAATAGAATTGTATAAATATTATGTATTGTCTGAAATTGTTCTTGTTTTCGTAACTAATGTAATGTGATGATTGGTAACAAATGTAAGGTACTCCTAAGATTATATATTAGTGCACATTTATCATGAACATGGTAGTATGGTTCTTGTTTGCATAGAGTAATGAATGTAGAGGTTCGAATGTACAGGAACCACATCCACTATGACACGCTCGAGGATTTGCCGAGCCCTCATATAGGTGTGGCTTTCTGTGGAACCAGAGCTTGCAGTTCTTAGTTACATCGCTTTGACCATCTGCCAAAGAAATAGATCCTAAGTTTATATATAACATATGTTGATTTAATTCTTCTTTGATTTTATATATTTCTAAATCTTAAATTTTCTAAATTTTTTGTCTGTATTAACAATATAAATAAAAAAAGGGAATAACAAACAGAAGAAGGTTAGTGGCACACCGAGGAAGAAATCTGGTCCGCCTCCACGTGGCTAGGGACGGGCAACGGTGTGAGAACTTTTACGACCATCTAGAAGTTCTCACACCGGCTAAGAGACCATGAGTGCCACTAACGCTACATATTGTAGAAGACATACAACCCACCATAGCTACTAGACGGTGGGTTCTTCTGTAAGTTAAATGAAAAAAAAAAAAAAAAAAAAAAAAAAAAAAATGTACCTATGAAACTATTTGCATCAATTTTAGAACTCCGCTCTTCCCGACGGCCGCGCCTCAACGGCGGGAATTGTGCCGCCCCTCGCCACACCCGCCCGCGCCTTACAGGTGGGACAGCGACGCCCTCAGTGCCGACCGGCGGACTCCCGCTGTACCAACAAATCACAGGTTACACCGGTCTTAGTATCCAAGAACAAGAGCTTCTGAACGACCTACTGGACATGATGACTTTATACCAGCTAAATGACCCCCAGTATCCTCCAGAGGCTGAGACTAGTTATGGGGTTCACATTATGGAAATTTACAGCATGACAACGTTTAAAGATCATAGAGAAGGATTCAGGAATATGGGGCTAGACCTTACAGCTTATCCACGACTAACCAGGGAGCGGATTGGTGACCTCATTGATTTTGTCGGGGATAGTGAGACGGACCTAACAACTTTTTGGCCTGTTCTTAAGGATGCAGGTCGGATCACCATCGTTTATGCAGATATACTGGCCTGCGTGTCACTTATAAGGGGCCTAGATCCCATTCCTATGATCAGAGAATTTCCATCGGAACTCAGAACTGACCATGACCTGATGGCCCCCAGAGGCATAAGAAGTGCATTCCATATCTCTAAACTGTCAACAAAGCCCCCAGGTCCGGGGAATTTTCGACCGCTAGTAGGAGCTCCGGTTTACCAGTCACCACCTCTGTCAATCTACTGTCGGCCGAGTATGTTGCACAGGCCGAGTACTGCAGGCAGTGCCGGAGTCAATAAACTGCTAGAAGTTTTCCAGTGGTTGAACATCCGGGCGTTACCAAATTACAGAAATTACTTATGCCTGGCTGAAGGTCTAGGAGGATTCGCGTGCGGACTCTCTATGCTGACGTTTCATAGCCGGATCATATACAACACGATCCTAATGGAGGATGAGGCTAGTTATGAATGCCTAGAACTGACTAGAATTAGCAGGCCTAGGACCAACGTTCCGGACTACACGCTAATGAGGCAGGGCAACAGTGACTTGTCTAGAACCGAGTCAGCAAGCAATTACATGAACATTCTAGAACAGTGTGTGGTTGTGACTTGCGATTGCAACGATGGCCCTAACTTCGAGACTGTCATCAGACATGCTATTCAGATTTATCTATCTGTCAGAACCCAAGGTGGAATGCTGATTTTGAAGATATTCCTAAATAATTGGTCGTTAACCCTCCGGATTGTAAGGACATTGAGGGAATATTGTGTCAATGTCTACCTGATTAAGCCGTATAGTTCACATGATAACTATGAAAGTTATATAGTAGCACAGCAAGAAAGGACTGTTTACACTGGAGGTCCAATTCTAGATATGTATCCAGATTATCCAGATACTCGAGTGATGACTTACCATGTAAACGCTGTGATTGGACGAATAACCACACATGGGCTGACAAAACCACGACTGATATACTTGACCCCAGAGTTCCACTTACCAGATCATCTCATCAAGCGCTTAAATCCCCTGTGGTACGTGTGGCTGCAAAACCGACTTGGGTGGACCAATTGGATTGGAACATGCATATCTCTTCTCCAGCAGGGGAAAGAAGAGCTGTATATTTACATCAGGAACCGCTTATTGGATACGGAACGAAGGGAGCAGCAAGCTATAACATCATGTTCCCAGGAGGCACCTGTGCAACTAGGGTGGGGTACTAATACACGCAGTAGAGTTGTCAGGTTGGGTCACAATTATCTCTTTGCCGTAGGTATGCGACACTTACTGGATCTCCGGCTGAATTACAGTACCAACTTTGTAGATGAAAGGTTAGCTCGCGTGACATATCGAGATACTGTGGAACATATGGACCGCCGGTTTAAATGGGCACCCGTTAGGCAGGAGCATTATCAGGGAACCGTAAGGGATGGGACTTTCATATCTCGACCGTACTATTACTTCATCACAGGGATGGAAGCTGGGCTGTCACTCATCGGATGGAGTAGCTGTCGGCTGCCAGAACCAGAGGTAAGTGAATACGAACCGTATTCTTTTCAATATTCTCTACTTGGTATAGCTCTATAATGAGGGTTCATATCCTACTAGTGTGCTTGACAGTCATGCAGGGGAGTGTTGGTCTTATAGGATACAATTGTCATTCAAATGACGTGGCCATTCAAGCAGTGTCCTTAGCTGGTGTTGAACCTTGCATCGAGTCCGATACTCCTGAAATAACAGAAAATGTCACTGTACAGTTACTTCAAAGGCGCCACACCGGAAGAACGTATTACTTTAGTTGTTCAGTGGAGTATACGGAGCGAGTTTACTTCTGTGGGGCACATGGATATATCACCTTAGTGGCTGATGGGTACCAACAAGGGGTTACCACTTTGACACAAAAGGAGTGTTCAACTGTTCATCAAACAGGTGTTTATGCATGGAGGGGACGTCTAACCTTTACTTCCCTTCATGGAAACACTTCTGAGACCACAAGTTTTAACTATAAGGGATGGACGTCTACCGACGGTTACTGTGGGGGAGAGGACTACTAGGGGAACGGGAGACATTATAGCAACGTGGTTGTCAGTGTTACCCTGACCGTGATTCTCCATGACGGATGGGCAGATACAGATTTGTATAATGGGTTGATACAATTGCCAGGAGGGCATACAGCAGATTTGAACAAAGGGATGTTCACTGATTTGGTGTATGGGCAGACTTTCTGGACCCCTCATGATATCAGAACATGCTCATCTCTGTCATACATTGTTCTCTACATGGGTCCAGCCACGATGTATAAGGAGCGACTAGTCGTGGGTGAAAGACATATCATTGTCGTTGATCAAAGAAATCAGCTTTTTGCTCTCGAAGTGAAACAGCCTGTAACCGTTTGCCGAGTTAGTTGCTTCACCACAGAGCATCCGAGGCTGCTAATAAGCATAACTTCATTGCAAAACCCGGCCTTCTTTGAAATGGACTCACAATTGGACCCATTAGAGATTAGCCTTGCTACATATGTCAACAACAAATTTGTCTTTGTGGAGAGGCATGTAAAGAAGGCTTTAACCTCGTTATACCAGCACTTTGCTAGGCAATCCTGTGAGCTGAAACGATCACAGCTGCTAACTCTCCTCTCCATCGCCTTTATAAATGAAGAAGAATTCGCTTATGCCTATACAGGAGAAAAAGGATATACGGCACTAAGGAGAGGAGAAGTTTTATATTTAATCAAATGTGTTCCTGTATCGGTAACTGTCAGACAGACCACAAGATGTTATAGTGACCTGCCTGTGACCTATAGAAATCAGTCTGTATTTTTGAGCCCCAAATCAGGCGTGATTAAATCCACCGGATTAGAGGTAGAGTGCTCGTCTGTCACCCCGGCTTGGTTTTTCCTGTACGATGGATGGTATAGCATGTCCGGAGGAATGACTCATGGAAAGTTTGCACCTAGAGTTCTAAATCCTAGAGGATCTGGTAACTGGACCTACATCAGTCCGCGAGACATTGGAAATAGAGGACTATATACTGAGAAGGACCTTGAGACTTTCGAGACCAAACTAATGTTCCATGGAGAGAAGGAGTCCATGATAAACATTATTACCAGAGGGGCTGCCGGATTCAATCCAGATCATCAAGGTGTTGAAATTGATAGCTTGCTAACAGAAGCTACCATAGAAGCACTGTCAGCGAATATATTCCAGAAACTCTGGGGATGGTTCGGTTCATTTGGGACGTATATGTCGGGAGTGTTGGGTATCTGGTTCATCATAAAATTGTGCAAATTTCTCATCAATTCCCTAATCAATGGCACATTACTGTACCAAGTTTATGGGTTCGGAGTTGAACTGTGCGTGTGCATATGGTCTAACATTACACACATCTTACTCAACAGGGACCGGCCGGACCGTCGGACGCCAGCGCGGAGTGATGCTTCGGTGGAGGAGGGAAAGAAGGAGGAAGACCCTGCAGAAGACACCGAAGGAACACCGCTCAACAACCCTCCATCACACTCAAATTTGTATCCATCCATCAGTGGAGATTCTAAGTCTGCTAGTTTTGTTGTAAACGGCCTTGCCATCAGATAAGCTTAAGTGGTCTGTGGAAAATTATATTTTGTATGTTGTAAATATCTAACAATCTATAAAATTTGAAATATCCAACATTATAGAAATCCTTGGTTTAAAAAAAACAGCTCCGGCTGTCTCATACTAAGGGCCTGTAAGGTGTGCAGGCTCTGGGTTGGTAATAGGCAGTGTGGGGAAGGACGCGTCTCAAACAGCCTCTCCTTCTCAAGTGCCCTTACCCGCCTTCTAGAGGTGGAGCTGTTAAGCCTTCGGGCGACTGAAGGGAAGGGGCACGACGGTGTGCTGAACAACTTGTACACCGGTTCTGACGGCTTCATTTGCTGTGGTGGGATCCTGCCCCAAGTCGGCGAAGGTCACTCGCCTTGTCTTGGGCTCCGAGGCATGCTCTGCCAAGCCGGGGCATGGTGACATGTCCCCGGTTAGGTTAGATGGGTCCAGACCTCTGAACGTCTGGGGGACCGGCCCGGCACCTGAGTAGGACCGGGTCCTTGGCCTTTGGTGGGAACCTGGGCTAGTAAGGGGCGAAGGACGGAGAGTGAATCCGCTCTCCCGGAATGCGGGCGGCATTCGCCGATAAGGGAGCAGGTGAAAACTATAGTGGTGTGGCTGTTGAAGAGGACTAGTGCGCTGTACCCACGGCGTGCTAAACCTGGCAGCTCAGTTATTGACAGCTCTTGGTCAAGGGGCGGGACCGGTGAGCGTGCTGCATGTAGCCTCCCCCCATGCCAGAGAGGCCGGTCCGGGGCAAGAGACGGGCCTCCATCTTACACTCTCTTTGAATACGATAATGGCTGAAAATCAAGAGAGTGGTAATGTGTTAGATGCTTCCGAAACGGAAATCGAGGTGAATTTGACGGTTGCTGAGCGACACTCGAAATTTTTGAAATTGCTGGACTCGAGTGTCAAAAATGGAAAGATTAGCAACGGTGCGATTAACCAGATTAGGGACTTTATTGCAAATTGGGCAATTGTTCACTCCCAGCTAGAAGGGAGAGTATCCGAATTAGAAAATAAAAGGCTTAGAAGTCAGCCTACTCGGACGTATGCTGCGGTTGCCAAAGCCCCAGTGGCAAAGGCGCCGACAGCAAAAGAAACAATTCAAGAGAACATGAAAAAAGTTGCACCCACGGTCTTTATAAAACCTAAACCTGGCGAAGACATCAAAGCTGCTAAGACAGCTTTCGAAAAGTGTGTTGATCCAAAGAAAGATAAAATCAGGATCAACAGTGTCCGTACCTCAAAGAATGTGCTGATAGTCGAGACGGCCTCGCCAGAAGATAGCCAAAAGATCTTAGGAAATAAACAACTAAGCGAGAAAGTTAGGTGTGAACCTCCACGAAAGCGTCGTCCACTTATGAGTTTATATGATGTACCTACATTTATGTCAGCGGACAGCCTACTTGATGCGATATACACGCAAAATTTTGGCGTGTTAATGACTAGAAACGAGTTTGATGAAGAGTTCAAGCTACGTTTTAAAGTAGGGCCTCGAGGAAAGCTGACTGTACATCATGTTGTGGAAGTTTCACCGAACTTATGGAAAGTGCTAACTCGCGCTGGCCGGTTGTACGTCGGCTACTCAGCACTGAACATAAAAGATTACCTGGCAGTGCCACGTTGCACAAAATGCCAGGACATAAACCATACCAATAAGTGTTGTACGGAACCGAATGTCATATGTGCCCACTGTGGCCTGTCGGGACATATTAGGAAAGACTGTCCTAATAAGGACAAGGCAGCGACATGTGTACCATGCAAGAAACGGGGCCGTAAGTGTGGTGGACCTAAAGATTGTCCAACCCACCGAATGTTCTTAGATAGACTCATTCAAAGAACAGATTATGGCGATATTTAAAGTGGTACAAGTCAATGCCATGCGCAGCCAGATGGTTGCACATGAGCTAAGGAAAGTTGCGGAACAAGATGGAATTGATATTCTATTGATACAAGAACCGAACTCCTGTGCGGGTCGAGTCTCTGGCTTTCCTGCAACAGCACAGGTGGTCTCCTCGGGTGGGAACCCCATGAGTGCAATTATTGTATTGAACAAAACTATTAAAACTACGGTATTAAATCAGTTCTGTACTGAGCATATTATAGTTGTACAACTTAATTTGTTGTCCTACAGTATGTACGTTGTAAACGTCTACTGCCAGTTCAGACATGACATCAAGATTTATCTTGATCAGCTGAATTGGATTCTAAGAGTTTTAGCCGGGCAGGCTATAATTGTAGCTCTTGATGCTAATGCTAAGTCCCCACTCTGGCACAGTGATGTACAGGACGGTAGGGGTGCGGAGCTTGTTGATTTGATAATGGAAACACACATGCATGTGCTAAACTTGCCTGGGTACCCCCCGACCTACTCAG